>NC_088873.1:41570827-41908327 GCF_032884065.1 Artemia franciscana
AGTCTTCCTTTTCTCCTTCTGTCTCTCTTTTTTTTTTTTTTTTTTTTTTGTGTTTGTGCTGTTGCATTGGTGATTTCTCTTTTCATGACATATATATATATATATATATATATATATATATATATATATATTATATATATATATATATATACTAGCTGTTGGGGCGGCGCTTCGCGCCACCCCAACACCTAGTTGGTGGGGGCGCTTCGCGCCCCCCCCAAGCCCCCCCGCGCGCGTAAGTCGTTACGCGCCATAATAGTTACGCGCCATTGTAGTTGTGTCCCTATGTCCCACCTGTGAATATAGATATATATATATATATATGGTTTTAACTACGTAAAACTTGCGAATATACAACATTCTTTGCTGTCCCATTGTCTTTGCATATAAATAGATTGTCAGGTTATCCCCCTGTTTCCCCCGGTGTCCCCGTTGTAGTTGTGTCCCTGTGTCCCGGTCGTCATTTATATTCCCTGTGTCCCGGTCCCGGTCATCATTTGTATCCCGGTGTCCCGGTCTGTATATACATTCGTTTTTTAGTTTTGTTTTTCTCCTTTATTTTTTCCCTTTTTTTTCTTTTTTAGCTTATTTAGATTTTAGATTTTTTAGTTTTTTTTATTAGTTTTTAGTTTTTATTTCTTTTTAGTTTTTTTTGTCCCGGTCGTCATTTATATCCCCCTGTTTCCCCCGGTGTCCCCCGTTGTAGTTGTGTCCCTGTGTCCCGGTCGTTATTTATATTCCCTGTGTCCCGGTCGTCATTTGTATCCGGTGTACCGGTCTGTATATACATTCGTTTTTTAGTTTGTTTTTCTCCTTTATTTTTTTCCTTTTTTTTTCTTTTTTAGTTTATTTAGATTTTTAGATTTTTTAGTTTTTTTATTAGTTTTTTAGTTTTTTTTTCTTTTTAGTTTTTTTGTAGTTTTTACCTTCTTTTAGTTTTGTTAATTTTTTTTTTACTTGTGTCCTGGTCGTCATTTATACTCCCTGTGTCCCGGTGCTTTGTTGATTGCTAATCGAACATTCCTTTTGTCCTGGTCGCTTTCTCTTTGAGTGTCGTCATTTATTTTTTCTTTTTTAGTTCTTTTAGTTTTTACCTTTTTTAGTTTTTTTTTAGTTTTTAGTTTTTTTAGTTTTTTACCTTTTTTTAGTTTTTTAGTTTTTTAGCTTTTTATTTTTTTATTAGTTTTTAGTTTTTTTGTAGTTTTTGCCTTTTTTTTTAGTTTTTTGTCCTGGTCGCTTTCTCTTTGAGTGTCGTCATTTATTAGTTTTTTCCTTTTTTTTTTAGTTTTTTATTGGTTTTTACCTTTATTTTAGCTTATTTTTCAGTTTTTTCCTTTTTTTTAGTTTTTTTTTATTTTTTATTTTTTTTAGTTTTTTACCTTTTTTTAGTTTTTTTAGTTTTTTTAGTTTTTTAGCTTTTTTACTTTTTTTATTAGTTTTTAGTTTTTTTTTGTAGTTTTTGCCTTTTTTTAGTTTTTTCAGTTTTTTTTTTAGTTTTTTATTGGTTTTTACCTTTATAGTTTTTTTAGTTTTTTAGCTTTTTTATTTTTTTTATTAGTTTTTAGTTTTTTTTGTAGTTTTTGCCTTTTTTTAGTTTTTTCAGTTTTGACGTCACCTAATCCAGTTTTTTCAGGTGACGTCACCTGACACATCCATCCACACATCCATCCACACATCCATCCACAGACAACTTATTTTTATATATATAGATATATATATATATATATATCAAAAATTTATAATTTAAATTTTATAAAAATTTATAAATATATCAAAGTAATCAAAAATTTATAATTTGCATCCGAATAAAAATTTTTTTGCACTTCTACTAGACATGGAGCAATAATTATGAGCAAAAAATAAAGACCAAACATTCATGCCCCTGTCTTTTTTGTTATTCTTTAATCAAATGACGCCAAATATTGCTCCGAGATGCAGCGTGGTTCCCATGCGCTGTGCATCCAAATAGATGAATTATATCTTTTACTAGCTGTTGGGCTGGCGCTTCGCGCCACCCCAACACCTAGTTGGTGGGGGTGCTTCGCGCCCCCACCATGCCCCCCCACGCGCGAAAGTCGTTACGCGCCATTGTAGTTGTGTCCCTGTGTCCCACCTGTGAATATAGACAGATATATATATATATATATATATATATATATATACTAGCTGTTGGGGTGGCGCTTCGCGCCACCCCAACACCTAGTTGGTGGGGGCGCTTCGCGCCCCCCCCCCAAGCCCCCCCGCGCGCGTAAGTCGTTACGCGCCATAATAGTTACGCGCCATTGTAGTTGTGTCCCTATGTCCCACCTGTGAATATAGATAGATATATATATATATGGTTTTAACTACGTAAAACTTGCGAATATACAACATTCTTTGCTGTCCCATTGTCTTTGCATATAAATAGATTGTCAGGTTTACCGACTCTTGAACATGCAACATATAATGGTCCATGGGAAAACAATCTGTATTCAGATCTATACCTCATGATTCTAATGATTGCCCTTGAGCTTTGTTGATGGTGATTGCTAATCGACCATTCCCTGTCCCGGTGTCCCGGTCGTCATTTACATCCCCCTGTTTCCTCCGGTGTCCCCGTTGTAGTTGTGTCCCTGTGTCCCGGTCGTCATTTATATTCCCTGTGTCCCGGTCGTCATTTGTATCCCGGTGTACCGGTCTGTATATACATTCGTTTTTTAGTTTTGTTTTTCTCCTTTATTTTTTTCCTTTTTTTTTCTTTTTTAGTTTATTTAGATTTTTAGATTTTTTAGTTTTTTTATTAGTTTTTAGTTTTTTTTTCTTTTTAGTTTTTTTGTAGTTTTTACCTTCTTTTTAGTTTTGTTAAATTTTTTTTTACTTATGTCCTGGTCGTCATTTATACTCCCTATGTCCCGGTGCTTTGTTGATTGCTAATCGAACATTCCTTTTGTCCTGGTCGCTTTCTCTTTGAGTGTCGTCATTTATTTTTTTTTTTTTTAGTTCTTTTAGTTTTTACCTTTTTTAGTTTTTTTTAGTTTTTTAGATGAAAATTTTTTTTAGTTTTTTCCTTTTTTTCTTTTTAGTTTTTATTGGTTTTTACCTTTATGTTAGCTTATTTTTCAGTTTTTTCCTTTTTTTTTAGTTTTTTTTTATTTTTTATTTTTTTTAGTTTTTTACCTTTTTTTAGTTTTTTTAGTTTTTTTAGTTTTTTTAGTTTTTTAGCTTTTTTACTTTTTTTATTAGTTTTTAGTTTTTTTGTAGTTTTTGCCTTTTTTTAGTTTTTTCAGTTTTTTTTTTAGTTTTTTATTGGTTTTTACCTTTATTTTAGCTTATTTTTCAGTTTTTTCCTTTTTTTTAGTTTTTTTTAGTTTTTAGTTTTTTTAGTTTTTTACCTTTTTTTAGTTTTTTTAGTTTTTTTAGTTTTTTAGCTTTTTTATTTTTTTTATTAGTTTTTAGTTTTTTTTGTAGTTTTTGCCTTTTTTTTAGTTTTTTTGTTTTTTAGCTTTTTTATTAGTTTTTAGTTTTTTTTGTAGTTTTTGCCTTTTTTTAGTTTGACAACTTATTTTTATATATATAGATAGTTTTTTTTTTTACTTATGTCCTGGTCGTCATTTATACTCCCTGTGTCCCGGTGCTTTGTTGATTGCTAATCGAACATTCCTTTTGTCCTGGTCGCTTTCTCTTTGAGTGTCGTCATTTATTAGTTTTTTCCTTTTTTTCTTTTTAGTTTTTTATTGGTTTTTACCTTTATTTTAGCTTATTTTTCAGTTTTTTCCTTTTTTTTAGTTTTTTTTTATTTTTTATTTTTTTTAGTTTTTTACCGTTTTTTAGTTTTTTTAGTTTTTTTAGTTTTTTAGCTTTTTTACTTTTTTTTATTAGTTTTTAGTTTTTTTTTGTAGTTTTTGCCTTTTTTTAGTTTTTTCAGTTTTTTTTTTAGTTTTTTATTGGTTTTTACCTTTATAGTTTTTTTAGTTTTTTAGCTTTTTTATTTTTTTTATTAGTTTTTAGTTTTTTTGTAGTTTTTGCCTTTTTTTAGTTTTTTCAGTTTTGACGTCACCTGATCCAGTTTTTTCAGGTGACGTCACCTGACCCATCCACACATCCACAGACAGACAACTTATTTTTATATAGATAGAAGATAGATATATATATATATATATATATATATATATAGATATATATATATATATTTAACTACGTAAAACTTGCGAATATACAAAATTCTTCGCTGTCCCATTGTCTGTGCATATAAATAGATTGTCAGGTTTACCGACTCTTGAACATGCAACATATAATTGTCCATGGGAAAAACAATCCGTATTCAGATCTATACCTTATTATTCCAATGATTGGCCTTGAGCTTTGTTGATGGTGATGCTAATCGAACATCCCGTGTCCCTGTCGTCATTTATATATCTCCTGTGCCCCCCCAGCGCCCCGTTGTAGTTGTGTCCCTGTGTCCCAGTCCCCGGTCGTCATTTATATTCCCAGTGTCCCGGTGTCATTTGTGTCCCGGTCTGTAGTGTCATCTTATAATGACGTCATATACAAAGCCTTATGTACTTATATCTTGCGAATATACAACATTCTTCGCTGTCCCATTGTCTGTGCATATAAATAGATTGTCAGGTTTACCGACTCTTTGAACATGCAGCATATAATTATCCATGGGAAAACAATCCGTATTCAGATCTATACCGCATTTTTCTAATGATTGTCCTTGAGCTTTGTAGATGGTAATTGCTAATCGAACATTTCCTGTGTCCCTGTCGTCATTTATGTACCCCCCTGTGCCCTTCCAGTGTCCCCGTTGTAGTTGTGTCCCGGTCGTCATCTATATTTCCTGTGTCACGGTCGTCATTGTGTCCAGGTGTCTCGGTGTGTAATTTCTCTTTGAGTGTCCCGGTCGTCTTTTGTGTCCCGGTCGGTAATTTCTCTTTGAGCGTCCCGGTTGTCATTTATATTCCTTGTGTCCCGGTCTGTAACGTCATAAAGTCTTAATGGCTCTGGTGGTGCAGCCAGTTGAGGAAGTTTAAATTTTCCTGAGGCGCAACACATTCCCATAGTTTCACCATTAAATTTCAAGGCCTAGCATTAGGGACAAATTTTAGACATAGTCCCGATTTGAACACATCTACTCAAGCTATAATCATCGAAAGGGCTGTACCTGAATGCCAGGCGATAATTTTGACGTTGCTCTTGTGATTCCTCGGCAAGCTTTCTTTTGGCATTATCTCTTTGAGCCGCAAGCCTGTTTTCACGTTGTTCTTGTGATTCCTCGGCATGATTTTTTTCTATAATTTCTCTTTGAGCCTCAAGCCTGTTTTCACGTTGTTCTTTTGATTTTTCAGCACGCTTCCTTTTGGCATTATCTTTTTGAGCCTGTTTTCACGTTGTTCTTGTGATTCCTCGGTACCATTTTTTTTTGGTAATTTCTCTTTGAGACACAAGCCTGTTTTCACGCTGTTCTTGTGATTCCTCAGCAAGCTTTCTTTTCTTACTTTCTCTATTAGCCACAAGCCTTTTGGCATTAAGTATTTGAGCAGCTTCCTCGGCTGTTTCTTCTGCCATTGTAGGATTTATAATAAAATTTCTCTTTGAATTAACTCTTTGAGCAGCATCCTCGGCTGTTTCTTCTGCCATTGTAGGATTTATACTAAAATTTCTCTTTGAATTAACTCTTTGAGCAGCATCCTCGGCTGTTTCTTCTGCCATTTTAGGATTTATACTGAAATTTCTCTTTAAATCACCCCTAATATACTTATAATGACGTCATATACAAAGCCTTATATACTTATAATGACGTCATATGCGTACAAACAAACAAACATACAACTTATCTATATCTATATATATAAAAATAAGTTGTCTGTGGATGGATGGATGGATGTGTCAGGTGACGTCACCTGAAAAAACTGGATTAGGTGACGTCAAAACTGAAAAAACTAAAAAAAGGCAAAAACTACAAAAAAAAACTAAAAACTAATAAAAAAAATAAAAAAGCTAAAAAACTAAAAAAACTATAAAGGTAAAAACCAATAAAAAACTAAAAAAAAAACTGAAAAAACTAAAAAAAGGCAAAAACTACAAAAAAAAACTAAAAACTAATAAAAAAAGTAAAAAAGC
This sequence comes from Artemia franciscana, assembly GCF_032884065.1. Taxonomy (NCBI): domain Eukaryota; kingdom Metazoa; phylum Arthropoda; class Branchiopoda; order Anostraca; family Artemiidae; genus Artemia; species Artemia franciscana. Next base: position 41,576,933 of record NC_088873.1, read on the forward strand.
TAAAAAACTAAAAAAACTAAAAAAACTAAAAAAAGGTAAAAAACTAAAAAAAATAAAAAATAAAAAAAAACTAAAAAAAAGGAAAAAACTGAAAAATAAGCTAAAATAAAGGTAAAAACCAATAAAAAACTAAAAAAAAAAGGAAAAAACTAATAAATGACGACACTCAAAGAGAAAGCGACCAGGACAAAAGGAATGTTCGATTAGCAATCAACAAAGCACCGGGACACAGGGAGTATAAATGACGACCAGGACATAAGTAAAAAAAAAAAAACTATCTATATATATAAAAATAAGTTGTCTGTGGATCTGTGGATCGTGGATCAGGTGACGTCACCTGAAAAAACTGGATCAGGTGACATCAAAACTGAAAAAACTAAAAAAAGGCAAAAACTACAAAAAAAACTAAAAACTAATAAAAAAAATAAAAAAGCTAAAAAACTAAATAAACTAAAAAAAGGCAAAAACTACAAAAAAAACTAAAAACTAATAAAAAAGCTAAAAAACTAAAAAAACTAAAAAAAAGGCAAAAACTACAAAAAAACTAAAAACTAATAAAAAAAATAAAAAAGCTAAAAAACTAAAAAAACTAAAAAAACTAAAAAAAGGTAAAAAACTAAAAAAACTAAAAACTAAAAAAAAACTAAAAAAGGTAAAAACTAAAAGAACTAAAAAAGAAAAAAATAAATGACGACACTCAAAGAGAAAGCGACCAGGACAAAAGGAATGTTCGATTAGCAATCAACAAAGCACCGGGACACAGGGAGTATAAATGACGACCAGGACACAAGTAAAAAAAAAAATTAACAAAACTAAAAAGAAGGTAAAAACTACAAAAAAACTAAAAAGAAAAAAAAACTAAAAACTAATAAAAAAACTAAAAATCTAAAAATCTAAATAAACTAAAAAAGAAAAAAAAAGGAAAAAAATAAAGGAGAAAAACAAAACTAAAAAACGAATGTATATACAGACCGGTACACCGGGATACAAATGACGACCGGGACACAGGGAATATAAATGACGACCGGGACACAGGGACACAACTACAACGGGGACACCGGGGGAAACAGGGGGATATAAATGACGACCGGGACAAAAAAACTAAAAAGAAAAAAAAACTAAAAACTAATAAAAAAACTAAAAAATCTAAAAATCTAAATAAGCTAAAAAGAAAAAAAAAGCAAAAAAATAAAGGAGAAAAACAAAACTAAAAAACGAATGTATATACAGACCGGGACACCGGGATACAAATGACGACCGGGACCCGGGACACAGGGAATATAAATGACGACCGGGACACAGGGACACAACTACAACGGGGACACCGGGGGAAACAGGGGGATGTAAATGACGACCGGGACACCGGGACAGGGAATGGTCGATTAGCAATCACCATCAACAAAGCTCAAGGGCAATCATTAGAATCATGAGGTATAGATCTGAATACAGATTGTTTTCCCATGGACCATTATATGTTGCATGTTCAAGAGTCGGTAAACCTGACAATCTATTTATATGCAAAGACAATGGGACAGCAAAGAATGTTGTATAGTCGCAAGTTTTACGTAGTTAAAACCATATATATATATCTATCTATATTCACAGGTGGGACATAGGGACACAACTACAATGGCGCGTAACTATTATGGCGCGTAACGACTTACGCGCGCGGGGGGCTTGGGGGGGGCGCGAAGCGCCCCCACCAACTAGGTGTTGGGGTGGCGCGAAGCGCCACCCCAACAGCTAGTATCTATATATATAAAAATAAGTTGTCTGTCTGTCTGTGGATCAGGTGACGTCATGTTTCTGTGTTGACTGACGTCATGAAATTAGTTGTCGTCATTTTTGCTTTGACGGTGACGTCATTAACGGTATTTAAGACATTTGTTCACGACACAAATGACGACCGAGACAGAGGGAATATAAGTGACGACCGGGAACCTCAAAGAGAAATTACAGACTGGGACACCCGGACACAAATCACGACCGGGACACAGGGAATATAAATGACGACCGGGACACAGGGACACAACTACAACGGGGACGCCGGGGGCACAGGCGGGATATATAAATGACGACCGGGACACAGGGATTGTTCGAATAGAAATTACAGACCGGGACATCGGGACACAAATGACGACCGGGACACCGGGACACAGGGAATATAAATGACGACCGGGACACTCAAAGAGAAATTACAAACTGGGACACCGGGACACAAATGACGACCGGGACACAGGGAATATAAATGACGACCGGGACACAGGGACACATCATTAGAATAATGAGGTATAGATCTGAATACGGATTGTTTTTCCCATGGACAATTATATGTTGCATGTTCAAGAGTCAGTAAACCTGACAATCTATTTATATGCACAGACAATGGGACAGCGAAGAATGTTGTATATTCGCATGTTTTACGTAGTTAAAAACATATATTTATATCTATCTCTATTCACAGGTGGGACACAGGGACACAACTACAATGGCGCGTAACTAATATGGCGCGTAACGACTTTCGCGCGCGGGGGGGCTTGGGGGGGGCGCGAAGCGCCCCACCAACTAGGTGGTGGGGTGGCGCGAAGCGCCACCCCAACAGCTAGTATATATATATATATATACTAGCTGTTGGTGTTGGTGTGGAGGAATTACAACAACAGCGTGAAAGCAGGCTTGCGTCTCAAAGAGAAATCATCAAAAGAAAGTGTGCCGAGGAATCACAAGAGCAACCTGAAACAACCTGGACAGCGAGAGTCAAAACGTATCAAAACTGAAAATGATAGCGATGATGATTGGGTTTCGGATTTTGATACTGATGATAAAAAAAACGCCGTTGAAAGGATTATCGTTTCCCAGTTGCAACATCTTTTCCACATAAATAATAATTTAGTGCTTCTGTTCAAAACATCGATCGAATTGATGCCTACTGATACGCAACTATCAACGAAGTGGCAATCGTTATGGTCAGTCATTTTTATATGACGTCAAAGGCTTTGTATATGACGTCATTATAAGTATATAAGAAGGCGTTTCAAAGAGAATTTTTATTAAACTCATCGTTGCTACGATGCCCTACAATATACTATCATTTTTCGGGATGGAGCCAACGGCTATCATTTTAATATTAAATTGATAAATCCAGCCACTAACAAAGAAATGGATAAGAAATGAAGCGCAATGAAATATTATGCCTATAGATTAATGATTCGTCATTTATTACATTTATATATAATCCATCTTGGGATTAGATAAAACAGCTTTTACATCCTGGACAATCACCAGTTCATAGACATGACATTGCGGCCCGTGTCTTCCGGCAAAATTTGCTCTCCTTCATCTCCTACAGAGTTATGGGAGAAATACAAATCGCAAATGGCCAAGAATATACTCCACCAAATACAGCTAGAGAGGTCAGATATGACCTTGGACTTTACAACAGAAATTTATAACTGTGCTTATGATTGAAGATTTGTGCTTATCGAGACACCGGGACACAAATGACAAGCGGGACACAGATAATACAAATGACGACCGGGACACTCAAAGAGAAATTACAGACCGAGACACCAGGACACAAATGACGACCGGGACACAGGGAATATAAATGACGACCGGGACACAAATGACGACCGGGACACAGGGAATATAAATGACGATCGGGACACAGGGACATAACTACAACGGGGGCGCTGGATGGGCACATGGACGACATATAAATGACGACGGGGACACACTTTCGATTAGCAATTACCATGAACAAAGCCCAGGGGCAATCATTAGAAAAATGCGGTATAAACCTGAATACGGACTGCTTTCCCATGGACAATTATATGTTGCATGTTCAAGAGTCGATAAACCTGACAATCTATTTATATGCACAAACAATGGGACAGCGAGGAGTATTGTATACTCGCAAGTTTTACGTAGTTAAAAACATATATATATCTATCTATATTCACAGGTGGGACACAGGGACACAACTACAATGGCGCGTAACTAATATGGCGCGTAACGACTTACGCACGCGGGGGGGGGGGGTTGGCGTGAAGCACCCCGACCAACAGCTAGTTTTTATATATATATAGATTGTTTAAAATGTAAAAACTGGTGATTGCACAAATATTTTGACAATGGATTAAAGCAATTCGAAAACCTTAAAACAGAAAACTAAACCGATTTACGTCATCAATTCGATCGAAAAATGACATAGCGTTGCCGAGACCCATAACACAAGGGACAATGAGAATCCATATATAGAAGCCTACCGTGAGCGACGCTGGGGCCCACGGGGATCGGTGGCAAAGCCGCCGGGACCCAGCACTGTCTGTGGTTAGAACACAAGGGACAATGAGAATCCATATATAGAAGCCTGCCGCGTCCCATGCTGGGGCCCGGCGACGATAGTACTTTTATAAAAGGAGATTTACTGTTTCTTCACGATCACAGTAACTGTAATTTGAGCTTTTAACATAAGAACAGGCCAAATATGAATCTGTAGTGCCTGAATAGTACGGTACTGTGCTGTAGTATCGTAGACCACTCTTGTTCAAAATTTTGTTTCTGCTACCGAACAAAAAAAAAAAAATAAATTAAAAAACAGTCTAAGCCTTTAAGCTTAATTAGTTACAAGAGATTCGTATTTTAATTTCTGGATAAGAAGATAGATGATCAAACGTTTAATCAACTTGTACATACTTATTGGTCCCAGGGTCCTCAAATTCTACATTTTTCCAAATTTCTAGGCACTGTTCATTCATATTGTCGAAAAAAGGGATTATTACCCCCTCCCCTGAGAAGAAAGGATTGTAATCATGTCTCATGCGGAAATATTCTTAAGCAAAATACACAAACGGCTCTGACCTTTACTTTTGACTAGTACTATCATTAATTGAATTACATTTAATTCAATTAAAAACAAAATTGTTAAACGAATGCTTAAAAATTGAAAGATGAAAGTTAATAAGGGTGAAATTAGAAAGGCTGAATTTCACGACAAAAATAGTTAGAGCCACATGGTATGTGTTTCATGCAAGAACCATGGAGAGGACTTGGATATTTCTTTATGATGGAAAAAGACCATATCTCAAGAGTAGTTATACCTAAGAGACAACAAAAAAAAAAAAGAGAAAAACCTTATCAGATTGGACCTTGGTGGCCTACAAAAGTCCTAAGAGATTTTGAGGGACCTGGCTAAAGCAGAAGCCTTAAACGGGGCGGGTTGGGGTAGGATTAGCCAATGAATTACTCAGGGTATTGTAGCGCTGCAACTAGCAGTTACTAGCAGTATGGACAACAATTATATAGTTTTTATGAAAATATACAAATATATGAGTAATTTAGCATCTTTTGCAAATTATTTCTAAGACGATAGTATTTAAGCAAACTATTATATTGGGAAGTCCTCTAACTAACTCCATGCGTTAAGGCACAATACTGACCTTCTCCATCTTCCCATTGAATTTTGTCAAGCTCATCAAGGAGACTACCAGTGGATTCACTGGTCAGCTTGCCAACTTCAAACATTGTTACTGCGTGAGTTTTAAGACCCTAGAAGAAAATGGCCAATCATAAATACTGTAGTTTTGCAATTAACTCTGAGAATTACCTTTCAATATATGTCATAAAAGGAAGAGGAAGATTATATATATATATATATATATATATATATATACATACATATATATATATAAATATATATATACATATTATATATATATATATACTAGCTGTTGGGGTGGCGCTTCGCGCCACCCCAACACCTAGTTGGTGGGGGCGCTTCGCGCCCCCCCAAGCCCCCCCGCGCGCGTAAGTCGTTACGCGCCATATTAGTTACGCGCCATTGTAGTTGTGTCCCTATGTCCCACCTGTGAATATAGATATATATATATATATATATATATATATATATATATGTTTTTAACTACGTAAAACATGCGAATATACAACATTCTTTGCTGTCCCATTGTCTGTGCATATAAATAGATTGTCAGGTTTACCGACTCTTGAACATGCAACATATAATGGTCAATGGGAAAACAATCCGTATTCAGATCTATACCTCATGATTCTAATGATTACCCTTGAGCTTTGTTGATGGTGATTGCTAATCGACCATTCCCTGAGTCGCCATCGTCATTTATATATTCCCCTGTGCACCCCGGCGTCCCCTTTGTAGTTATGTCCCTGTGTCCCGGTCGTCATTTATATTCCCTGTGTCCCGGTCGTCATTTGTGTCCCGGTGTCCCAGTCTCTGATTTCTCTTTGAGTGTCCCGGGCGTCATTTATATTCCTTGTGTCCCGGTGTCCCGGTCGTCATTATATTTTTTTAGTTTTTATCTTTTTTATTTATTTTTATTTTTATTCATAATTTTTTTTATTAGTTTTTAGTTTTTTTTGTAGTTTTTGCCTTTTTTAGTTTTTTCAGTTTTTTTTTAGTTTTTAGATTTTTACCTTTTTTAGCCTAACCAGGATTTGAACCTGGGACCTTCATTCTCCGTTCTGACACCCTCTCTCACTGAGTGACTACTCCAGCATGTTCATTTTGGTGTTTTAAATGGTATATTATTAACCAAATTAATGTGTTTTACAATATACTAAGCATCGTCATAACAAAAATGACGACAACTAATTTCATGACGTCAGTCAACACAGAAATTAAGTTCTGAAATTAAGTCATGAAATTAGTTGCCGTCATTTTTGCTTTGACGGTGACGTCATTCAAGTTATATAAGACATATGTTCACGTAGAAATCTATTAATGTTTAAGTTTACAATGACTGATGAAGATGCTCAAAGAGTCTATGCCAAAAAACTTGCTGCTGATAGAGAAAGTCAGAAAAGAAAGCGTGCCGAGGAACTATCAGCAGCAAGTTTTTTGGCATAGACTCTTTGAGCATCTTCATCAGTCATTGTAAACTTAAACATTAATAGATTTCTACGTGAACATATGTCTTATATAACTTGAATGACGTCACCGTCAAAGCAAAAATGACGACAACTAATTTCATGACGTCAGCCGACACAGAAACATGACGTCACCTGACAACTAATTTCATGACGTCAGCCGACACAGAAACATGACGTCACCTGATCCACAGATCCACAGACAGACAACTTATTTTTATATATATAGATATATATATATATATATATATATATAAATATATATATATATACATATTATATATATATATACACACACACACACATATATATATATATATATATATATATATATATATATATATATATATATATATATATATATATATATATATATATATATATATCCATGGTTTTATGGACCATCCTTCTTTTACTTGTCCTACTAAAAGTAAAAAACGATCGAGAGGACATAGGAAAAATAATAGAAAAAATGAATTAGATGTACATATGCTTTCGATAGATCTATGCCAGCTACTTGAATCTAGGTGTATGATTTCTGTAATAAAATGTCTAAATAATTTATCCAAGAAGAATTTAATCAAACTTTTCTGGATTGTTAAGAATAATACAGCTTTTGATTATAATTTTAAAGTAATATGTGATACAATTTGCATTCTAACTAAAACGAAATTTATTTCAAAAAAGAAAAAGTTCGATAAGATTAGTAATAAGGATAACAGATTATATTTACCTATTAACTTTACTTGTAAACAGATTGAAGATATTAATTTACCAGAAATTTTAAATCAGCGGCATGTGAAACAGGCCCTTCCTAGTAATTTGAATTATAATGATAGTCCAGTTTTAACTTATAAATTTTCAAAAACTATTGGGCAAATTATTTTTAATTATAATTTAATACTAAAAAGACTAGATAATGATATAAATTGGAAACCGGTTTGTAATTGTAAGCAACTTGGCCCATTTGTAAATCCTACTTACAAACATGTTATAACAGGGGACTTGTCAATAATAAAGCAAGATGATCTTCAAATTATAATGAATAAAGGGGCTAATTTCCGTCTTTCTCATCATCTGAAACCATCGAGTGTTCTTGATAGCTTGGAAAATGATTTTGATTTATTTATTGATAAGTGGTGTAAGAAAGAGAATAAAAATAAAGAGAGTTTTCAAAGTTGGAAGAATTTAATTATTAGTAGAATAAGAAATAAAATATATTCTAATTTAAAAAATAGTAACACTAAATCATTATTTTATAATGCGAAGATTAAACAAGCAATTGCTAATCTAAAGAATGAATTTGTAATTGTGCCAGTGGATAAAGCTAATAATAATTTTGCCATAATTTGTCAGAAGCTGTATTGTGATATCTTAAAAAGGGAGTTATGCACAACTAATGTTTACGAAAAGGTAAATATAGAGGATGAGAATTTAATTGAAAAGACTGAAGAAATACTTTTTAAAATTTTTAATATTAAAATAAATGACAATGATAAAAAGTTCCCTTTCGTATATTGGACTGTAAAATTTCATAAGAATCCCCCTAAACCACGGTTTATTGCTGGAGCAGCTAAATGTCCAACCCGCATTGCTGCTACTGACCTTTCTTTAATTTTAAAGGAAATTGTAAATAAACTTAAAACCTATTGTTCTGGTATTAAAAAATTTTCGAATTTTAATCCATATTGGAGTGTTAATAATTCACTGCAGGTGATAGATTCTTTAACAATGGTTTCAGCTAAAAGAATTGAGTCTTTCGATTTTGCGACAATGTATACTAATTTATCACTTAATGTAGTGTTTGATAATTTAAAAACTGTTATCAAGAAATCTTTCCTCTTATCTAGTAAAAGATTCTTAAAAATAGACATTTATAATAAAAAAGCTATATGGACAAATTGCTTTAATACTACAGTTAGCTTGAGATGTTACAGCTTGGATATGATTTTTGAGTTATTGGAATTTGTTTTATACAATACTTATATAAGATTTGGGGGGGATTTGTACAAGCAAATTGTGGGAATTCCCATGGGGGGGAATGCCAGCCCATTTATAGCTGACTTGTTTTTAAGTCAACTAGAATATAAATATATGATGGATAAGAATAATCCAATTAATTTAAAACATGCTTTGTCAAATAATAAAAGATATTTAGATGATATTTTGGTCTTAAATTGTAAGGATTTCATTGATATTTCTAAAAATATATATCCATCAGAGCTTATTCTTGAGCCTAGTCATGGCGCTGGTCATGAAGATCATTTCTTAGATTTAAATATTAATACATGTGATAATAATAAATTAAGTTTTAAAATGTATAATAAAACGGATGATTTTGATTTTGAAGTGATTAGTTTCCCATTCCCTGAAAGTAATATACACTCAAATATCACATACTCAGCGTTTTTCTCACAGTTACTTCGTTATGCAAGGATTTGTAGTAATTATATTGATTTTAAAAATAGATGTAAAATCTTAAGCCAAAAATTGATATCAAGAGGTTTTTCTGCAAATAAATTAACTTGGAACTTGGCAATTCAAAAAATTTAGTTTTCATTATAACGAACTTTTAAATAAATATCAAAAGAATTATCTAGAAATACTTAAAGAAATTTTCTACTAATTTCGGAGGTTCGAGAAATGTTGTCGCGGCGCCATTTATTTTGAATTGTGTTTCTAATTGAGCGGATTTTCTTAAAAATTAGCCACATGGTAAAGATGAATTCTATAATTGTTTAATTCGTTCAGGTTTTTTGCAATGTGTTAATATTTGTGATTTGGCAAAATTTATAATATTTAGTTTACCTATTGTTGCTAAAGGGAGGGATATATTAACAGGATAAGCTTGTTTTGGTTTTACTTGGTTGTTTTACATTTGCTGTTTTTTTTTCTTTCATAAGCATATATTTTGGGGGTGATACCTGACGCGGGGATGCCATGGATATTCTGTGGTAGCCACAACACTGTGCTGGGTAGAGAATTTAGAGTGGCGAAACCCTATATAGGCCAGTGTATTCTCCTGATGAGCCCTTGTGTTGGGTGTTGCCTCTGAATTATTTGTCTATATTATTTTTTCTATTGTTTGGTAAATGACGACTTATACTTATTGACGACATGACTGCCTGTCCATGGATTATTCTTTATGGTTGATTGTGTGTGGCTATGCTGTTTGACCTATGTGATTGTATGGATGAGTAGGGTTAGGGCCTCATTCAAGTGCTGGTCTATATTAATCACTAATTTAGGAAAACAGTCTTCCTTTTCTCCTTCTGTCTTTCTGTCTCTTCCTTATGATATATATATATATATATATATATATATATATATATATATATATATATATATATATATATATATATATATATATATATATATATATGGTATATATTATATAGAGTAGATACGAAATATCGCTTTGAGTATCGAAACGTCCCTTTTAATTTGTATTTCAGTCCATACTTTTTTCCAGCCTGCCTAATTTTCCACATTTTACGTTTTCAATCCTTGTATTACTTAAATATGTAATTTTTGAACGACAGAACAGGTCCAACATCTGACAGCCTTCCACGCTACTTCTTACGCCAAGTGTGAAAATTTTAACTAAGTCAGTCAAAATTCATTCTGTCAGTCAAAACTGAAAACTGATGCTCTGGTTAAGGTAAGGATTAATCGCTGCATCGGTTTTTTTTCTAACAAAAAGTTTATGATGTCTTGTAGGCTTTAATAAAGGTGCTCTGGTTAAGCAAATAATCAATCGATATCAATCTAAAAAAAAAGTTTATGATGTATTTTAGGCTTTAATAAAAGTGCTCTAGTTAAGTTAAGAATTAATCAATCGCTACATAGGTTTTTTTTTCTAACAACAAGTATATGATGTCTTGGAGGCTTTAATAAAGGGAGAAAAATTCCAATTAAGCTACTTTCCAATTTACTCCCAATTAATTTCCATTTTTACCTTAAGTTGTTAAGGACATCAAAACAAAAGTTCTCCCACCTTAAGTAAAACTTTAGTAAAAGTTTTCTTTTCATTTTTTCAATATCATGAAGCGTACCAACAATACCACATTTTCATCAATGTTGCCACGTTTAGTCGTATAAATAAATATAGCAAAATTAATTGATTAAACTTGACAACGCTTTTTGTCCATAAAAATTCAAATATTAAAAATCAGTTGATTTCTGAAGACAACTACACTCCCAAAGGACGTTTATACTTTATTAAGCTGTTTGGAGCCATATTTTTCTAGCTTTATGTTTTATGATTCTTCATCCACCTTCCTTTTTTTTAATTTGCTGTCCGCGGCTATAAAAAATGGAGGTATTTTTATTTAAAATCGCAACTCCCGATTTTTCTAAAATCATTAACATTTGAATAGTTCCGTAGATTTCTGCTTAACCAATGAAAACAGTCAGATTTCATCTTCACTGCCCTCTTACTTCAAGCGGGGAACTTGACCCATTTAAGCCACTTGACCCGCTGCTACGAACAGTACCAAGGCCAGGGTTGCTACCCTAGTGATTTATCACTATTTCTAGTGATTTTTACATTGCCTAAACAAAAAATAACTAAATCAGCACATACATCACTAGATTATTGAAGAAAATCACTAAAATCTAACCATTTTTTCATGAGGTGGCAACCTTGACCGAAACACAACGCACTCAAATACAAATAGCCAGGTTGTTCCGTTTAACTATGGGGTCAGTAGTTGTGGAAGTGAATAAATCTACCTTCAATTTCAACAGCTAGGGTGGGAAGTGAGTCCATCAGTAGGAAGACCTACACGGAAAAAAAAATAGAAAGCTTGAGAGATAAATCTTGGATGAGAAACAGTATTTATTCTCCAAAATTCACCCCTGGACCCGCTACCATTAACTAGAACGTTTGAACCCCAGGAGATCGGAACACTCGAAAAAGGTCCGAAATTCTCTTTTCTACCGAAACGACTTCCCGTGGCAGATATAGTTTCCTTTCTAAAGTCCACTTTGGATAAACACTACCCATCTGTTTCTAACGCTGATGAAGTTAGGTCTTGTCTCACAAATACCCTTTTTAACAGTCAAAAAAGGTTAAGTTGCCTACTGCTTTCACACCGAAAATTTGCATGACACAAAAACATTATCTAGTCTCCGCAAAGACCCGTCTATTATGATAAACTAAGTATACAAAAGCAATTACTTGTTGTCATAGATACGACAGACTATGACAACGAAATCTTTCCACATTTAAATGACACAATTAAATATAAAACAATAACTCATGATCCTACTGATTACTTTGCTAATAATATTATAAATGAATTAAAGCAACTAAAACAGAATGGTAAAATCACCCCAAAGTTATACAATAAATTTTTCCCCGTGGTAGTTTCTGTCCAAAAATCTACGGTTTATCAGAAATACATAAACAAGGTATTCTCTTAAGATCTATCGTGGCATGTACTAAAGCCCCCGCTTCCAATATTGGAAAATGGCTTTGCACAGCTTTCAAACCGTTACTGCATTCCCAAAATTCCTATATTAGTAATTCGGCAGAACAGTTAAAAACCTAATAACAAAAGCATTTCGGAAAAAAAACAATATGGCAATTACTAGACGGATTAGCTTCTCGGGAATGCCGTAAAACGGCAATACTCTTCACAGGGTTTAACGATCTACTGAATCAAATGCCTTTTCGAAGTCCACGAAGAGTATATACAAGCACTATCTCCATTCGTTAGATTCTTCCAACATTGTGTGACAAGTATAAATGAGGTTGGCACAAGATCGTTTGGCCGATATCCATGCTGTTCTTCATGTAAGTGAGAATCAAGGATAGTCTTCCTAATATTATCATCGTGAAGAGCTTCGCAGGAATCGAGAAAAGATTGATTCCTCAATAGTTGCCGCATTTTTTCGCGTCTCCTTTCTTGAAGAGTTTGACTAGGGCTCCTGTTCTCCAGTCGTTGGGGAACTTTTCAGTCTGCCAGAGGAGCGAGAAGAAGGATAGCCAGATGGCCAGGGTTCGAAGCAGGCTTTAAAAAGGCGAGAAGCCGAGAAGAACTTTAGCAAAGGTCTTATCCTTATATGGTATACCGGACAAATGCATTAAAGTGATTAGTGCAGTGTACGAGAATAATACTGCTGTGGTTTGTGGTTTTTTATTAAGTCAGAAGTTAAGCAGGGTTGTGGTCAATCCCCCTTTACATGGATCGTTTTGATGGACTTTGTCTTAAGGGGCATAGGAAAGGTAATGGGAGACCCCAGAATCAAATGGGGAAGAAGTTTCCTAGACTTAGATTATGCTGATGATTTAAGCATCCCAGATGAAAGTGTAAGTAAAATGAATGAACTTTTAGAAGTTTTGCGAGTTCAGGGTCTTAGACTAGGTTTGAAAATGAATGTTAAGAAGACGTCATTGTCTGAAAATTAAAAGAATTTAAAGTGACAGTGACATTTTGATTCCCATTTGCTTTGGGTATAGAATATCAAAAACATAAATTGTCTTAATGAAGACAACACATGGAATTGATGTTAAGGCCGAACATCATCTTAATGATAAAGCGATTTTAGTTATGGGTTGTTGCGTTTATCTAAAGACATTTTCAAAGATTTAATAAATATGGTTCAGTGGCAAGGCATTAATAAATGTGGTTGCATGTGGTTCAATCAAGCCTTAATAAGTGTGGTTCGTTGGGTCACGAAAAGATTGATCAGGTCGGAAGCTTCACTTACCTTGGTAGTATCATTAGTAAAGACGGTGGGAGTCGTGAAGATGGTAAAAGTAGAATAACCAAGGCTCGGGTTTTTTTTTTCACAGTTAAAAAAAAAGTTTGGATGGATAGGAAGATAAGCCTGTGAAACAAGATTAGAATATTGGAAGATACAGCAATGACAGTGGTCTGAATGGCTCTGAAGCAAGGTCCTGGAGTGATCCGAAAAACGGATGAAGATTTACTAAATGTTTCCCAGAGAAATTGACTACGAATTATTCTGGGTACCCGGCTGACTGACCGTATTTCAAACAGTAGACTATACGAAAAATGTGGTTCAATTCCGCTTTCTATGGTATAATAAAAAAAGGTTGAGATGGCTAGGGCACGTTCTGCGGATGAAGAATGAGAGATTGTCCTTTTCGGCCAACCGTCTAGGGCTAAACGGAAAGCAAGTCGTCCCCGTGTAGGGTGGAAGAATATCATAAAGAAAGATTTAAAGGAAATAGGAACTTCCTGGGAGGGTGCAAAGAGGAAGGCTTTGAATAGATTGGGATGGAGGAGTGTGTGTAGCTGCGTTGGCCTCAGGCAACTTGGTACTGCGGTGAGTTGTTAGTAGTAAGTGGAATTCAACAAAAGGGGACGCAAGTGACTTGTATGAAAATTACATTGAATATAATATTTATGCTATATACAACCATGCAAATTATGCGACTTCTCAGCAGGGAATCTTCTAAGCGAGTAATTCACAAAATATATAAAAAATCATACAAAGAGATCCAAAAAAGATTATATGAAATTATACGAAAAAGTTGAGAAAATACAATTTAAATCATAAAGATGTGGTCATTTCTGGAGAGATGGGCCTTCCTTATGAGGGCACAGAGGGTATCTCAAAATTTTTAAATGACAAATCCTGTCAAATGTCACACTTTTTTTTCTACATAAGAAATCTCGATTTTGTAAAACTAAAAAAAAAAACAAAAAACAAAAAAATCCTTTTCTGGCAGATAAGCATTGCAAATACTTGGGAGGGAAGGAAAAGTATCCTTGACTTACAGTCAGTGCTTCCACTATCACAATTTTCAGGATTTCCTGAATTTTCTTACAGAAAATAACGGCCTCAAAAATCTTCTGGGATAATTTTCTGGGAAAATTCAGAGAACCCAATTTTCTTATGTGAAATCACCAAGTTCAAGAATTTTGCCAAGACCTTTCACACGTTTGCTGAGCCACTTGTCATAATCGATAAAGATAAATTAGAACAATGATAGAGTCCGTGTCCGAATTTCTCGACAGTTAGAGGAAAATTTATTTATTAACACTAAAATCATTCAAATAATTTTAAGAGAACTTTGAAAATTACCACGAGCTAGCACAGTAACTGTCGGCTTGGTAACACGAGGCTCAAAATTCGATTCCACTGCCACAAAGTTGGGGGACAGGCCTGTCACCTGACCCTTTAAAAAGACCCAGCAACTGAAACGTCGATTCATCAATGGAGGAGCCATCAGTTACCCTCAGCATCTTTATCTTTTATCAGCTCATCTTTTATCTTTTATCTTTATTTTTTACCTTTTAGCTTTATTTCTTTTAGCTTTATCTTTTATCTTTATCTTTTATCAGCTCAGTTGTTTCGAATAATTTATGGAGGGAAGTATATGGAGTGACCGGCGTTTACCCTCCCCCGGAAAATACCCTCGGGTGGCCAACATTTACCCTCCCCTCCCCCGGAAAATACTTCCCCCCATGGATAATACCCCCAGGAGAATACTCCCCCATGGAAGAGAGGAGAGAGCCAGATTCTCCATTTTCATGGAGAGAGAGAGAGCCAGATTTTCCGGTATTATTCAAAAGCGATCAGAAATTAAATCTTAAAAAAAACGAATTTTTTCAACTGAAAGTAAGAAGCAATATCAAAACTTGAAACGAATAAAAATTATTATGTATATGAAACGAGGTGTCCCTTCCACAGGATCTTACTCTTTACGCTGTAGTTTTGACTTTTTGTCCTAATTCCTTAAGAACGGTTCCTAAAGCACTTTAATAAGAAGAATAAGCTTTGTGTTAAGATTCTAAGGAAATAACTTTAGCTAAAAAAATAACAATAATTTCCGGGGGTATTTTCCGAGGAGGAGGGGGGGGGGGTATTTTCTTTCCGTGGAGAGGTGTTTTTTACAGGGGGATTACAGGGGGTATTTTCGGGGGGGGGGGTAAACACAAAAAGGTAAACGCCTGGAACCAGTATATGAATAAAGATTTTAAAGTGAGGAGACATCTTAAATTGATAAGCGTCTTGGCGAGCGTGAAACACCCAGAGAGAAGGAGGAGGGGGAAGGTTTTCCTTTATTTTAAAATTTATTTAAATGAAGATACAAATAATTCTTTTCAAAATCCGAGGGATGACTTGTTTTCTGCCTCCTCTTCCCACCAATTAGCAACCCAACCTTCACAATAAGCCAACTCCGGATAGTTAGAAAACAAGTCATTTGATATCAGCATTTTGTAATAACATACATGTTGGAAAAAATTTTCCCAGTACAAACTACTGAACATTAATTGCATTAAAATGAATAAAAAAAGGGGCGAAACACCATTTTCAGTAAATGAATAAAAAAGGGGAGAAACACCATTTTCTGTTTTCCCGCTATATGTAAACATAACCTTTTTTGAGTTGCCATAACCGATCGTCCGTTGCCGTAACCGATAAAAAAAGGGCCGAAACACCATTTTCAGTTTACCCGCTATAATGTAAAACACAACCTTTTTCGATTTGCCGCAACCGATCATCATCACCTTCGCCTTCATATACACGACCTTCATTGGGTTGGGTTCGTTGGGTTTAATTCGCGCCTACTTTTTGTTTGTTGTCTTTTTTCTCTATCTCCCTTAGTCAGACCTTTTGTATTAAAACAAAGCTTTTAATTCAATGATTTCATTGTGTTTCTGGACACAAGACTACAATACTTTGGTTTTGAATCAGTTATTTTGAATAACCACTGGACATTAATTGCAGTAAAATGAATAAAAAAAGGGCCGAAACACCATTTTCAGTTTTTCCGCTATAATGTAAAACATAACCTTTTTTGAGTTACCGTAGTCGATCGTCATCATCTTCGTCTTCATAAACACGATCTTCGTTGGATTGGGTTCGTTGGGTTCAATGCGTACCTACTTTGTCTTTTTTTTCTCTTTCTCCCTTAGTCAGGCCTTTTGTATTAAAACGGACCTTTTGATTCAATGATTTTATTATGTTTCTGGGCACTTGACGACCATACTTTAGTTTTTAATTAGTTATTTCAGATATAAAAAGATACTTACAGAGGAAAGATTTCCCATCATGAGGTAGGCTGTCAGAGTGGAATCGAACAAAAAAGCGATTTTTCTTCCAGCTATTGTACTTTTACCCTCGTCAAAAGAAATCCCATTGCTCATTGACTCCAGAGTCATCGACCGTTTGGGACTAGATAATTGCGCAAGCGCCGTGTCTAATTCCGACAATAAAAACTCAGCCTCTTCAAATGATCCCTCAAAAGGCAAGCTAAAATAACAAGAAGATTAAAAATACATACCCAAACAGAAATATCAAATTGATGGGCATGTTTTGTCAGAGATGCCATTTCCCTCATTGCTCTCAGCTGCAGCACTACAGCCACATAGAAACTATTTAAGACGGAAGTGGTTCGATTGAAAACACAGCTTTTATGCTATTATGAATCGCTAGTTTTGATTTCAAACCCAAAATGTAAGTTTTTACGGTCAAACAGTTAGTGGTAACGAACTGTAGTAAGGAGCGACCCGGCTCAATAGTAAACAAAACTCTAAAACCCTAAAAAAGGAATTTTGATGCTTAAAGATACATCAAAAGAATCGGATTTTCATGCTCATTTTAAATATAGAAGTCTCATCAAATTTAGTCTTTGTCACCAAAAGTTACGAGCGAGAAAATTGGCCTTATTTTGGAAAATAGGGGGAACACCCCCTAAAAGTCACAGAATCTTAACGAAAATCACACCATCGCATTCAGCGCATCAGAGAAACCATTAGCAAAAATTTCAAGCTCCTATCTACAAAAATGTAGAATTTTGTATTTCTTGCTGTTGTTGTTATGTTGTTATGAATCACAATCGCTTTTATGTGGTTATGAATCACTAGTTTTGATTTCAAACCCATAATGTAAGTTTTTACAGTTATGAACAAGATTCAACATGCATCAGCTGCTAGCGATTATTGCCACTTACTTTTTACTTTTTCTTATGTTATTGTTTTTTACTTATTATTATACTTATTATTTTTTTTTTTTTTATTGTCATTACCTTAAAAGAAAATCTTTATCTCCGGTGCATAAACGGTGCTTTTTTTTTAAACCAATTAAGGATCATATTTCAATTGAATAAATTATAACTGTATAAAGTTATCTAAACTTTTTTTTTAGCTCGAAAAAGAGTTTTGGCAATTAACTCGTATTTTTCGCAAGTAGCATATTCATAAGTAACATATTCGAAGTGTGAATATGTAAGATCGTACACTTACAGTACAAACTTTTACCATAAAGACAAATCGAGATAATAGTAACCATTACTGAATCAGCTTCAAATGGTTTTTTCTCACTACACAGTTTTTTTTTTAACGCGTTTTTATGTTTTTATTTAATCAGAACCGCTTTTCCTTCTTTGCTAGGTTGCAGCTACCGCTGCAACTATGACAGTTACTATACATTTATACAGTTATAAATGCGGCCTTCATAACAAACACTAAAAATTAACAATGGTACACAAAATACCAAAAGTTCGATTCCAATCCAATGGCAGATTTTTCACATCAGTTTTGTGATGATATTCACACGGATCACATTTTTTCATGACTTAACCACCCAAACCAACACCTAGTTACAGTAGAAGAAACATACTGGTCATTTTCGAGATTTTTTCATCATTCTTTCTCAGAAAATATCTATATATCCACCATATACCCTCCCGAGCGATTTCCCCAAATCGCTTTCTCATTTACTCCCGAAAGATAAAACCTCCCTCTTTTACAGACAACCTCTCCCAACCAAACCTTTTTCCCACCCAAAAATTTAACACGTTTATGGATCGAGTATTTTGCTTTATAGCTGGGAGGTACAATGTCTTAACAGAAATACTTTTTATCCTGTTCGTCTTGTTATTTACTTATCATTATTCTTTTATTATTGTTATTTACTTATCATTATACTTATTATTATTCTTTTTTTTTATATTGTCATTACCTTAAAAGAAAAGAGCTTTGCTTCGAAGCATATGTCAATATCTAAAACAGTGCATGGAACAAAATAAAAAAAAAAGCTTTAAAATTTAATCCAGTAAAAAGCAGTCTTTCGATTCCAGATGCAGAGTCACATACATAACTATTTAAAGCAAAACAAAAAGAATGCACATACTTGGTCTTTAAGTTGATTAAATAAAAAACAAAAAAAAATTTCAATTGAAAGTAAGGAGCAACGTTAAAACTTAAAACGAATTGAAATTACTCTGTATATGAAAGGGGCTGTTCCCTCCTAAGCGCCCCACTCTTTATGCTAACGTTTGACCCTTTGTCACAACTCTACTTTTTAAAACAATAGAAACACTTTAGTGGAAGATCTAAAGTTTAGGAGGGAACAGCCCCTTTCATATACGGAGTAATTTCTGTTCGTTTTAAGTTCTAATTTGGGGGAAAATAATTTGGGAATTTATTTTGGGGAATAAATTAGCGTGGAAGGGGGCCTAGGTGCCCTCTAATTTTTTGGGCACTTAAAAAGGGCACTAGAACTTTTAATCTCCGTCAGAATGAACCCTTTGGTGACATTCAAGGACCACTGGGTCAATACAATCATCCCTGAAAAAAAAAATAAATAAATAAGCACGCACCCGTGATTGGCAAAAAATACGAAATTCCAAATTTTTGTAAATAGACGCTTGATACTTCTACAGTAGGGTTCTCTGATACGCTGAATATCATAGTGTGATTTTTGTTAAGATAATATGACGTTTAAGGGGTGTTTCCTCCTATTTTCCAAAATAAGGTAAATTTTCTCAGGCTCATAGATTTTGATGGGTAAGACTAAATATGATGAAACTTACATATTTAAAATCAGAATAAAAATCCGATTCTTTTGATATATCTATTAGTATCGAAATTCCTTTTTTTAGATTTTTGGTTACTATTGAGCCGGGTCGCTTCTAAGTGCAGATCATTACCACGAACTGTTTGATTATTTAATAACATTTTTTTTTCGAAAAGCAGAACCTTTTTTTGACAAAATAGCCAAAAACTATTTAATATTGGATTCAGACTCGGTGTCAAAAATCACAAAAAGAAAATCTTGGGTTGTTGAGTTGTGACACTAAAACTGCATGGTATATGTTTTGATTCAGATTGGTGTCAAAAATCACAAAAAGAAAGTCTTGGGTTGTTGAGTTGGGACACTAAAATTGCATGGTATATGAACTTTACGATTGAATATTCGCCAGAACAGACTTTACTAAAAAGTCTTTACTAAAAGTGGGAGCAACACTTTAACTTTTTCCTGTAGTTTCCCTTTTTGCCTTTTCACTTTTTATTCAAACTATAGAGCTTTTTTAATTAGGCCTCACAGATTATTGAGACCCAGTAATGACCCCTTGTTTTCATTAAGTCAGCTCCGGGTCATCAGCCTCCCTTCTTCCCTCCTCCGCCCTAAGAGCCGTCATGTTATAATATCTAAGAATTGCGCATAAATTTGGTACTTTAAAAATTGCAATGGTCTTGTTTCTTTATTATACATAAGATACTTAAAAGTACAATCTAGCTGCTTTGAAATTAAATTTGCATAATTTTTAATACTTGTAAAATGTATTTGTGTTGTGGGTACAACACTTTAACTTTGTACAGATGAGTTCGGAACTGTGCAACATATTAAGTCTGAATTTCACTTTCAAGTTTGCAGACTCACCTTAGACTCTGATTTTCATCACAAGAACGGTTGCACCACAACGGATGCCACCACTGTCAAGGCTATAAGCTATTTAATTCAATTTTAGTCCTGGCAATTGTTGCTCTTCATTCCAAATATCCTTGAATGGTTTAAAGATCACCCCCTAAGGGTCATTTCTGCAGGAAATTATTCCATATGAAAATAATTCACTAAAAGAAACTTGTTGGTAATCATAGTGGCCAGTAAGAGCAACTGGGGGCAACGAGTTATTCTTTTTGGCTCTACTTTGATTTTGCATTTCCTTAGAAGGGGGGGGGTCAGTATTTACGTAAGACTGGCATATTCGTCATGTCAAGACGCTTTTGAAGGCGGTGGCTGAATTTTCAGGATTAATGTCGAAAATGTACCTTACAGCTCAAGCTTCCAATTGGTCAAGGAGTCAAGTCGAGACGGGTTATTCGAGGTTATATCTAGTTTCCCTTTTTTGCCTTTTTCTGTATAACATAAATTTCAGTTTATCGCTAAATGGTCTCTGACTACTTTTCTCTCTTAAAAAAGACACTAAGAGCAGCATTTCCAACTCCATAGATTTGTCTAAAATTGCCTAGCCAATGAACTTTAAAACAGAATATTCATCAGAAAAGACTTACAATTAGGTTTAAACAGACATATAGTAGTAAACAGCTTTTACTTAAAAATGTACAATGGGACATTTATTCAAATCAAAATATTATTCCAGGTGGGGGACGGGGCACATATCCCTGGGTACAGACATGACTATATGCTCTAATCATTACTGTTCTACCAAACTATTTATCAAGTAAATCGTAGCGAGTCACTCTAATTGGGTTAGAAGCTTACCCTTAGGAAATAACACCGATAATAATATAATCAGATAATATTATAAAATATAATAATAAACATAATTATATTTATAAAATAACAAAAAAAAAATAAAAAAAATAAATATATAATAATAAAATATAATAATAAAAAAATATAATAAATAACGTAATACAATAATGATATAGTATAATAAAGACCTGCCTATTTGATTTCCAGGAATAATGTAAACGCATTGATGGGTCCTCAAATTTCTTCTTCTTTGCAAATCCCAGCCGACAAAATAACGATATAGCATTTTGAGCATCAGAAACATCAATGTTTAACAGGATTGCCAGCTGAAAAAAAAAAATGAGAAAAAAAACAGTTTTTTCAATTTAACTCATAATGTTGCAAAGGCAAAAAATACGCAATGTTTTTGCGCCAGTGATTTTAGGTTAAAACCTTCAGTTTAGCACTGAAGTCATATCAATTCGTATTGACGCGGAACGTCAAGAGCCATTGAAGTAGATTCTTCGCTACTCCCTCGCAAATTTGAGTGGTCTTCCAAAGGACAAAGTATGCAGAAAGACGATAATAATTAGAAAAATTCTTATAATTTTTGACAAAAATCGTAAAATAAAGACGAAAAATGTTCTTAAATGTTCCACATAAATCCTATATTTTCTCTGATTTTTCATCGAATTTAGCCCTCGCGAAATGAATGCCTGTAGATAGTTTTAATCTGAACGTAAGTCTTGACCATGAAGTGCAAAACCGAGCGAAAGTAGTCAAAACTACTAGAGTTAGCCAGCGAAACTGAAAGAAGCAATATTTCCGCCTTTCTGAAGCTAGTCCGACCCATTAAACCTATTGTTTTTCATCTAGCCCATACTATTCGTCTCTCCTGATCAGGTTCAGGATAATACTACTACTACTAAAAAAAACCTCACTGCAGTAGTAAGCCGCCAGAGGCCAACACAGGTAAAAACGAATATGAATATTTATAAATATGAATATTAAATAAAGATAATGAATTAATATAAAAAATACTATATATATTACCACTTGATTTCATAAACTTACATGGTCACGAGGCTTATATTCTAAAAATAACACCTAATTGCGAAACATGGCACCAAAAACCTGTTTCAAACGCTCAGTTTTATTTTAAAAGGAAATTCAATTAAGACTATCCAAATTAAAACGAAACCAAAAAATATTATAATTATAAACTCCAATTATAATTATAATACTATAATCAAAAAAGGATCATTATAAGCATCTTATGTAATATTAAATAAAAAAAAAAACTGTTTTTTTTAACTGAAAGTAAGGAACGACATTAAAACGAACAGAAATTACTCCTGTATGAAAGGGGCTGCTCCCTTCTCAACGCCCCACTTTATAAGCTAAAGTTTGACTCTTTCTCTCAATTCTACTTTATTATTACATAAAAAAAACAAGTTTTTTTTAACTGAAAGTAAGGAGCGACATTAAAACTTAAAACGAACAGAAATGACTCCGTATATGAAATGGATTGTCCCCTCCGCAATCCCTCGCTCTTTACGCTAAAGCTTTTAATTGTTTTAAAAAGCAGAATTGTGGCAAAGAGTCAAACTTTAGCGTAAAGAGCGAGGGATTGCGGAGGGGACAATCCATTTCATATACGGAGTAATTTCTATTCGTTTTAAGTTTTAATGTCGCTCCTTACTTTCAGTTAAAAAAAACTTGTTTTTTTTATGTAATTTCTGAACGTTTATGAATTAATGCATGTTTGATTTTGACTCTCCACACGTAAACTATTTAAATGAAATTTGCATATTAATTCCTTTTTTGGCTAAATGGCTTTCTCTTAGTTTTGATCATACGATTTTGAGAAATATGGGATGGGGAAGGAGGCCTAGTTGCCATGCAATTTTTCGGTTACATAAAAAGGCAACTATTAATTTTAATTTTAACGAATTTTTTTATTAGCAAAAAATATACGTAACTTTAGAATTAACTTACGTAACAAACTTTTATATTCTTTAATTTTTATTATGTATATGAGGGGGTTTGTACCCTCGTTCTTTACACTAAATCGTAAGTTTTGTCCCAATTCTTTAAGAATGACCCCTGATTCGGAAAGGCCGTAGAATAAATAGTTGAAATTACTAAAAATACTTTAGCATAAAGAGCAAGGTATTTATCTCCTCCTAAATACCTCGCTCTTTACGCTAAAGTATTTTTAGAACCCCTCATATGCGTAATAATCTCTGTTCGTTTTAAGTTTCAATGCTACTTCTTCCTTTCATTTGAAAAAACGTTTTCATGTTTATTTTTCATTGTTTTTTTTATAGTAATGCTAGAAAATCAATGCGAGAAATTACTGAAAATTCAATGAAAATCCTTTTCATTGAATTTTTCTTCCCCCATGACAGATTTCTCCAAGGAAAGATCCTCCAACATAGCCCCCTCTCCTCAGCCCCACCCCCAAACATAATAAAATCCCCCTGAAAACGTCTGTACACTTCCCAATAACCATTACTATATCTAAACACTGGTCAAAGTTTGTAACTTGCAGCCCCTCCCCCAGGGATTGTGGGGGAGTAAGTCATCCCCAAAGACATATTTATTATGGTTTTCGACTATGCTGAACAAAATGGCTATCTCGAAATTTCGATCCATTGACTTTGGGAAAAAAATGAGCGTGGGAGGGGGCCTAGATGCCCTCTAGTTTTTTGGTCACTTAAAAAGGGCACTAGAACTTTTCATTTCCGTTAGAATGAGCCCTCTTGCGACATTCTAGGACCACTTGGTCGATACGATGACCTCTGGGGAAAAGAAAAAAAAAACAAAAAAAAACAAACAAACAAATAAACACGCACCCGTGGTTTGTCTTCTGGCAAAAAATACAAAATTCCACATTTTTGTAGATAGGAGCTTGAAACTTCTGCAGTAGGGTTCTCTGATACGCTGAATCTGATGGTGTCATTTTCGCTAAGATCCTACGACTTTTATGGGGTGTTTCCCCCCTATTTTCCTAAATAAGGCAAATTTTCTCAGGCTCGTAACTTTTGATGGGTAAGACTAAACTTGATGAAACTTATATATTTAAAATCAGCATTAAAATGCAATTCTTTTGATGTAATTATTGATATCAAAATTCAATTTTTTAGAGTTTTGGTTACTATTGATCCGGGTCGCTCCTTACTACAGTTCGTTACCACGAACTGTTTGAAACAGTAAAAAACTTTAGCGTAAAGAGCAGGGCGTTGAGAAGGGAGCAGCCCCTTTCATACACGGAGTTATTTCTGTTCTTTTTAAGTTTTAATGTCGCTCCTTACTTTCAGTTAAAAAAACGGTTTTTTTTTAATTTAATTTCTGAACGTTTTTGAATTAATGCATGTTTGATTTTGCCTCTCCGCACATAAATTATTAAAATGAAATTTGCATATTAATTCTTTTTTTGGCTAAATGACTTTCTCTTAGTTTTGAACAGACGATTTTGAGAAATAAGGGGTGGGGAAGGAGGCTTGGTTGCCCTCCAATTTTTTGGCTACTGAAAAAGGCAAATAGAACTTTTAATTTTTAACGAACGTTTTTATTAGTAAAAAATATACGTAGCTTAAGAATTAACTTACGTACAAACTTCTATATTCTTATATTTTTATTATGTATATGAGGGGGTTTGTCCACTCGTTAATACCTCGCTCTTTACACCAAAGCTTAGGTTTTGTCCCAATTCTTTAAGAATGACCCCAGAATCAGAAAGGCCGTAGAATAAATAGTTAAAACTAGTAAAGATACTTTAGCATAAAGAGCGAAGTATTTAGGAGGAAAAGAACCCCTCATTTGCATAATAATCTCTTTTCGTTTTAAGTTTTAATGTTACTCCTTACTTTCAATTGAAAAAACTTTTTCATTTTTATTTTTTCATTGTTTTTCTTATAGTAATGCTAGAAAATCTTGCGCCCTTTTCATTGAATTTCTCTTCCCCCATGACATATTCCTCCAAGGAAAGATGCTCCCAAATAGCCCCCTCCCCTCAACCCCCCCCCCAAACAAAAAAAAAATATTTAAAACGTCTGTACACTTCCCAATAGCCATTACTGTATGTAAACAATGGTCAAAGTTTGTAACTTGCAGCCCCTCCCCCGGGGACTGTGGGGGAGTAAGTCTTCCCCAATGACATAGTTATTATGGTTTTTGACTATGCTGAACAAAATGGTTATCTCAAAATTTTGATCCGTTGACTTTGGGTAAAAAATGAGCGTGGGAGGGGGCCTAGGTGTCCTCCAATTTTTTCGGTCACTTAAAAAGGGCACTACAACCTTTCATTTCTGTTAGAATGAGCCCTCTAGCGACATTCTAGGACCACTTAGTCGATACGATGACCCCTGGGAAAAAAAGGAAAAAAAAAACACGCACCCGTGATCAGTCTTCTGGCTAAAAATACGAAATTCCACATTTTTGTAGATAGGAGCTTGAAATTTTTGCAATGGGGTTCTCTGATACGCTGAATACGAGGGTGTGATTTTCTTTAAGATTCCATCACTTTTAGGGGGTGTTTCCCCTAATTTCCAAAATAAGACAAATTTTCTCAGGCTCGTAACTTTTGATGACAAAGACTAAATTTGATGAAACTTATATATTTAAAATCAGCATGAAGATTTGATTCTTTTGATGTATCTTTTAGCTTAAAAATTCTGTTTTTTAGAGTTTCGTTTACCATTGAGCCGGGTCGCTCCTTACTACAGTTCGTTGCCACGAACTGTTTGATATTGTTGCACAGACGCAAAAAAATGCCCACTTTTTGGTCTTTGATTTTGTTTGAATATTATATATTCAAACATTATAGTATTTTCCTGAACCTGATCAAGAGAGACAAGTGTGAGGAAGTGTGTGAGGAACGAGCAGTTTGATATTATTTCCACTGGCTTTTTATTTTGTATCAGTTAAGTTTGTATATATATTTAGTTTGTATCATTTTATTTAGAAATCAAAGTATTTGTCTCTAAATTTCTACTTAACCAGTTCAAAGATTAAGGTTTCACGGGAACATGCTCTTCCCTTCACGGAAATATGCTCTAGAAAATTTCATCTCGGTGAGAATTTACCCCAGACAATTACCATCTTCACATGTAAGATTGAGACGACAAATGGAAAGTGAGACAGATAAAAAGAATTTCATATAGGAATTCTGCAGATTGCCACAGTGTGAAATGTCCTTGAAACTTCCCAATAACAAATACTATACGTAAAGAATAGTCAAGTTTCATAACTTAAAGTTCTTTCCCCACGGGCTGTGGGGTCATGTTATTTCCAAAGGCATAGCTATTGGACTTTCCAACTATGCCGAACAAAATAGCTATCTCAAAATTTTGACTGGACCACATTGGCGAAAAAAGAGGAATGGAAGGGAGGTTAGCTGCCCTCCAGTCTTTCTGGTCACTTAAAAGGGCACTATAACTTTTAATGTCCGTTCAAATGAGCCTTCTTCTAAAATTCTGGGACCACTGGTTCGATACAATCACGACAGGAAAAAAAAAGACGCAACCACAATCTTTTGGCAAAAAGTGCAAAATTCCATGTTTTTGAAGATGGGAGCTTGAAACCTCTACAGTAGGGTTCTCTGATACGCTTTATCTGATGGTGTGATTTTCATTAAGATTCATTGACTTCTAAGGGATGCTTCTCCTTTTTTCCAGAATTCAGGCGAATTTTTTTAGGCTCGTAGCCTTCGATGGGTAAGACTAAACTTAATGAATATTATATTCGGAAACAGTTCATTACACCACGAACTGTTTGATTATTTACATCTTGACGACCAACTAAGGAAGGATTGGACAAATTGATAAAATCCGCTTAGCTTGAGGAGGTGGTCTATATTTGGACTGGTGGACTTGTGAATAACCTCAGCTGCTCAAGGATACATAACTTTGAACTTAAAACCTTACTTAAGACCGTAGATTCTCCAGAGACATTGATGTGTCACGGGGAGCAGATGAGGTCAGTCCAGCCACCCCGAAGCTATAATGAAGTGTTAATAACTTCCCATTTCATTGCCCACGATGTCTAAGCTGTCCTTAGATCTCGAACATAAAGTTAACTGAACTGGAAAAGTGAAGAACCATCCGACTCATTTGTTGCAACACCAAGACTCATCCATAACACTCTGAGGAAAGGGGACCCTTACCTATACAATTATCAGGCAAATATAGTAAGTAAGGAAAACAACAAAACCTTACCTCAGAAACTGTAGTTTTTTCATCCATTGAAACTGAGATCTTATATAAAAGGGTTTCCATGTAGTCCCCAAGAACACGGTTCATCACAAACCCTTGTAATGGAGGAATACTGAAGCAGTCACCTTCATTTACAGGAACATCAAAATAAACAAGACCAATGCTGAAAGAGATGAATTACATGGATCTATTCAAGATCTTGATAAAATCTTTATCTTTCCTACCTTTTTCTTCTTTCATTCCAACCACATTCCACGGTTGCCAAATTTGACAGAAAGCCAAAATTATAGCTTGATTACTCGAGTTCGTTTCAAAATTTATTTTGGTTTCTTAAAAAAAAGACAAAGGACATAAAATTCTTCATATATTTAGTTATTTTTTTATTTTTCGAAAAAAAAAGGAATAATAAATAATGCATCTAAAGTTTTAATGAGAATTCTTTATATATACCTAGTTTTTAGCATAAAAACCTTGAAGCAACGTAATACCAAAATGGAACAGTTTGATTATTGCTTGGTGAATTAAAGTCCGTATAAACAGAATGAAAGACGTTTTTATCCAGAAACGACTTAAGGGTGGCTTTAATTATGAGGCATGGTAAGGACCTCGTAAAGATTTATTATACTATAAGGATTGCTATATTATAAGGATTATTAAATTATATAAAATATATAATAATAATAATATAAAATATAATAGTAATGTAGAATAGATAATAATAATATACAATATTTAATACAATTTTATATTAAACTATAGTACCTTGAAAGAGCGGCATATGTGACTCAGAAATATAAAAAAATGGCCAAAGCACGCAACCAAACTCTTAAAGCACGCAAGGGGACAAGAGAAATTCCAGCCACCAAGACGGTAATAAAATAGATAAAAAATACTTAGAATTTCTACAGGGAGGTGAGACGGGTTAAACTTGATCAGAGCTCAGATAAAGGAGTAATGTAGCTTACATTACTCCTAGGCATCAGCTGACTACTCCTTATTCCTTAGGTAAAGTCCAGGTAAAGGACTAATGTAACTTAGGAATAACTTAGTTCAGCTAAAGGAGTAATGTAGCTTACATTACTCCTAGGCATCAGCTGGCTACTCCTTATTCCTTAAGTAAAGGTCAGGTAAAGGAGTAATGTAACTTAGGAGTAACTTAGTTCAGGTAAAGGAGTAATGTAGCTTACATTACTCCAAGTCATCAGCTGGCTTACTCCTTATTCCTTAGGTAAAGTTCAGGTAAAGGAGTAATAGAACTTAGGAGTAACTTAGTTCAGGTAAAGGAGTAATGTAGCTTACATTACTCCTAGGCATCAGCTGGCTGCTCCTTATTCCTTAGGTAAAGTTCAGGTATTAGAGTAATATAACTTAAGAGTAACTTAGTTCAGGTAAAGGAGTAATGTAGCTTACATTACTCCTGGGCATCAGCTGGCTACTCCTTATTCCTTAGGTAAAGTTCAGAATGTAACTTAGGAGTAACTTAGTTCAGATAAAGGAGTAATGTAGCTTACATTATTCCTAGGCATCAGCTGGCTGCTCCTTATTCCTTAGGTAAAGTTCAGGTATTAGAGTAATATAACTTAAGAGTAACTTAGTTCAGGTAAAGGAGTAATGTAGCTTACATTACTACTAGGCATCAGCTGGCTACTCCTTATTCCTTAAGTAAAGGTCAGGTAAAGGAGTAATGTAACTTAGGAGTAACTTAGTTCAGGTAAAGGAGTAATGTAGCTTACATTACTCCAAGTCATCAGCTGGCTTACTCCTTATTCCTTAGGTAAAGTTCAGGTAAAGGAGTAATAGAACTTAGGAGTAACTTAGTTCAGGTAAAGGAGTAATGTAGCTTACATTACTCCTAGGCATCAGCTGGCTGCTCCTTATTCCTTAGGTAAAGTTCAGGGATTAGAGTAATATAACTTAAGAGTAACTTAGTTCAGGTAAAGGAGTAATGTAGCTTACATTACTCCTAGGCATCAGCTGGCTACTCCTTATTCCTTAGGTAAAGTTCAGAATGTAACTTAGGAGTAACTTAGTTCAGATAAAGGAGTAATGTAGCTTACATTACTCCTAGGCATCAGCTGGCTGCTCCTTATTCCTTAGGTAAAGTTCAGGTATTAGAGTAATATAACTTAAGAGTAACTTAGTTCAGGTAAAGGAGTAATGTAGCTTACATTACTCCTAGGCATCAGCTGGCTGCTCCTTATTCCTTAGGTAAAGTTCAGGTATTAGAGTAATATAACTTAAGAGTAACTTAATTCAGGTAAAGGAGTAATGTAGCTTACATCACTCCTAGGCATCAGCTGGCTACTCCTTATTCCTTAGGTAAAGTTCAGAATGTAACTTAGGAGTAAGTTAGTTCAGATAAAGGAGTAATGTAGCTTACATTACTCCTAGGCATCAGCTGGCTGCTCCTTATTCTTTAGGTAAAGTTCAGGTATTAGAGTAATATAACTTAAGAGTAACTTAGTTCAGGTAAAGGAGTAATGTAGCTTACATTACTCCTAGGCATCAGCTGGCTACTCCTTATTCCTTAAGTAAAGGTCAGGTAAAGGAGTAATGTAACTTAGGAGTAACTTAGTTCAGGCAAAGGAGTAATGTAGCTTACATTACTCCAAGTCATCAGCTGGCTTACTCCTTATTCCTTAGGTAAAGTTCAGGTAAAGGAGTAATAGAACTTAGGAGTAACTTAGTTCAGGTAAAGGTGTAATGTAGCTTACATTACTCCTAGGCATCAGCTGGCTGCTCCTTATTCCTTAGGTAAAGTTCAGGTATTAGAGTAATATAACTTAAGAGTAACTTAGTTCAGGTAAAGGAGTAATGTAGCTTACATTACTCCTAGGCATCAGCTGGCTACTCCTTATTCCTTAGGTAAAGTTCAGAATGTAACTTAGGAGTAACTTAGTTCAGATAAAGGAGTAATGTAGATTACATTACTCCTAGGCATCAGCTGGCTGCTCCTTATTCCTTAGGTAAAGTTCAGGTATTAGAGTAATATAACTTAAGAGTAACTTAGTTCAGGTAAAGGAGTAATGTAGCTTACATTACTCCTAGGCATCAGCTGGCTACTCCTTATTCCTTAGGTAAAGTTCAGAATGTAACTTAGGAGTAACTTAGTTCAGATAAAGGAGTAATGTAGCTTAAATTACTCCTAGGCATCAGCTGGCTACTCCTTATTCCTTAGGTAAAGTTCAGGTATTAGAGTAATATAACTTAAGAGTAACTTAGTTCAGGTAAAGGAGTAATGTAGCTTACATTACTTCTAGGCGTCAACTGGCTTACTCCTTACTCCTAGGCATCAGCTGGCTTCATAATGCAAAAAATCTGTAGTATTAGTAAAAGTAAGAGATTTCAATGGTTTTTTTCTGTTTTTTTTTTAGAAAAAAACAAAATCAACCCTATACAGCCAGCCAGAGGAAGCAGTATGTAAACATGTGTTTGATTATCAGAAACATGGCCACACAAAGTTTATAATAGCTTGGACCATGTTGGACCATGTTTACGGTAAAATTGAGTAATTGCTTAGCCTGGAAATTGTCAACATTGAATAAAGTTGTGGTCATTAATATTACCAGAATTTCACCATATTCTTCCTTTAAATTGCTGTCATTATACTTAATAGATAAATTTAGCACGATTTTGATCATTTAAAAGCGACTATAAATAACAAAATACCTTATCTACACTTCTTGGTGAGATTTATTTTGAAAATTTAAGCGACAATAACGTGAAAGTGCATCGTTTCCTGTTGTAACTTTAGGATAAATTTCATAGGTTAAAAGGCTGAGGCATAAAATTCACTTCAAAAAATGAAAGAATTAAGGACATCAAATTTAAAAAAGAAAAAAAAATCTACTCTGGACCCACTTTAGGCCTTTCCATACCAGAGAATAACGATTTTTTTTAGAACTTTCCCTCGGTTGTTGCAAAATCATGGGCAGAATCACATTTTTCGTCAGTGTTGCCATGTTGAACCGCAAAAATGAATAAGAAAAACTAATTAGTTAAATTTGACAACACTTTTCTTCCATTATAATTCAATCATTAACAATATGTTGTTTCTTAAAGACAACACACCTTTAAAGGAAATCTACATCTTCTTAAGCTAATTGGTACCATATTTTAGGCTGATTTTTGACCCCATACATTTACTTTTTAAATCTGGAACCCCCAAAAATTACATAGCTCTATACGAAGGTCTTTTCCCTAAAAAAATTTAATCCTCACTTTTTCCCAATTTTTTAAGATATGTATGGTTGTACAAGTTTCCACTCAACCCCTTAACCAAATACGAGTTCTTTTTCACTGTTCTTGGTACTTTACAATAAACTATCCTCAGAAATAGTATGGTGCAGGAATGTATGCTGATGTCGCATGACCACGGTGTAATGTGGTTTGCCATTCCAAAATAAAAGTTTGTTTTCCATAAAGGTTCTTTGCAGAAACGTTCCATCTGATTATAAAGACTTAGCAACAAAACCACAGTAAAAAAAAAAAAAAAAAAATAAAAAAAAGGTAAAGGATACGGCATTGGACTTTACAGTTCCTACCGGCGGTAAGTAAGTAAAACATTTATTACCCGTATTTTTCACATGGAACAAAATGGAGTACAATGAAAAAAAAGCGAAGAAAAACGGAGAGAAATTTAAAACACAACATGGAAAAATACACAATCAAGAACGGTAGAAATGTTTAAGCCAGGGGTGGTTCCATTTTCCCTGGAAATTAGAAATCAACCGGTTTACCGCGATACTGGGTTCTGCAATCCTATGTAGGATTATAAGTATTTTTCGTCCACAAGGGGCATCGCAGCAGGAATTTCGCGAACCTAAAATAAAGGGACCGTAGCTTGTGTTTTTGGGTGTCAGTTAATAAATTCCAAAATGGCACGATATATAGAATATGCGGCAGTGCGACAGCGTTATACATATTCGCGAGATACTTTCGGCATAAGAGGAGTCTGCTGGCGACGATAGACCCATACTTGACGAGCAGTAGACGAGTTTCGTTAAGGTTACGGCCTATGGGTAGCCCCAGATACACGACGTGAGATGAAACGGTAATTGACTCACTACCCAGCAGGAGGTGTTCAGGCTGAGAAGGACTATCGTTGAAAAAAAGAACTACAGATTTAGAAGTATTGAAAGCCAGGCCGATTTTTCGGTATTCATCACGTAGGATCAAAAAATTCGATTGCAGACCCCTAACAGACCGACTTAGATTTAATAGATCGTCCGCGTATGTAAGTAGCGACACATTTATATTCTTGGAGATACGTGAAACATTGACTCATGCCTGGGCATTTAAAACACTGTTATTGTACAAACTTGGGGATAATAATGAACCCTGGCGGACACCTTTCTTTACTGGAACAAGCACTGATGTGATGCGGTTACCTATCTTTATACGCGCTTTTAAACGGCGGTACATATCGTACAGTACGCTAGTGACACGGAGGTTTACACCTTGCTGGTAAGCGGCTAAAAGGGCCTGAGCGTGAATCGACGAATCAAACGCTCTACTCACATCAAAAGCACCAATCACAATAAGGTCACCAGAATCGTGAGAATCTGCTAGAATAGCGGCAAGACTGAAGAGAGCGTGAGCATAACCCAGACCCGGTCGGAAACCGAACTGGTGGTCAGGCATTCGGCACGAATATTGAATTTCTTTTGAGACTAAGATCTCTAGAATTTTACAGAGCACTGGAGCAACAGTGATTGGCCTGTACGAAGAGCATTGGTCTGTTGGTTTCCCTTTTTTAAGGATGGGCGAGAGCAAACCGACACAAAAAGCGTCAGGTACTATACCAGTGGTGAAAATAATCTGGAATAGCAGCGTCAGATATTCAATAAGCATAGTGGTACCGTATAGCAGATTTAGCGCACACAGTTCGTCTACACCGCGAGAATTGTTTCTTCTTCAGCTTTAAAATAGCTTCATGTACGCTTCCATAAGTAACGACAAAATCAGGGACACGCTGGTTGGATAATACTGATTCTAGCCGGTTTGCGAAGGGATTAGACGTATTTGGGTCGGGGGCACTGAATTCGTTGGAAAAGTACGATTCCCAATCTTTTTCGCTAATCGAATCATGCGGTTTTCCGGCGGCCGGTTCGCTCAACCGAGCTTTCCAGATTAGTTTTGGGTCACTTACGATTCTGGAGGAGTACTCTTCTTTTAATTTGGTACGATGAGCTTTCAGTTGCTTGTCAAATTTTCGTTTCTGTTCATAAACGGATGGAGTTAACAGGACCGGATTTGGGCCTATCACAATCTTGCCAGATTCTAGACCAAAACTTAGCATCGTTGCAACACTTAACTAGGGCCGGATTTTGCAAGAATTTGTGAATTTTTGTTTTCATTCTAACCTTTCTAGTAGGAACTGCTTTTTTTCAGCTAAGAGGAGCGAGTGAGTAATCTCGGCACAGAATATATTGATGAGTACTCTCGCATCTGCGGGATCAAAATTCGAATTCACTCGGAGTAAATGGAAGGGGATTCGTATCTTTACAAGAAGTGACTTCAGCACCTGATGACACAAAGTGGTATTAATTTTATCCCATTCACTTACTACTTTCCACTTGTCGTTCTTTGGTTGACGCAGAGCTGGTTTTATGCTTAGAGATGCTAGTACGGGTAAGTGATCAGCGAAGACAGTCTTTTAGAACAGTTACACTTCCGTTAATATTCTTAGAGCAGGCCGTGTGGTCAATGTTTGAAACGGAACCAGAATTATGAACGAAGGAGTAATCACTGTCTTTTGGGAGGATGATAAGTTTGTCATCAAAGATGCCATTTAGAAGCTGACTACGGGCACACATGCTGTCAAGCAGGTTGCAGTTGAAGTCCCCCATGACGACGCATTGCAAATATCTCTGGGTCACAGACTTCAGGCACTTCGCTAGTTCGCGAACTACGTTCATAAACTTTCGCTCCGATTTATCATCATGGTAGTTTGTAGGAAGATATACGTTGAAGAATGCGATACTGCCGGAAGATATAGCCAAGAAGTGATCATGCGTAAACAACACCTTACTTTCAATATACGGGTGACAAATAATCGCCAAGCAAACGCAGGGGCGTCCGAAAGACCGAATTTTTGCGGGTTCGAAGTAAAAAGTAAATTCGTGCGAGAACTTTAGGAGAGAAATATTGTGAGGAGAGAGCATATGTTCTTGTATAAACATAATTTCACAGTCTGCACAATATTTTGAATTATGGCAAGTTTGTTGGGGACTCTTCCGTTCATGTTCCATGACGTAATTTTGACACAGGCTGGGCTATTAGACATTGGGCCGCTTCAGCTCACTGACGATTTTTATTATTGTGGGGCACTTGAAGGAATGGCAAGTGTGGCGTTTTTATTTGCAGAGGGCGCATGCTATAGGGTTTCAACAGAACTAGTCGGGGCTAGAGCCATGACCTCCTTCTCCGCATCGAGAGCAAATTTGCTGGCTAGAACAGGTAGCAGAAATATGACCAAAATTCTGGCAGTTAAAACAGCGCTTTGGAAGAAAGATAAATTCCTCGATGGGGTACCGCTCCAAGTCAATTTTAGGAGGGTTTTTCATGGCGTGGTTCAGATGGAGGCGGGATGAGAAGTATAATTTGAAGGATCTGGTTTTGCCACATTGATCAGCATTTTCACAATTCGGTATAATTCTCTTAAGCGCGTCACCAATAATATGAGCTGGGACAAACTTGATCATACCGATGAATGTGGGAGTTTTAACGCTTGCCAGTGTTTCAGGCGATTTTTTGTTAATAGATGTTGCTAGTACCGCTGCTTTAGATTTGTTCTTAGTTACGAGGCGCCATTCGTACTTCCCTCGACGGAGTTCAAAATCGTCATCATTCAAAGCATCACCGCAAATATTCGGCAGAGAGTTTTCCTTTCTTCTACGGTAACAACGGTAGGAGGAGGCTTTTTCAAGACTACTGAGTAAGACGGAGGAGAAGGAGTAGACTCATTAGCTTGAGCAGCAACAGGATTGCCTTCAGGCCACGGTAATGGTTTCTGGTTCAAACGGTCAAGCAGGCCATTGAACTTGCGATCCGTCTCGTTCACAGTGGACACTACACAAGCAGCGATCTCTTCATTGCAGGCGGGGACTTCTTGGGGCTCAAAAATAACGAACTCAGGAAGCTGTCTCTTTTCTTTGGCACAGCGAGCGAACATCTTCGCAATGTCCATCAAGTTGTCCTCGTCCTTTACATGTTTTATTACACGTTCCCTTATTTCTGACTTGCGATAGATAATTTCTTTTGCTTCTAAAATCGCTTCACGGCTGAAAAATTCGAGTCCTCGCCTAGTAAAAACATTTGTTTTCACACCTGCTATCATAGCTCTTGAGATAAAATTCAGTACTGCATTCCGCACAAGGTTATCACCCATTTTACTGGTGGTTTCCTTACGAGAAAAGTAAGGGAAGTGTTGAGGGTTGGCTACCTTGTCCCCGCAATTTAAGGGGCACGCCCGGCGGGTACCACGGCTCTTGCTACCAACTCACTCACCCCCCTTCTGCTTACTTTTCTCTCGCCACCTCTATCGCAGCGCGATTGCCTATAAATATCGGAATTCCTAATTATATTCACTGTTTGATTGGCTAAATGAAGTGTCTAATTTCTTGCTAAAAAACTAGTCAGACAGGTTTCGTAAGAGATCTTCGTTTGTCGAGAGTTCCAAAATAAGTTCATAAAAACTTGCCAAACAGCTTTGTTGAAAATCCAGAAAAAGGTTATTATTTAGTTGTTCACGGAACGAAATCTATTTGAAGACTGCGATCTATGCGAAGACTTGAAGGTGCTGATCTCCGTTTCTTGACCCTTCAGCCAGGAAGTGCAATGGGGGATTGGGGGCCAGCCACCCAGTGCTTTCGCACACCCTTCCTGTTTACCTTCCCCAGATTTCTCCGGGTTTCCATTTAGAGCTGGGTCGTGACAGAGTCACGCCACTGACCACCGTCCCAAACTAAACAATTGGGTAAGCTGGGATTCGAACCCGTGTCCTCTCAGACAAAGGATCCTGAATACAGCGCACCAATCCACTCGGCCAGGACGGCTCAACCACAGTAATAGTGTCCACGACATTAACAAGTGGAATATAATTATTTCTCTGCACTCCACATTATCACATTTAATAGGCAAAATGTTTGAGCTGCCTGAAGAGCTAGTGCTCAATCCCCCCCCCCTCCAAAAAAGGACTATTGCATGGATTAAAATAAATCTTGGCCGGTACTAAGAAGCAATCAAGCTAGAATCAGATATCCCCGAAAAATTCAAGCAAAAATCAGTCATATCATTTATTTTTATATGTACATTTATTTTCATCATTCTCTATCTATTATATTCTGTAACTTGAAACAATTTTTATGCTTGAAATAATAATTGCACAAATTTAAGTTTTTATTTAAATCATAGTTAATTACTCCATGGTTATTTATTTACAATAAAATAATCGTTTTCAAATAATCATTATAAAATAATTCCATCATTTGCTGCCTGTTTTTGATGTTCACCTTCAATTTCACGTACTAGTCGGATGTTTTAAAAATCCCTGTTATCACTGTTAAAATGAAAAGGAGAAATACTAGGTTTGACACGGCTACGCTACTTAATCCCTTTACTGTTCAGAAATCCTTAGCCAATTCAGGGGTAACGCTCCTCAAGAGCCGCCAATGTTCTCGGGACAAAGAAAATTTTCGTAACAACGAAAAATGTATACTGAATACTGGTAATTCAGACTCACCTGTGGAGACTTAACAAGGAGTCTCTATCAGCTTCTCCAGCCCGTAACGGCCCACCGTCAATTAAAGTATCTATAATTTTCTTTTCTTCAGCTGTACAATCCTAGAAAATAAGAAAAAAGTCTTTAATAATGCTACCCACCTATGATGGACACCTGCAAAAAAAAAGCCAAGATGAAAAAAATTTTACAATATATAGATTATGCTCTTGTTTTTCAAAAGCCTTGGAGTCTGGTTACTATTAGATAATAAAAAAAAATATTTCATCCTATAAATTTTTTTCAGATAACTGCCCATGTCAAAAATTAAAACGGACAGAAATTACCAAAAATTCGAGGGGGTTTGCCTGCCTCAACTTTTCGTGCATTGGCTATTTATGCTAAACTTTAACTAGCGCATTATTGAAATAAGCACACATTTTTAGATGTATATTTTTCATCTGAATAGTATGAGAATAAATTTACTTGCTAAAGTAAACTTACTGCAGTATTTTTTGTTTTCAGTCAGACCAGAAACGCCTAAAATGGCCTAAGAAAGGCAAAAACAGATATTTTTAACCTTTGTACATTGAACTGCTACTTCGGGGAGCCTTTGACCAAGTTATCACAGTTTTATTAGCCAACATTACAAAACAACGATAATTTTTAAAATCATCTATAATTGATTAAATCATTCAAATTATGTTATCATTACGACCAATAAAAAAGTTCCACAATTGGGCTTTCTCATAAAAAGTAAAATTTTTTAAATACGGTGTAAGCGCAAGAATCACAATGAGCAAAATATAAACGGAATTATTTCATCAAACTAATCAGCATTATTTTCTTATAGATTGATTAGCAGCGAATTCTTTTCACAGAAGGAATTCACGGTTACGTGAATATGAATGAATAAAATCAACCACCAGTCACAAGAAAGAAGCCAAGGAAAAAAGAAAAAAAGTCAAAGAAAAGGAAAAAGAAAAGTTGAAACAGTCAGTTGTAAGGTTCACTCATATGCAAAGATAAGATAAGATTTATTCATCATGAAATATACGTACAACATTATATTTTACTACTCCTCAAAGAGTCTTTGTCCTGTAAAGAAAGGGGAAGTTAAACGAGTCATTTACACAGAGAAGAAGAAAAAAAATTAAAATAATCACAAACTGACATAGAGAAGAGCTAAATGGAGAAGAAACCGAAATATGAATATATATATATATATATATATATATATATATATATATATATATATATATATATATATATATATATATATATATATATGTATATATAGTCTTTTCA
The DNA here is from genome assembly GCF_032884065.1 of Artemia franciscana. Lineage (NCBI taxonomy): Eukaryota > Metazoa > Arthropoda > Branchiopoda > Anostraca > Artemiidae > Artemia > Artemia franciscana. Next base: position 41,615,552 of record NC_088873.1, read on the forward strand.
TGATATATATATATATATATATATATATATATATATATATATATATATATATATATATATATACGTAAAATACACAAAGAGTAAAAGGAACTTGAATATGATTTTGGTATTGCGAAGATCATAATTATTCTGATCAGAGATGAAAGATGGCGGAACATTTGGGGGATGGTGGAGATCACCATGAAGCTGAGAAAAAGTAAAACATGCACACGAAAGAATATACAGTGACTCGAGATCAAGTAATGGGATAACTCTTGAGCGATTAGTTTCCTTAATGACGTTTTTAGCTTTAAATCTGCTAGCTAACACATAAGCAAAACAACTTTTAACGTAAAGCTAGCAGACAGCAGCTGTATTCTATAGCCAAAGAAAAAATAAAGTATTTATACTAACATGTTCAATTTTTTAAGCTGAATCTAAATAATGCAAGATTAATCAAAGCTAGAGCTACCCGCACTAAGAAATTTGCGTAGTAAAAAAAAAGTGGACTCCATCTAATAGCTATAATTAACTCGAATTCCTTCTCTAAACTAACAAAATAAAACAGTTCCAGAGGCGCAATCACTGAACTTGGTTTTATTTTTCTTTATTGCCCCTGGGAATGATAATCCTGAACCGGTGGTAAAACGTTGAATAAGCAACTTATTCAAATGTGCAAGTTTATTTCTAGTGTTTTACATGAGCAGCAAAATAAAAAACGCTATGGTAAAGAACAACTTATACCAAAAATTCAAAAACAGCATAAGAGTATCATAACTTTATATTACTGTTTGGCAGCACACACTATTGTTATGCATTTAAAAAATATTTCAAACAAAATAAAAAGCATACATTTTGGCTTTCTTGGACCAAATTGATAAAATTGGCTCAAAAAGCGGCAACAATGGTATCGAACAGAAATTCAGACGAAGACAATCAATGTTGAAGCGTGAAAGTCATATGTTATGCGTCAAAGTTTCAAACAAACAATGACGAATACTGTTCCTATATATTCAAAAAAGAATCAATATAAAATGGATAGTTATAATTTGGGAGCTTCAATTAACTGGTATAATGGTCCGAACAACCACCTCTCCGGACATTAAGACCTAAAAATGATTTATATGTTTTAAATCCAGTCAGAAAAAAATATATCCCTCCCCCTAACAATTGAACTTGTATGTATTTTATAAAACTGTTTTATTCTTGTTTTCTGTGTTCCATTACAAGCAAAGCTTCTTGGGCCTAGTAACCGCTTTACTTTGTAATAGTTTTTCTTTTAGTATTAATAAATTGATTGATTGATTGATTGATATACAACTATATTTATTTATACCATGCATAAAGATTAATTTTTTAGACCCAATATACCTCCCCCCTCAACGTTTTCAGAGTGTGCGAAGATACAATTGCCCTTTACCACAAATATATGTTAAACAAGAAATATGGAGTAAAGTTGCGTCTAAATCAAACCAGTAGGCTATCTTACATGTTTACCTTCGCTTTGCGTTTTAGCTGATGCCTGAATGATATCTTATTATGCATTGATATACGTAAGACATATGAGCCTTCATAGCTTTCCCTCCAAAAAATCCTCCTCTAAGACCCTTCTAAAGGAGAGACCAAAGGGAATTTGAAAACTCAGTGTCTAGAAATACAATTTTGGAGACATGTGACCCTTTCCTTCCCTTTATCAGTCAAGAGCTTTCTGATCATCCCTATCAGACTGGACCTGATCCATCCCTAAAAACTGGATCTAAGAAACACCTAACACTTTGAGATTCACACAGGTTTTTTTCCTGCACCAAGGTTCTGTATTACTTGCTATAGCAAGGGCCATAAGGATTATAAACATCAGGAGCCTTATTCAAAACTGAGAAGAGCATACTTTGCGCAGTGTTGCCAACTTTTATGTCCATGAATGTGTCCCCTGATCATCCAAAAATGTGTCATTGAATTTAACTGGAGGAATTGTTCTGTCCACTGGACTGCCTAAATAATCAATCAACTTTCAGCACAGGATTGGCTCACAAGTTCAAGTTTAGTTTATTATAAACATAAAACATAGCAACTAAAATGCTAATAATCACCGCCCAAAAAAGGTGCAAAGAAGCGCTTGTTACGGGGTGCAATTTTTTTTTTTTTAGCAAATAATTGAAAAAGCTAAAAAAATTGTACAAGAAGAAAATATTTCTAAGATACTTCAAAAATTTAATAGATTCGACTTCAGGCGCCAAAAAAATGTCTTGGCATTCCGTTATACAAATATATTGGCGAGATTCAGGCATGCATACAACACTTCATTTCAGGAGGGACTGGGAAGTGTGAAAATGTACAAATAAGATCAAAAAGGCGAATAATATCAAAAATGAGAAAAGCGTTGGGGAAATCGTAAAACCTATAATATGAGTCGGCAGGTGCTCCTTTCCCTTTGCGCAACCTTTTAAGGTTTGCCTACGGTAAGTTTTCGCTACCAGTTCGTATCCACATATCTACGTTATTCATTTTATGAGTCTTTTAAAATCGCGAAAGATATTTGAATATTATATATTTTTTGGGAATCTGTATTCACTCGGGTTAGAGGCAAATTTTATGTTATCAACAGCTTTTAATTAAAACGGAAAAAGATAATGTTGCTAAAATAACATAAAATTTTTATAAATTATATAACCAAAACACAAACTCTTACCAATCTCAGTAACCATTCTACAATAATAATAGTAATAGAAATAACAATAAAAATAAACGAATATTAATTTCTCTCTCGAACAAACTCGAACAAATATCTTTTCAATTTACTTTTAAACATCTCCGGTAACCCCGAAAATCTCACAGAAATTGTTAATTTTATAGGTCCGAATTTTAGTTTTAAGCACAGAGTTGCCATATAAAACAAAACTATCAGATTTTTATGCTTAGTGGGTATGTTTCTAATTGGATTCCGCGATTTCGCCTTTTTTCTGGTTCAAATTGTATCTTAATTGTAGGCTATCTAGTTCACCTAGCTTGGTAGTACCTTGAGGGTAATTGTGGCCCTGAAACATTCTCCAAAGCCTCACCTTATTTGGCGGAATGAGTAAGAAGAATCTTTCATTTTTTTGGGAATAAGGCAAGCAGTGCTATTAATGATAGAGCAGAGCACTGTTCTATTTTATTACCCATCTTAGTGTTGAAGCAAGACCTGATTACAGGTTTTTAATGGCTATTGGTTCTGAAAATGGGAAACGTGTGGCCTTTTCGAATCGTCTTATATATGAATTGAGGGACCTCAGAATAAGGGTTGCCAACTGGACACCTTTTTGTCAAAGGGACATATTCACATGTGCCGGGACACAATGACATAAAAGAACAAAACAGTGACACATTTTAGAAATTCAGGACATGAAAAGGCAAAAAAGGACATGAAAGGACACATTTTGTAAATTTATTACATAAAATTTTCATTATATTTGATGTTAACTAGCCGCTTTGAAATGGGTTTATATAGCATCTTTTGGTCATTAATACAGTTGGTACACAAAAAATAACCTCTAGTCTGTGAGATTTCAAGATGGACACATTTTAGCTTAAAATGACACATTTTTGGATGATCAGGGGACACATTCATGGACTAAAAAGTTGGCAACACTGTGCAAGGTATGCTCTTCTCAGTTTTGAATAAGGCTCCTTATTTAGAATCCTTATCATAGCAAGTAATACAGAACTTTGGTGCAGGAAAAAAACCTGTGTGAATCTCAAAGCGTTAGGTGTTTCTTAGGTCTAGTTTCTAGGGATGGATCAGGTACAGTCTGATAGTGATGATCAGAAAGCTCTTGACTGATAAAGGGAAGGAGGGGGTCAAATGTCTCCAAAATTGTATTTCTAGACACTGAGTTTTCAAATTCCCTTTGGTCTCTCCTTTAGAAGGGTCTTAGAGGAGGATTTTTTGAAGGGAAAGTTACGAAAGTTATGACCACAGAAAACAAGAATAAAACCATTTTATAAAATATATACAAGTTTAATTGTAAGGGGGAGGGATATATTTTTTTCTGACTGGATTAAAAACATATAAATCATTTTTAGGTCTTAATGTCCGGAGAGGTGGTTGTTCGGACCATTATACCAGTTAAATGAAGCTCTCAAATTATAATTATCCATTTTATATTGATTCTTTTTTGAATATATAGGAACAGTATTCGTCATTGTTTGTTTGAAACTTTGACGCATAACATATGACTTTTTCACGCTTCAACATTGATTGTCTTCGTCTAAATTTTTGTTCGATACCATTGTTGCCGTTTTTTGAGCCAGTTTTATTATTTTTGGTCCAAGAAAGCCAAAATGTATGCTTTTTATTTTGTTTGAAATATTTTTAAATGCATAACAATAGTGTGTGCTGCCATACCGTAGTATAAATTATGATACATTTTATGCTGTTTTTGAATTTTTGGTATAAGTTGTTCTTTACCATGGCGTTTTTTACTTTGCTGCTCATGTAAAACACTAGAAATAAACTTACACACTTGAATAAGTTGCTTATTCAACGTTTTACCACCGGTTCAGTATTATCATTCCCAGGGGCAATAAAGCAAGAGAAAAATAAAACTAAGTTCAGTGATAATGCCTCCGGAATTGTTTTATGTTGTTAGTTTAGAGAAGGAATTCGAGTTAATTATAGCTATTAGATGGAGTCCACTTTTTTTTTACTACGCAAATTTCTTAGTGCGGGTAGCTCTAGCTTTGATTAATCTTGCATTATTTAGATTCAGCTTAAAAAATTGAACATGTTAGTCTAAATACTTTTTTTTTTCTTTGGCTATAGAATACAGCTGCTGTCTGCTAGCTTTACGTTAAAAGTTGTTTTGCTTATGTGTTAGCTAGCAGATTTAAAGCTAAAAACGTCATTAAGGAAACTAATCGCTCAAGAGTTATCCCATTGCTTGATCTCGAGTCACTGTATATTCTTATGTGTGTATGTTTTACTTTTTATCAGCTTCATGGTGATCTCCACCATCCCCCAAATGTTCCGCCATCTTTCATCTCTGATCAGAATAATTATGATCTTCGCAATACCAAAATCATATTCAAGTTCCTTTTACTCTTTGTGTAAGGTCAGATTTTGATTGCGAGTCATATTGTGTGGAATAAGTTGCCCGAATCAGCTCGAAGATGCCACTCATTCGGGTATGTTCAAAAATATTTATAAAATTCTTTGGCTTCTTAGAAGTTATTATATATATATATATATATATATATATATATATATATATATATATATATATATATATATATATATATATATATATATATATATATATATATATATATATATACTTATTATTTCATTGGAGTCTATTCAATCTACTGATCTACTTAATTGATTAATCTATTCAATCTATTAGTCATTTTAGTTTCATTTTCTATAGTTCTATTTTATTTATATTTTCGTTTTTTTCTCCATTTTGCTCTTCTCTCTGTGAGTTTGTGATTATTTTAATTTTTTCTTCTTCTCTGTGTAAGTGACTCGTTTAACTTCCCTTTTCTTTACAGGGCAAAGAGCCTTTGAGGAGTAGTAAAATATAATATTGTAATTTATGTAACTCATATGTTATTACATGTGTAATGCTTAAAAAAAAAGTAAATTTGCACCCCGTAACAAGCGCTTCTTTGTATACTTTTTTTTGGAGGGGCTAGTTATTAGCAGTTTAGTTGATATGTATTTTGTTTATAATAAACTAAACTTGAACATGTGAGCCAAGCATGTGCTGACAGCTGATTGATTATTTAGGTAGTCCACTAGACAGAATGATTCCTCCAGTTAAATTCAACTGGTCAATCAATTGCGATGCTGAGACTTCTGAATGTAGTGAAGTCAACCTGACTGATAGCTGAATTAAAACGAGTTTAAAAGGAAGGTTTCAAACTTAATCTGAGGATAGATATTTAAGCTAGAAATCAAACAAATCTTGCATGAGTACAAAAAAATAAATCAAGATTAAATAAAATAGAAAAAGGAGGCAAAGCTTGATATCATGGACAGAAACAACAAAAATAAAGCAAGGAAATTAGAAAAAGAAAATAAAGTAAAAAACATAAACGAAAAAGATAAGATTAAGAAAAATACAAAAAAAAAACAAGCCTTGGAATCTTGGACAGAAACTATAAAAATAAGAAAAATAAAGACAAAATAAAAAACAGAAAAGTTAAAGTAAAAAAAGAGAAGCAACCTTGATATCTTGAACAGAAACAAAGCCAACATTGACAATCCACCAGGTGTCTATTTGTACTCCAAGAGGCTTTACTGGCAGCAAACTCTTTCTGTTTACTGTAGACCACAGAAACATCCGTTTCGAAGCTTTGCACTGGTTTATCAAGTCAATATATTGATTTCTTCCAATTCCAAGTAAACGAAGACCTAAAAATAAACTAAAAACATGAGTTTGCTACAAAAAAAGATTTGTGAATCATTTACTGAATCATCTTGGGCAGAAAATAATATGGTAATATTTACTTCGTTGGTTTTAATTCTTTAAGCATTTTATTTTTATATATATATATATATATATATATATATATATATATATATATATATATTGAGCAATTATCCCTCCTCGACCATCTCATTAGCTTTCCTTTCCTTCCCTTATTTTAGCAATACCAAAGTAAATTAAATGGCCAGATCAAGTAAGCAATGGATATTCAAACCGGGGTAGTCACTCCTTTCAAATCATTTTTTAGTGCTAAAAGTGACACTGGTCGTAACCAAAGGTTCTGACTGTGGCCACTTCTACAACAATCACTTTAGTAGTGCTAAAAACAGAGCAAAGATATTGGATGTGGCCACTTCTTTCAAATCACTAAAAATAGTACTAAGGAAGGGGCTGGAAGCAAAAAACTGAAAATTTTGCCTTCTCCTGCGCTTCATCTATACACTACGTATATACAACAGGGCATAGTAATGTACAACAGGTTTCTCAAACTGTTTTGACTGAAGAATCCTTCTGATTTTTAAATTTTTTTCCTAACCACACTCATCTATTACAATAGTAGGCTAGATATTAATGCAATCAGTTGTACCTTCCAAGTTCACAAAACACCACATGGTTAGCTTTGACTAGTGGTCCATCGAAGAGTTGGAATACAACAATTACAGTACAGTAGGACAAAAGTTGAAAACGAGTGAAAGCTGATCCACAACATTATACGTTTCCTGATGTGATGAGGTCCTCATCATTGTAGTTAACATTGTTGAAAGAGTGGCACTCAAAATTCTTAAACCCAAAAGTCTGGTTAATATATCTTTTTTGCCAAAACTGAAACCAGCTGTTTCATAACAGTTGTTTCTAATAAAACAGCTCTTCTCTTATTATTAAGAAAAACAGAACAGAAGAAGATAACTTTTCTTTGTTACCAGTTTATGTTTATGCTATAATTTTTTTATTTCATGTTTCTGTTGAAACATTCCTGTCAGGTATTCATTTTATTTCTAACTTGAATAGATATGCATTAGAGTGTACAAATACAATACAGGAAATAACCTTCCAGTTTTTCTTAGCAAGTTCTAGTAAAGTTCTAGTAAGGCTGTTTGAGATGGCACTGTGAGCGCTATAAACAGCTGACCCTTGTCATCCCAGTTTTAGCTTTTTTGTGCAGTTTTTTTTTCAGGTTTCCTGTAGTGATGGTGTAAGTGACGAATATTTAGTGTTCCTGGCCTTGCTTAATGATATTTTCATACAAATTAAATACGAGAAGATCTCTTTATTTGAGCTTTATTCACCTTGATAGGTGGTGGCGCCATCTATATACAACATCCATACATTAATCTAGATGGCGCTCGCGCCGTTGAGGCTCTAAACCATCTGAAAAGTTTAGCCCTATATATGTGTGAGATCAAGATCAAACACCCTAAGAAAGACATATACTGCTGAATGCAGTTGCTCACAGATTAGTAATTAGTGTAATGACCAACCAAGCAGGTATCAGCAGTTTGATGAAAACGCTCATTAAAATTGGACCCTATCCATTTTCACCACTAGCGCCATCCACCTTCATCCGTTTAAACGAACTTAGACTGCTGAAGGCTCCGCCAGGACGCGTTAATCTGTACGGACAGAAAAGAAGAAGGCGGCACGGGAAAAGAGCTGGAACACCAGTTAAAACTAGACAAAGAGAGCACCCCAGTAAAGCGATTGAGACAATTGTCTCTGCCAAAACACCAAATTACCGACAACAAAAAGACAGGTTCTACATAGAAGTAAAAATTTCGAACCAGAAACCTCTGCCCTCCCTCTCAAGATATGACGCAGACCCACGCCCTGAAAGCTCTAGGCTACCCCTACCAACTCTGTCTCCCGTCGCACACAATGCAAAGAAGCGTTTTCCAACATTCCTGCTTTGTTACGCACGTTCTCTTTGCAATAAAATAGATGAGATCGATGTAGTATTACGGCAGATCAATGTTTCTGTCGCAGCTTCTGTCACAATGTTTCTGTCACAGAAACTTGGAACCTGACTGAAGTGACAGGAAAACTCGTCGGTTATGCCCTATATCTCAGAACAAGACAAGCTCTTGGTGACCAGAGACTAGGCGGTGGAGTAGCCCTTTACGTACGTGAAGATATCCCAATGAAGGAGCTACGTGAACTCGAAAGCACTGAACATAAGGCTGTGTGGGTTTGGTGCAAACCATCAGCCATGCCGCGTGCTTACTCATGCATCACTTTTGCTTCAATCTACTACCCTGAAAGTGCTAAAAACCGCCGTGATCTTGTCACATACCTCCAAAAGACTGTCCACCACCTTCGCTCTTTTTATGGAAACCCTGCTATTGTTCTGGCTGGGGACTTTAACCAAACCAAGAAAAGCTGGCTAGCATCATGCCTTTCCCTCAAGCAGGTTGTAAATGTCCCAACACATGAATCTAGCAGCATACTTGATTTAATCCTGACCAACTTTGAGGCATATTACCAAACCCCTGAATCCCTTGAGCCACTTGCCTGTTCTGATTAAATTTGTGCTCTGGTCAGCTGCCGCTTCAATACCCAAGCCTTAAATTAAGCGTGTCAAGTACCGTCCGCTTACTGATTCAGAAATTTGCACCTATGGTCGATGGATAGCTACTTACCCTTTTCTAGAAGTCTATGGAGACAAAAGCCTCGATGAAAATGCTAACTGTTCAACGAAGTTCTCCATGCCAAATACCTCGAGTTTTTTTCCTGTGATAAACCATGGATAACTCCCCAAATCGAGAAACTAATCCGAAAAAGTGCAAGCTTTTCCCAGAAGGAGATTTGCAAAATGTGAAAAAATTGCGAAATCACATTACCTCTCTCACGAGAAGTGCGAAGAAAGATTACGGGCGTGAGAAATTTTCGGACAGTCTTAGGCACACTGATCCCAGGAAATGGCACAGAGCAGTCAAACAAATCACTGGCAAGTCCATTCATAACAGCATAAAAATAAGCCACCCTAACGGAACTTACACAACTGCTGATGAGGTTAATCAATATTTCACCCGCATCTGGACGTCATTTCCTTCTCCCACACAAGCCCAGAAGTCTGAAATACTTGACTCCTGCGTAGATGAAGGTGAAGTTGTTTTCGATGAGATGACAACCTATAAGACCCTGATGAAGGTGAAAGTAAACTGTTCAGCTTATCCAGACGAACTTCCACCCAAACTGATTCGAGAATACGCCCCTTTCATTGCGAAACCATTCTCAGTGCTGATAAACCTTTGCTTTTGTATAAAGATCTTTCCAGCTATTTGGAAGAAAGCTTACGTTAGAATAATTCCGAAGGTTACCAAGCCTAAGAGCTGTGACGAACTTAGACCTATTTTGCAAACACCGTGCCTGGCAAAAGTGGCCGAGACCTTTATCATGAGGGTCTTACTTGATCAAATCAAGGGATCTATCGACCAGAGACAATACGGCAGACTGAAAGAATGTAATACCTAAGTGTACCTGGTGCGGATATACGATAGTCTCCTCAAGTGGATCAAAAAAGGTCACAGTTTTGTAGACCTTGGTGCCATAGATTTCCGAAAGGCATTTGATTTAATCAATCACATTGTAGCTGCCCTTAATCTCAAGCTAATGGGGGCTAAAAAAAAGACTCTTACGCTCGTGTTGGACTTTCTCAGTCAGAGGATGCATCGTGTGTTTGCTCTCTACGAAAGTGATAGTAATTCCGAATGGTCCTCATCCACCTGTGGAGCCCCTCAATGCACTAAGCTTGCAGCTATTGTATTCTTGTCTGTAATTAACTTCCTTCCAGCTGACTACGACAACCGCTTCAAGTTCGTGGATGACCTAACATTTATCCTGAAATATTTCGTACAAAATGGAGTTGTGACGCCACAATTAAGTTCAAATTTTTTCCGTGTTTTCACAAAAGAGTGCGCGGAGCTGAATCTTGAGATTAATGTAAAAAAGTCGAAGATAGTGCGCTTTAACCCGCTAAAAAGTGATGTTATGGAGCCATATGTTCCATTCCTTCTAACAAACAGTATCAAGATCCTTGGAGAAACTTTCTCCAATGACTTCAGCTTTGTCGCACATATTTAAAACGTTGTTAAAAGTGCAAACGCTACTCTACAGACTTTAAACGGTATGCGTAGGTTCAGTGCGAACACAGAGAGTATTAAGTATGCATACATAGCGTATGTCCACCCCATTCTGGAATATGCGTGCCCTGTTTGGGTGCCGAAAGCACTTAGAACAGTGTATATTTGTCAGGAGCTTGAATCGGTTCAGAAGCGAGCAGTATCGATCATCTTGGGCCGCCGTGACATCCCCTACGAAAAGGCTCTGGAAGTGCTAGGACTGCTGTCACTCCAAAACCGGTACGAAACTCTGATAATGAGTTTTGGAAAGTTCTTGCTTTCTAAATCTCAGCACCGCGACATTCTACCTGATCAACCTCTACCATCAAGAACGAGAAAGCAAGATAAATTAGCTCCCGTTAAAGCAAGAACAAACCGAAATAATAATTCTTTCGTCCCGGTTTTCGTCAAAATGTATAATAAGAGTTAATATTTATAGTTTGATTTATATTTACAAGTGTAGTTTGATTTTGTATATGTTGTAAAGAAACACAAATCAGCGATAGCTGTCAAGTTTTTGCTATTAAACCTGTCTACTACTACTACTAGAGTATTTTCTTCAAATGTATTTTTTAATTTTTTACTTACTCTGGGCCATGATTCCTCCAACGCTTTTAAGTGTTTTCAAGCTATTTTAAAATTTCCTTATATTTGTTTTCAGAATAACATTTTACTATAAAGACTAATTTAGATATTATTTACCATTCCTCAATCAGCTAAAAATGGCAATCTTTCTCACTTGCCAGTTTTCCTTAAATACATTTTTCTAATTTTTATTATGGGTCATGGTTTGTTTTGTACATGGTTTGTTGCAGCAACCATGACGAGAAGCTCCTTTCCAAAAGGGAGTATGAAGTTATATAGTTTCCAAATAAGAATGTTAATTTAAAATTCATAGCTCAATAAACATATAAAACCATTTAGGAAACATTACAAGTAAACAAAGCGATTAAAAAAAAAACACAATTACTTACAGTCTGCAGCAGTAAAATTTGGTAAGGAATCATAGCTTCGCTCTTGTGACAGTATTTCATCAACCATTTCAATATAATACTGGAAAGGGGTCACCTTCAGACCCTTTACAATCACGTCTGAGAGGTGATAAGGGTATACCATCAAATGCTGTCTACTGTAGTGTAGCATGTTTTCGTAATATTTTTTTTCTTCCTTAAAAACATGTTTTACAAGACTTCCTCTGAATCTCAGCTGATTTCGTAAACTGTAGGTCAAAACTGCAGATTCATATTCTTTTTTAGAATTGCCAAGCACCTTCAAAATAGACAATTATTGGTGATGTAAACACACTAAAAATATAGGATTATATATAAATATATATATATATATATATATATATATATATATATATATATATATATATATATATATATATAAACATAGAACCGTCCATACATCTTTAGCTAAAACATATTGAACACATCTAATCCCTGGAGGGGGTTAACATTTTCAAGGGGCCTAGGAATGAAAAAATGGAAAAGGCACAGGTTTAAGGGCAAAATTTCCCTGAGGAGTATCCTGTTCCCCTCCCACCCAAAAGAAAAAACGTTAAATACAGTCTGGATATGTTCCTGGGTAAGAGGATTAGCCTATGAGCCAAAAGAAAAACCATTATCTTATCTTTTCAATTTTCTTATCTAATTGAATAACTTGAAAAATAGTCCACTAGGCAAATATTCAGAGTTGAGTGCACTTTAATGGGATCCTCATAATTTCAAGAGCAAGTCTCCTTGACCCCTCTTATAATGAGAAAATCCCTGTTTACATGTATGAGTTAACTCTACAACCTTACAAGATTGGTACCAGTGGATATCAAGCATTTCTTTTTACTGATTTTTAATTAAAAGAGTCACTGCATCATCAATAATTATTTTATGTGGCTAATCTTGTAACTCATCATTTTCAAAAAAAAAAATACCAGGTAAATCTTGGTGGAGTTGACCCACTAGAGATAAACTTGCCTTAGAGTTCATTTCACATATCGATTTATTGTCAGGAAGAGCTATTTAAAGATAATTTTTTACACCACCTTGGCCTGCCTTAATATAAAGAAAAACGAACAAAATGGGGTTTTAAGGCCACACGAAAATATTGAAAAAAAACAAAGCAAATATTTTGAAAGGACAATCGCCTCTCTGCTTGAGCATGAACAAAAAAAATAGTTAAGAAAAATGCCAAAAAAGACAAAAACTGTTTTTTTTTCAGTATTTTCGTTTGGCTTTAAAAAATTTCCATTTTTTCTCTATATTAAGAGCTATTTGACAAATATTTCTGATGGTGGTACATCAGTATATCTATCAGGAGCGTAGCCAGAGAATAGGGAGGGGGGTTGAAGGGGTTGTTCCAGATACCTCCTTGGCAGATCCCCTTAGAAAGCAGCTGAAAATATAGTTATAGCTTATACAGAATATAAAATAACGAGTGGGGAAAAGTTGTATGTGTAACCATAATTAGAGTTAAGAGAGGGAAAATCACCCTTCCCCCAGACTAAGTAAAATATTGAGATAAATATTTAACTGAAGGAGACATTGGACATCTAGGCTGAAAATATATCTTCTGAAGCTTCAGTTACCCCCCCCCCAAAAAAAAAAAATTATATATTAGAAACATAGTTATTTAAATCACTATGGAACAATCCTTGTTCTACTTCATAGTTACCTCCCTTGGGCAGAATTGTTGTCTCTATCAACAGAAAAAAAACCTGAATTATGGCCTCTGCATTATTGCATCTTTGTTTGTTCAACACTTCCTTCATGTAGGATAACAGTCGAATTCTGCTATTATATCCTCTCCTGCATATAATGACTCAAGATACTTTTTAATTGTTATCGTTACACTGTTTTCTGGGTCCCTGGTAAGCAAATGAAGGAGGACAAATCCTGCTCAAATTTCCCCCATTTGCAAATTATCAGTCAAAGTAGATGAACTGGGCAAAAGTTTGCCCCTCAATCTCTTCAACATTGCAATGACAGTTTTTGCTGGATTCTAAATTATCTCTATGGTGTAGATTCTATTGAATTTGCTAGTATAAAATAACTAAAGAACAGTACATTTTTTTTTCTTTGACAAGAACGAAAAAAGATTAGCTCCTGTACTACCTCAACAAAGCTAATCATGGGACCAAAAATGTAGACTCACAAGCATGTATCCAGGATTTTTGTTTACCTTACTGTGTCATACATCCACATTCCTATGAACGGCAAGAAGGGATGTGCCCTGTAGCCTTTCTTGTCCTCTTAAATTAAATAAAGCGGAAGTGCTTCTTACTTATGCAGCACTACTTACAAGCAACGCTGTAAATACTGTCAAAAGAAGAGAAATATTTGGAGATAAGGTACAGCTACAATCTGCAGTGCAAAAGTGGGATAGTTTCGGGGGGAGGGGGTTACCAAAAACTTTTTAGCTAAATTTAAAGGGTTCGACATCTTTATACATTTCGCCAAAGTGGCAGCAAAACATTATTTTATGAGAACTGCATACTTCCAGGAACGCCGCCGTTATTTAGATGTCCATTTTCTAACCACCCATTCCTTAAATGTGAGAACCAAAATGATATGTATCCTGGCCAACCCCTTGATAAAACCCTTTATTACTCTCACGGCAAAGACTAAGTAACCCAATATGTTGATAGAATTTGAAACAATGATGCTTGGCAACCATAGAGAATGATTGATTGCAATGATTAAGTAAAAAGAAAAAAAACCAAACCATTTCACTTGTCAACACATTATTAAACGCCAAACAAGGGCGCATCCAGGATTCTTTGAGGGGGAGCTTCAAAAAAAACAAACTTAAAAACAGAAATTACAAATTTGTTCAAATGTATTTTTGTTACGTGTGAGGCTGTATCCGAGGGGGGATGTTAGGGGTGTGACGCGCCCCCTCCCCCACCCCGATGTCGGTCTGGCTAATAAGAACTTGAAAAATGAATATAAACCAATTTGTGATGCAAGTTTTTTGTATAGCCCCTCCCGAAGAAATCCTTTTGTAACCTCCTCCCATGTGAAAAAAAAATCATGGATGCGTTCCTTGTTACATGTTTACAAGTCAGACAAAAATTTTGGTGGGGGTTCGAAACTTAAAATATCTTAGTTGAACTACTTCTAACTTAGCGGCTGTGAAAAAAAAAATCATGGATGCATTCCTTGTTACATGTTTACAAGTCAGACAAAAATTTTGGTGGGGGTTCGAAACTTCTAACCCTACCCTGGACATGGCCTTTTCTGTTGGATTCAGTTCTTTTGCAACCCTCCTCCCCTTTAAATGACGTTTTGGGGCCATCGCAAAGTAAAAACTCTCGTGCAAGTGCGCAGCATCTTGAAATCTTAAAACACTGCAATGGGTAATGATTTATGGAGCAATAGATTTGCATTTGCTGCAATTGATGAAATAAAAGATTTGTGCTGCAGTTGCTGCAAGAAGGAGAGAGGGGGTCTTTTAGCCCCCCTTTCTGAGTTTCTTTACAATTTTCTCTGTAATTTCATAAGCTTCAAAGTTAATTCCTGTGTTTTGCCCTCCTATCGTCTTGAAATAAGCTCCTGTGTGAGGGCGCTGGCCTCTGCTATGCTCATTTTTTTCTGTTCTTTTACAGAGGAATTGAGAAACTTCGTAAACTACTTGCTGGAATTATGAACCTGCTAATAACTCACAGGAGCTCATTTCAAGAAAAACAGGAAGGCAAAACACAGGAATTAACTTTAAAGCATATGAAACTATGGAGGAAATCGTAAGAAACTCAGAAAGGGGGCCAAAAGACCCCCTCTCCTCTTGTTGCAGCCGCTGCAGCACAAATCTTTTATTTTGACAATTGCAGCAAATGCAAATCTATTGCTGCATAAATCATTACCTTGCTGAAAATGCTTTTGTAATCCCCCTTGAAAAAATCCTTTTGTAACCCCCCAAAAAATCAATTTCCAGTCCCCCTCCCAAAATAAATCCTTTTATACTCCCCCCAAGAAAATTCTATATGCAGCCATGCAATAATCTTTGGGGGGCCAAAAAAAAAACATTTGTTAAATTGAAAAAATCCAATCACCCATTCATAAGTTAAAAATACCTGATTTTTTCTAATTTTTCCAAATTAACTGTCCCCCACTCCCCCCAGATGGTTTCCAGATGTTTCAGGGAAACAACTATTTCTAATTAATCTGGTCTGGTCCCTGATATGCCTGCCAAATTTCATTGTCCTGGCTTATCTGGAATTGCCAAAACTAGTAAAACTAGGAGAGACAGACCAACAGAATTTGCAATTGCTTTATGTCACTTGGTTAATACCAAGTGCCATAAAAACAGATTATTCAAGTGAAAACCAAGAAGTAATGTTAACCTTAAAATAAACAAGAATTATCCTATTTGTAAAGCAAATTTTAGAATTCTCATTTTCAATATATTTGTGAAAAATCTATAATGACAGAAATATCATCAAAGACTGCTAACACATCCATAAGTTGTTCATAAGTCTTCTTTGCATTTGTTGAATTGAGAGGTCCCATCTAAGACAGTGTCAAATCACAAAATTTAGAGGGAGTTTAAAATGCATTTTGAAAATATAAGGGGGGGGGGAATTTGTCATTCTTTTTCAAAGTAACACAAATAAAGGCATTTTAAATGAAAATATAAAAAAAAATCTAGAGGGAGGTGTTGGGTGGTTCCCTTGTCCCACCTGTAATTGATGCCACTGGTCTCAGATTTCTGTTTTGCCTCTCTTCAGGTTTCTAAAAATCATTATTGAGCCTTCTTGAACAAATGGACTCTCTCTATGCCATTATGGTTTTAAAAATAGATGTTATTGACACACATATAACATAGACACTACCAAAGCCATACCCAGGGGGTTGGCTACAATTTGGAGTGAGAAATCCCTTAAGTTCAATGTTCTCATCTCTATTTACCCTTGGTCAAAGGCCTTTAAAGATAAGACATTTCAAAACATGGGTTTGTTCAAATGCCTACATTCTAGTCTGAACTGTACCATAAAGGTAATAATTGTTTTTTAATGTTGGTGATCTAATTATGAAATATAGTGGCTTAGAAAACAGTGAAAAGTTGACTTTTTCTAAGGTAAGCAAGGATTTACACTTATAATAGTAATATAGGATCAAATTTGACCAAAATATAAGCTGTAATGTGCAAAAAAGCTGCATTATATAGAGGAGGGAGGGGTATAGTTAGTGACCTCAGAATACTTTCCCAGGATGTACTTTTTTCTGTAGACCTAGCCCTAAAAATTTCAATTCCCTAACCCAACAACTTTCCAAGACAGCAAGAAGTCAATTAACTAGAATTTTACCTTATATTTTTCTAGGATAAGGGGTCATTTCCCAAAACAAAACACTGCATTGATGGACACATCATGAGTTTGTACTCATAAGAAGCAATATTTTTGGAAGTGTAACACTGCTAGAATATTTCCAAGTTGTAGTTTTCATAATTTTGCAAATTAAGCATTCTATTTTCATCATATTTTGTTTTTGTCATAAGCATTAACCAAATTCCCTTATCAAGTGTGTTTTACATAATAGACAAGTACCCAAGAAACTGAACCCTTGATAACCTTTGAAATCTTTGTTACAAAAGAGAAACCTTGCAAAACAGACCTTTTGCTTAAACAAAGTACAAGAAACCTGTTTTCAAGCTTAAAACTTTCCACAATCCCTATTAATGAGGTTTGAAAGATCTGCAAATACATTTCCTGAATTCAGAAAAAAACTACTGATATGGCTTATAATTCAACTTATATAACAAGAACTGGATTTTTCAGAACTAAAAACAGAGAAGCCTGGTAATACCCTCCCAGAGTATGGTTTTAGCCCTGGATTCAATACTGAAAGTTTCATTTTCTTAACCTATCCCCTTTTCAAGATAACAAAAGGTAGCTAAACTAGAATTTTCTGTATTTTGTAGTGCCTCAAGATTATCAGCAAAGAAAAATGTGGTTAGCAAATAAAAGTATGGACAGTTGGCCTAAATGGCACAATGGTAGAGGAAGAACATATTTTTAGGGCTACATATGGAACCATCAGGGGGTGAGGTGCATTGCAAGAAAATCAACCATGATATTAGAAAATAGCTTAAAACATGGAATCAAATAGTAGGCTAGCCTAGGCTATTACTTTTCTTTGTTTAGCATGTTTCCCTAAGAAGGGGCCAATCACTAACTATTTGCTAAATAATCTTATTTATAGCCTGCTTAAAAATTTCACATGGCCTAGGCCTATTGTTAATTAAAAGTGGCTTGAATTGTTAAAAGTCTTGGAGGCAAGCATTAAATGCTGGCCTATGGCAGTGATAGGTATGCAAATCTATCAAAATTTGAAAACATGATCTATTTAATAGCCTTTGATTAAAGAATAGGCTATCCCAAGGAAATTCTTGTCCAAGAAGCCATTAGCCTACAGGCATGATGGATGAATAATTAAACACCTGTTTAGCATGTTGAGGCAGATTTTCCCAATGACATTTACACCTAATAAGATTATCTATTTCGCTACTAGACATTGTTTCTCTTATATCACCGCCGAAACTAGCATTCTATTCCATCTGACTCATATTTTTAATTGCATGTTCTAGTATTTTAAATGGACCACTGGAGCGATCAATGTTGCCGGACACAAAAAATTCGGCCATAATTCTAACCAAGTATATGTAGAATCTTAGCACGCGTTACAGCTAAACTGGTTAGACAGAAAATTTTCAAAAGATTTAGTTGAACTTAAAAGCCCGCTAAAGACATTTTGGATCTCCTATATTCTAAAACTATACATGAAGCCATTTTGATTGACAATCTAGATAATCAGCTTGAGAATCTAATCCTAAAATTGGGGGTCATTTTCGCAAGGAAGAAAGTTGGACTCATATCGGTTTCAAATTAGCATTAAGTTGCCTACGCTAAGCGACTTACGCTAAGGAGCTTGAGTAAATAGGTTCCAAATTGAAATCTTGCCTATCACACTTTCACTTATATAAGCTCCGTAACGTAAGCTTATTTACATTATTTAACTTTTGAAAATGAAGATGTGAAGATGAAGAAACGATTCGTATGTTAGTCATTATTTAAATATAAAAATATGAAAGGTACTGAGGAAACAAATGTAAATAAATAAAAAATTTGTCCCTTAGATTGTACGAAAAAGGTTTTTCCTTAACAAAGCTTATTATCCAATTGTCAGTTATCCATAGCCAATTGAAATCATTTTTCCTCTAAGTTGGTTACGATAAGATAGATAAGATAAGATTTATTTACAAAAAGCCTGCAGGCCATAGCAAAACACATACAACTTAAAACAAACACCTAATTACAAACAACAAACAACAAACTTGCAAACAACTTAAAAAAGCAAACAAACTTGCAAACACTTTATGAATTCATAAACACCCGTAAATAAACTCTTACCAAGCTTACTCCTCAAACATGATTCCCTATGCTTAATCCCTAAACAAAGAAACTTACACAACTGTTTAATAGCAAATCCATTCCTCTCAGCCATTCGCTCCTTTAACCAGCATTCACTCCCTAACACTCGTCCAAAACATCCCTTCCGCAACTCAGACAGCTCTTCACACTCGGATACAAAATGAACTAAAGTTTCATTGCCCCCGCCACACATAGGGCAAAAGTAGGGGCCTGCTTCCTGCCTAAACTTTCCCAAACATTTCCTTCTGATACCTAAATCTAAACTATCTCCTCTTAGCAACAGCAAATTCTTCAAGTCCTCCCTACTCAGACTTCCCTTTTTCCCTAGACTTCCCTTTTAGTGCACTAAACTTAACACTCAGATAAACAAACTCCTCTTTAACCTCCAGCATCACTCTTCCAAAATTAAAAACAACCTCAGAATCAACCTCTCCTTTGCTCCTAAATACTAGTACTACTGACTTCTTAGTATTTAACTCCAGATCCTTCTTTTCTAAGTAATCTTTTATTAAATCTAATTGCTTCTGAAGATTCTCCCTGCTATCCGCCACTACTACTATATCATCCGCAAATAACATACATGATAGCCTGAACCAATCCAAAGATACAAATGGGACTCCATTATTTTTCATAAAACTGTCTAAATCATTAACAAACAAGGAGAAAAGCTTTGGGGATAAAGTACATCCTTGTTTCACACCCAAATGAGACGTAATCAGTCTAGAAAATTTCCCCATCACCTTTACAAAAAACTTCACCCTCCGATACATAGCTGCTATTGTCGCTACAAAACAAGACGGCAAGCCTATTTCTAACAGGCTTTCAATTAACAACCTCCTGTTTACCGAGTCAAAAGCACTTCTCAGGTCTAAAAAGGCTACAAATAGCCGACCATTTTTCCCTCTAGCATATTTCTGTCTCAATTTTTCCAAAGTAAAAATATGGTTAACAGTGCTGAACGTCGATCTGAATCCCGTTTGTACCGGACTCAGTATTTCCTCTTTACCTAACCAATTTCTTAGCCTAAATTCCAAAACCTTACAAAATAGTTTACTTACCACATTCCCCATAAAGACAGACCTAAAATTTTCATGTAACATTTTATTGCCTTTCTTAAAAAGAGGCACTGCTACCGAAACGTCCCACGAGTGAGGCCAATAAGCTTTCCCCACTACAAACGAGAAAATCAAGGCCAACATAGGCATTATAGTTGTCCTTCCCAACCTCAGGACTTTTGTAGATATACCATCTATTCCTGGACACGAGTTACCCTTCATCTTTTTCAACTGATCCCAAATTTCTTCTTCAGATACAGGCCTAATTAAATCGTAATCATTCTGCCTTAAAGGGTAACTCCCCCTCCCTAACTCACTATCATTTGACCCATTCAAATCATTCGTCCTGACATGTTCAGACTCCCTCTTTTCAAAATAATCTGGCCATGTCTCAACTGGTGGGACATCTTCTCTTATTCCCAGGCCCTGGATTGAACATTTAACTACCGACCAAAACTCTCTAGGGTTTTTCACACTGTAAGCTCTCTTAATTTCTTCATTAATCTCCTTCTGCCTCTCTCTCTTTTTAAGTCTTTTAACCCTATTATAATTTGACCTTCCTTTCCTATATTCAGATAGCCTGCAGAAGTTTAATTCCTGATCCGATGGGTCCGTTGCTTTAAGTAGCCTAAAACTCCTAATTACCTCTTCCCTTTTCTGCCTACATTACTCATCGAAAAAGCCCTCATCTTTTTTGGCCGTCCGTCTTCTATCCTGCACTAAAGGCCTGATGCTCTCATAGATTCTATCTATAATTACCGAAACCGCTTGATCTATTTCAGCTGGTTCTGAAAAATTCAAAATCGAGTGGTAATCATTTTGAAATTCCTCACTTTCTAGTTTCTTTTTAACCAATTCTTCATTCTCCTTGACTATCCAAACTGGTTTTCGTATTCTTACCTCACGTGTAGACCATTCTTTTACCCTTTCAGACCGTCAAATACACCCTCTCAGCTGAAGACTCACTGGCAAATGGTCAGAACCGACCAACTCTAGGACCCTGAGGTCCATCGCCTGGGGCCAGAGAGATAAACTACATAAAATATAATCAATTAAGCTCGGGCAAGACCCACTATAGCATGTAAAATTACCCTTACCGAAGTCTCCTCCCAATCTCCCGTTCATAATTAGTAAGCCTTCCTTTTTACAAAAATCTATCAGATTCCTTCTCCATCTATTGATTTTCCGAAGCCTATCCCTACTTTTCCTAATAGGAAAAACATATTCACAATCATTTTCCAAACAAACATTCTGCCCTGGTACATTTACAAGGGGTTCACCAACCTGCAGCTTAAACCTCTTCACTAGTATATGCATTGAAATCTCCTAAAAAAAACAAAATTACGGCAAGGGAACAATCTTTTATGCTTCTGCGTTTCATTTTCCATTAATTCCCATGTATCTTCACGACTGTAAGAACTACTACTCGGAGGCACACAACAAGGTGAACATTTAAACTGACAATAACAACCATAATAGATTTTCAGACTCACTTTCTAGCCTACGTCATAAATTAAATACTCCATTCCTTATAAGCGCGGAAACTCCTCCATAATATCTACCGTTAGCAGAGGCCTTTCTTCTACACTCAAAAACATCAAAACCTTCACATGACTAAAAATCATCTAGAGAATTCCACGTCTCTACAAGACAAACAACATCCCAACTCTCACAGCCTGCTGCTGTACTCGACTCCAATATATTTTCTAACTTCTCCCTACTACAACCTTGCAAATTCCAAACTAAAAAACTTATACACGAATCACTATGGCCCTGCATTTCCTATTCTGGCAATTTCGGCTGGTGCCCTGGCGCTAATACATCCCCCAAAATAGGAAGCTCATGAGAAAAAGCTGGAGCTTTCACTATCTGGCGAGGCGCATATGATTCATAATCTTTAATTGCTTCCCCTACTCGAGCATTTCTTTTCCCGCCTTTATCCTGTTCTAAAGGACTAATGTTCTTACTATTTCTTTTTCCCTGTCTGATACCCTGCTGAGCTAAATGTACCACCTGTTCTTGGCTAACAGGGGTATGATACAGCCCACCTACAATATCAACCCGGCCACCCTCTTCTCCACTAACTACAGAAATAGCACTTCCAAAACTCTGACCACACGCAACAGAATTCGCGGTTACGTTACACATGTTAAGTAGAAATGTTGTCAGTTTTGTAATTGTCTTACGCTACGGAGCCTTAGTAAGTTACGTTAAGGAGCTATTGAAGTTTACAGACCTTGAATGAGCAAGAGTTAAAGACCCAATTGGCTAATGTGATACCGGTATAGTTCTCACCTCACATCTTCTTAAAAAACAACTATTTGTTTAACAAAAGGATAGGTTTCTCAACCAAGATATATGCTTATGTCTCAAGAAAGAATTAAAATGCAGCTCTTTGTTGAGTTCAACAAGAGAGAAAGACACGGTTTCCAGCTTTTGGTTCATGACAGTGTCCCCTGAGCATCCAAAAATATGTCATTCTTTGCTAAAACGTGTCTATCTTAAAATATCTAAGTCCTGAAAAAACCTAAATACTCAAGAACGATCGAGAAAAGGCAGTATTTTGGTAAAAATAACATTTTTCTTATCGAAATATGTATCCAGTTGGGAACAGTTTCGTTTTATGTCATGAATTTATAAAATATGTCTCATTTTTGCTCTTTTACGTCCGTAATTTCAAAAATTTGTCCCTTTTTGGCTCTTTTATGTCATTTTGTCCCGACGTATGGGAATGTGTCTTTTTGACATGAAACATGTTCAGTCGGAAGCCCAAAGGAGAATGGGAAGATGGAAGCAAAAGCATATTCTCATTGACCAAATCCAGCGTAAAAACATAGATTCAAGTGGATGCAGAATTTTCCCACTTCTCTAATGTGCGTGAAAATGGGTCCTAATTTCTATTTACAATCCGACCGTACATTCTGTTTTCACTTTAAAATCCTATATTCAGGTTCTGGTTTGGATTGTAAAGTCTATGATTTCTTTTCAATCAATGACATTAAAAATTGGATTGTCAAATTGTAGGAAAAATTTATAAGTTTACAAAATAAAAATATTTTGGGTCGTTGTATAAGATGATTAAATAAAAAAAAAATGAGTTTTTCCAACTAAAAGTGAGGAGCAACATCAAAAACTTTAATCGATGAGAAATGATTACAAATATGAGGGGGTTGTCTCTTTTTCAACACCTCGCTCTTCATGCTAAAGTTTTCAGTGCTTAAAAACATTTCTTATTGTTCTAATTAAATGGCCCTTGTGTTTTACGAGTTGTTCTGAAAGAATTGGGACATAATTCAAACTTTAGCGTACAGAGCGAGGTATTACAAGGGTGCTACCCCCTCACATACGTAATGATTTTTTTTTTCATTTTAAGTTTTGATGTTGTTCGTTACATTCAGTTGAAAAAACTTTTTTTATTTTATTTCTGATCTTTTATAAATAATGCTGGAAAATCCGACTCCTACTCCATGAACAATTATTTCCCTCGTGAAAATCTCTCCATGGAAAATCCTCACAGAATGTAACCCCCCTCCACTGGTAAAATTTCCCCCAGGAAATTCCGTTCTAGCTAAAAGTTCCCCCTGGTAGATTTCTTGCGGACGAATCTGGCTGAAAATTTTTTCCTAGCATACATTTAGTTGAAAGACTTTAGTTTCTGATTTTTTTCAAAAATCATGCTGGAAATCCCCCCTCCAGTGAAAATTCTTCCTTTAAATACTCCCAGCTCCCTAGTAGAAAGTTGCTCCCATAAAAAATTTCCCCTGGAGAGTGTATTCTGTTGAAAACTGCCTCGTGCAGAATTTCTCCCGTGAAAAATTCCCCCCACCTTGGGAAGGATGCTCTAGAAAATTATAGCCTGGTTAAAATTTCCCCCTGGACAGTTTCCTTGACATCTTCACAAGTCAAATTCAATCGGCAATGAAAAAGTAAAACAACTAATCAAAATGGCGATCTCAAATTTTGGCTGGACGACTTTGAGTAAAAAAGGAGGTGGGGTGCGAATGGGGTTAGTTGCCCTCCAATACTTTCGGTCACTTAGAAAGGGAACTAGAACTCATAAATTTTGTTCCAATTAGCTCTTTCCAGATATTTTAGGACTTTTAGCTCCATTCGACCACCCATGGGGAAAAGAAACCAAAAACAAACAAATAAATAAACACGCATCTGTATCTTTCTTCTAACAAAAATACCAAATTCCTCGTTTTTGCTGATGCGAGCTTGAAATTTTTACATTAAGTTTCTTAACCACACTGAGTCTTATGGTGCGATTTTTATGGAAATTCCTTGGCTTATAGGGGGTGTTTCCCCTTTTTTTGAAAATGAGGCAAATTTTCTCCGACCTATTGATTATCAATTATTGATATTCATTATCCATTATTAACTATTGATTATCGATTATTGATTATCGATATTGATTATTTACTTTTTTCTTTTTTGGAACCTACAATTTTTTGAAACTTAGAATTTTTTGGACATAGAATTATCTTGTGAAATACCATTTTCTTTGATTTAGAATTTTTTGAACTCAAATTTTACTTGGAACTTGGAATTATTTTTGGACTTCGAATTTCTTGAACTTTGATGATGCTACATTCTAGAAAGAAGCTTGAATCTCGGAATGCACCCTTAGCATCAAAATTAACAAAAAAACACTTATACATAGAACAAACTTCAGCTACTTGGTAAATTACAAGTGTTTTCATTGATGAGGGAGCATAAAAAACTCATAAAAAAGCAATTTTGCATAGAAAAAATTTAGCAACTTGGCAAACTCCATGTCTTTTAATTCGTAAATAATGACTGTCTTGGGAAACAAAAGTCCTCATTATTCTCTCTTCTGTGTTTGTATTATATTTTAATTGGTGACTCTGAATAAAAATCTAATAAAAAAAACACTTTTGCACATAACAAGCCTAGCTGCTTGGTGAATTTTAAGTCATTTAATTGGTGACTGAGTATCAGAAATTAAAAAAAAACACTTTTACATAAAACAAACTCAGCTATTTGCTAACTTTTAAATGTTTTAATTGGTGACTGGGCATCAAGAATCAGTAAACAGGTACTTTTGCGGAGAACAAACTCAGCTACTTGGTAAACTCCGAATCTTTTAATTGGTGACTGAGCATCAAAAATTAATAAAATCACTTTTGCATAGAACAAACTCAGCTAACTGGTAAATTCTAAGTCTTTTCATTTATGAATGACAATCAAAAATGAATAAAAAAGCAGTTTTGCCTAGAACAAAATCAGCTACATGGTAAATTCCAAGTCTTTTAACTGGTGACAGAGAATAAAAAATTAATAAAAAAAAGTACTTAGGCATAGAACAAACTCAGCTACTAAATAAATTCCAAGTTTTGTAATTGATGAGTGAGTATCAAAAGTTGTTAAAAAAACTCTTTTGCATAACATAAACTCAGCTATGAAATGAACATATTGTTTGCTTCATTTAACAAGTTGTTGTTTTTTTATATTTTTGGTTTTAGGTGCTTGGGTCAATATACATATTAACTATATAGTCCATTGAAGAAATGATTGCATGGCGTCAGAAGTTCAACATGGATAGTACACCAAATCCATCAATCAACTGGTCAAGCCCCAATCTAAAATCAGAATGGAGAAAATTTAAGAGACATTGCGAGCTCATGTTCTCTGGTCCACTAAGTGGAAAATCAGACGCAGTAAAATGCTCATACTTACTTATCTGGACTGGAGAAAAAGGACAGGATTTGTTCTCCACTTGGATCTTAACTGACGCGGAGGCAAATAAGCCGAAAGTGTATCTGGACAAGTTTGAGAATTATATTCAGCCAAGTGCAAACCCTATCCTTGCCAGATATATCTTTCATCAGAGAAACCATGCGGATGGAGAGACCATTGAGTCTTATGTCACTCTATTGAAAGTACTTGACAAGGGCTGTGAATTTGAGACCCAAGAAGACCAGGTAGTTCGAGATCGGCTGGTCATCGGAGTCAAGAATGCAAGAATCCGTGAGCGGCTTCTCAGCGAGGGAGCCACACTTACATTGGCTAGAGCAATTGAGTGCAGTCGAGCTATAGAAACTGTGCAAGAGACCCAAGCACTCGTGTTTAACGAA
Organism: Artemia franciscana; assembly: GCF_032884065.1. NCBI lineage: Eukaryota > Metazoa > Arthropoda > Branchiopoda > Anostraca > Artemiidae > Artemia > Artemia franciscana. Next base: position 41,641,697 of record NC_088873.1, read on the forward strand.
CAGGCGCAGATTCCAATTAAGCGGGAGGTGGAAGTGGTTCAAAGACAGAGAAATTCCCCAACATGCTATTTTTGTGGTGGCCTGTACTCAAGAGGCCATAAGTTGCCCAGCAAAAGGGAAGCAGTGCAGCAAATGCAGGAAGATGAACCATTTTGCCAAAATGTGGAAAAGCAAAGTAGTAAATGAACTTGAAACGAGAAGCGAAAAGGAAGATGAGAAGGAATTCATGATTGAGTCCATTTCCACAGAAGAAAAGGTGAAAAAACCTTATGCTCTGATAAGACTGACAGAAAGTGATAGTGAAATGGCTTTCAAGATAGACACCGGTGCTGAGGCCAGCATTTTGCCACTCACAGACTTCAACAAATTTGCAAGAAAGCCAGCCCTGCTGCCAACTACTGATGTGCTGACCAGCTACACCGGAGAACAGCTAAAGGTACTGGGTACAGCCATCCTAAAAGTTCAGTACAAGAACCAAACCCCCCAGACCCATACCTTCCATGTGGTCTGCAAAGATAGAGCACCCACCCTCAGCCGCCAGTTCAGCGAACGACTTCAGCTGATCAAGTTCGTCCTCAGTGTCAGCAATACAGCCCCGATTAGACTAGTCATCTAAAACCTCTTAAACGAATTCAGTGATGTCTTTGAGGGCATAGGGACACTGCCTGGACCCTGCAAGGTTAAAGAGAGGGTGCGATCCCTACTATGCAACCACCAAAACGGGTTCCATTTGCACTACAAGCTAAGTTCAAAGAGGAGCTACACAGACTGGAGTCACTTGGAGTCATAGAAAAAGTGACCAAGCCAACACAGTGGGTGAATTCCTTGGTTCTGGTGAGTAAGGCAGATGGGTCACTCAGGATCTGTTTGGACCCTGTTGATTTAAACAGAGCAATTGAGAGACCGCATTACCCTATACCCTTATTTGATGAAGTAGCAGCGAAGTGCAAAGGCGCAAAGAAGTTCTTTATGATGGTTGCCCGAAATTAATACTGGTCGATGGTATTGGACAAACCATCCTCCGAGTTGACAACATTCAACACCATGTAGGGCCGGTACATGTACGGCCAGTACAACAGGCATATTAGACCAATTATACTCTTCTCGTCTAGGAGTGGTGAAGACCAAAGAGAGGGCCAGAAGGCCTGTATTTTGGCCAGGCATCACTCGAGATATCGAGAGGCTGGTCAACCAGTGCATATGTGCCAAGTTCGCCATGAACCATCGGAAGGAGCCGATGATCTTTCACAAAATACCCGACTAACCATTCCAGCATGTAGCTACCGACCTGTTCCAGCTCAACGGACAACATTACATGGTCACTGTCGATTACATGAGTCGGTTCTTTGAGATTGATCGCCTGACAAACACCATGTCACGGCAGGTCATCAACAAACTGAAATCCCATTTCGTCCGATATGGGATTTCTGAGGGACTTACCACTGACAATAGCCCCCAGTTCAGCACAAAGGAATTTGAGCAATTCATGACTGACTGGGGAATCATCCACTCAACCTCGAACCCAAACTACCCACAGTCCAGCGGCATGAGTTAAAAGGCTGTTCAAACAGCTAAAAGACTAATGGTGAAGAAACTCTAAAAAATTGAATTTTTATGCCAATAGATACATTTAAAGAATTGGATTTTTATGCTGATATGAATATGTGAATTTTATCAGACTTAGTCCTACCCATCAAAAGTAACGAACCTGAAAAAATTTGCCTTATTTTCAAAAAACGGGGAAACTCCCTGTAAAAGTAATAGAACCTTAATGAAAAACCGTCAGATTCACCGTATCATAGAACCCTGTTACAGAGATTTCATGCTCTTATCTAAAAAAAAATGTGATATTTTGTATTTTTTGCCCGAAGAATGATCACGAGTGTGTGTTTATTTGTTTTTTTCCAGGGTTTATCGTAATGAACCAGTGGCGCTAGAATGTTGCGATAAAGCTCATTCAAAACGAAATTAAGAGTTTTAGTACCCTTTTTAAGTTACCAAAAGTACTTAAGGGTGACTAGGCGCCCTCCCACACTCATTTTTTCCCTATGTCGCCAGATCAAAATTTTTAGATAGCCACTTTGTTCAACATAGTCAAAAAATCTAATAACTATGTCCTTGAGGACAACTTGATCCCCCACAGTCCCCTGAGCAAGGGCCACAATTTATTTACTTTGCCCATTGTTTACATATAGTATTTGTTATTGAAAAGTACTTAGACGTTTTCAGGGGGGATTTTTCTGATTGGGGGGTTGGCAGGAGAAGGCTATGTGGTAGGATCTTTCCATGGAGAAATTTTTCATGGGAAAAGGGAATTCGTCATGAAGGGAGTGCTGGATTTCCCAGAATTATTTAAAAATAATCAGAAAATAAATAAAAAAGAGTGTTTCCAACTGAAAGTAATGGACAACATTTAAACTTAAAACGAACTAAATTATTCTGTATATGAAAGGGGTTATCCCCTCCTCAGCATCCGGCTCTTTATATTAATGTTTTTAAAATTAAAAAAGAAAAATTGTGACAAAGCGTCAAATTTTAGCGTAAAGAGCGGGGCGATGAGGAAGGGACAGCCCCTTTCATATACAGAATAATTTCTGTTCATTTGAAGTTAAAATTTTGCTTGTTAGTTTCAATTGGAAAACATTGTTTTTTTTTAAATATTTAATTTATCAAATGAGACTGATCATCTTTTACTGATTTTTTGCCATTTATTTTTTTTGGGCCACTATTCTACTGACTGAAATTTTTACAGATTAGCTAAAAAATGAAAGGGGTGTTTCAACTCCATCCTCAAATGCGATTTCCCTATTGAGCCCGAATACGGGTTAAAAAACATATTGACCATGAACGGTTTGAAAATTGCCTTCACATGTTTTTTGCCAAGAGGAGCATAACATACAGGAGAAAACTACTCTGTGGCTTAGTCTTCTCTTTCTGAAATTTGGGGCCTAATAAGGGTGAAAAACATTTTCCTGGTCGACTTGGAACTTATATTCTTAAGTTTCCCTATCCTCTTTGCATTGAAGAATCGGTCACAGAAACTTGGGAGGGGGCTCATTTAATAGAAACTTGAATGTTCTGGTAAGTTCAAACTTTTGAGGAGTTGGCCGGACCAAGTGGACTTTAAGTTTTAGTTTGAAAACGGGGCAGAGAGGGATGTGAATAACGAATTTTCATTTCAGTCCCTAGAAAAGGTTTTGAGGATCAATTTAAAACTTTCTGGAACTGTCTGGGAAACTAAATGTTGAAATTAAATTTGTATTTGAAGAACGCGAATCTATTGTGAGCGAAATAGGAATGCAGACCTAAAATAATATGTTGTTAGACCATCAATCTAGCTTTTCTGCAATAATTCAAGAAAAACTTTCAAGGCTAAGTTGAAATTTTTCGGAGGCGCTAGGGCAAAGTAAACATCAAGTTTAAACTCGAGTGAAGAGAGGTATATCGAAACAGACCACCTATCCAGGTTATCAAAATGGCACTGCTGCAACATCCCGTGAAGCGTGATAAACGTATTGGGATAGGGCTCAAACGTTGTGATTGGGAAGAGAAAAAATTAGGCAAGGTGGCTTTATATTTTTAGGGAGGACCGTGGGAATCAAAAACTAAATATACTTAAGACTCTAAATAAAAAACTCGTTTATAGACCTAAGAGTTATGGCACTATTAGTCCCTAAGGAAATTCGGATCCATCCACTTTGAAGCAATTAGATGAATCAAAAGACAATGTGCTTACCCGCCTATCAAAATAGTTTAAATGGCATACCGTAGCAGTAACCACTAATTTGAGTTAATGATTTCAAAGATTTTTGGGTAGCAGAAGAGAACGTCAAATATTATGTTCGGAGAGAGGGGTAAGGCTTTCTAAAATTTTGTTTCCTAAATATCGCCGTCTTAAGTTAAGTAACCGCTCTTAACGTTTCATACGAAAGCTATGTAGTTGACAACCCTGCAAAAAATTTCAGTCTTTTCATAAATAGCCTGTAAACACATTTGCCCTACTGATAGATACCTTCTGTCCAGACTTGGAGTGGAGATACTCTAGTTGAAATTATGACTTAACAATCTTCTCATATAGATATTTGGTATCTGTCTAATGGAAGTTTCTTCACCTTTCCTATCAAGACAACAAACAGTGTTTTGAATAGGTCTATTTGCTCCAAATCTAGCCTAGGCTGCCCACAACTTTTTGTGATAGTTTGGAGTATTTCAGGATTAAAACTTCAAGATTAGCCAATGTTAAGTAAATGAAAAAATGGGAAATAGATGTTGTACTCATGAAAAGCAAAGATTACCCCACAATGGAGGTAAGCAGAATTTATTAAGGACCTAAGGTTGCATAAACTAGGCTATTTCTGCAGTATAATTGGACTATATTTCTTAATTTATCCTTTACTGTTGTAAATGGTAGAAGACTATAAGAATATTAAAGGTCTAGGCCTATCTATGGATTAAGCTTGTAAAAAACAATTTGACAGTAAAAGATAATTTGAAGTGACATCAACTCAATCTGCAAGTAGATAAAAATTGAGAATCTAGAGTTTTATGGTTTGATAATTATATAAAAGATTCCATTACTGAGGCAGAGAGATGCTGAGTTCAATAGGCAACTCTGCCTTTTAATGTTCTTTCTAAATTTAATAAGCTAGGCTAATTGATTCAATTGAAAATCCAATTTGAAGCCCTTGAATAGACCCTGTAGTAACACACAGCTCCTTATTTTTGGCACAAAAAATTGGTTTAGAAAAGTAGCTTAGTCAAAACATTCAAAACAGTTACAATCCAATTCTTTCTAAAGGTAAACCTAGCCTAGAGAGTAGCAGCTTTGCAGAAAGAGATAAGGTAAAAAAAAATTCTCCAATTGACCAAAATTATGTCAAACTAAGACCCTTACATCTTGTTACCAAAGAGAAACTAGCCTAGTAAAAATTGTAAAAAGGACCTATCAGAGAAAAGCTATAAATTGAGCTATCTTTCAATGTGCTTAAGCCTTTCCGGGCTGAGTTATGATAGAGCTAAAAAATAATCAATTTTCAGGTTTTAGCCTTAAATGAACTCACATATGATAAGTTTAAACAAAACATCTGTTTCATTCATTCTGGACTTACAGTCATCACTCCAATTGGCATTTTCTATTGTTCAAGTCACAAATCTATATACTGATCTGATATAGGAATTTATTTTTACTGACAATACAAAGGAGGAGAAATATAAAATAGTCATTGGGTATGAAAGGTTTTGAAACAGTTTCTCTTCTGCACCAGACACGGTGATACCTGTCACTTTGAACACTAGATTCAAGCAGAGCAGAGCTGGCATGGCTTTTATCAGGCAATGCCTCTGGCCAATGCTGTATGCTGTCATTACTAACAATATCATACAGCTTTGGTTTAAAAAGCTTTTGTCTTTTCTGAGCATTAGAATGATTAGTGCTATTGAAAAGAATAACACTGCTGCAGCTAAGGTAGGAAATGAAGTTAGCAGCAGGTTTTTTTATCAGATCAGGAGTTAAGTAGGGTTGTGCTCTATCCCCTTGTGTATGGATCATTTTGATGGACACTGTCTTAAGGAGCACAAGAATGACAATGGGAGAATACAGAATCAAATGGCAAGGAAAAACTTTCCTAGAGTTAGTAATGATTTAAGTATCCTAGATGAAAGTGTGAGCAAAATGAATACACTTTTAGATGTTTTGTCAGCTCAGGGTGCTTGAAGGGTTTGAAAATTAATGTTAAGAAAAGACAACACTTGGGAATAGAAAGATGGATCAGGTGGACAGCTTTATATACCTTGGTAGTTTTATAAGTAAAGACAGTGAGAGCAGTGTAGGTGTTGAAAAAAGAAAAGCCAAGGCTCAGGGTGTTTTTCTCAGTTGAAACCAGGCTGACTGATCTTATTTCAAACAGTAGGTTGTACAAAAAATATGGTTCAATCCTGCTTTCTAGGGCTATAATGAGAGAAAGGTTGAGATGACAAAGGCACATTCTGCAGATGAAGAATGATAGATTGCCAAATTTTGTACAACCTACTGTTTGAAATAAGATCAGTCACCCCAGTACCCAGAACAATCCATATCCAATTACTCTGGAAAACATCTAGCAAAACTTCATCTGCTTTTGTAGTGCCCATGCTTCAGAACCATATTTGACCACTGTCATCACTGTAGCTTCCTTTATTCTAATCTTGGTTTGCAGACTTATCTTCCTATTCTTTCAAATGTTTTTCAACTGAGAAAAACACCCTGAGCCTTGGCTATTCTTTTTTCAACATCTACACAGCTCCCACTGTCTTTACTTATAAAACTACCAAGGTAAGCAAAGCTGTCCATCTGATCAATCTTTTTGCTACCAAGTGTCATCTTTTCTTAACATTAATTTTCAGACCCTTCTAGCACCCTGAACTTACAAAATGTCTAAAAGTGCATTCATTTTGCTCACACTTTCATCTAGGATGCTTAAATCATTATCAAGTCTAGGAAAGTTTTTTCTCACCATTTGATTCTGTGTTCTCCCATTGTCATTCTTGTGCTCCTTAAGACAGTGTCCATCAAAATGATCCATATACAAGGGGATAGAATGCAACCCTGCTTAATTCCTGATTTAATAAAAAACCAGCTGCTAACTTCATTTCCTACCTTAGCTGCAGTGGTGTTATTCTTGTACATAGCACTAATTGTTCTAATGTATTTGTCTTGTATACCATCCTTGGTATACAATACTATCCTTGTATGATAAGGCCTCCACTAAAGGTCTCCTATCAATAGAATTGAACACTTGCTCATAATCTATAAAACTGAGTTATCAAGGTGCTTGATAACTCAGAAACTTCTCAATTATTAATGTAACAGTGAAAATTTGCTCAACATATCCTCTACCCTTTCCAAAAGTGCACTGTTTTCTTATAACTTAGTCTACAGCATTTCTCAGTCTAAAAAGTATCATATTACTAAGTGATTTGCTACCTATAAAGGCCAGGCTAATTCCTTGATAATTACCACACTCATTCTTGTCACCTTTCTTATACATTGGTTTAATTAGGGTTTTCCTACAATCACTAGGTACTTCCCCTTTTTCAAAAATCATAATCTTTAGTAACTTACTTCTAACCTCAGAGCCACCATATTTAAGAAACTCATTTACCATACTATCATCACCTGGGACCTTATTATTTTTCTATCCCTTTAGTACTGTTGCTAATTCTTCCTTACAAAACAAATCTTCCTTCAAATCCAAGGTATCACAAACTTTTCATTTTCTGCTGTATCTTTTCCTGCAACTTTATCTTGGTTTAGCACATTCTCAAAAAGTTCTAATTCTGCCCATCTCTCTTTAACTCTTTCATTATCCCTAATTGTGGCCCCATTCCTATCTTCAAGTGGGACAAGTCCAGATTGACTGCTCTCTCTCAATTTATTGACATACCAATACAATATTTTACTAAAATATAACAGTTCAAAATAGGGATGAAATCTTTTAATTGACAGTGAAACAAATATAAATTTTTTTAAATGTAATTTTTGAACACATATACAGTGTCCATCATCAGCAGTAAAACTGAAAGACATTAGTAAAAACAAACAAAATTTATACATTATAAACTAATTACATATAGTTTATTACTCTTATTTTTTTCAATGCAATAGTGGAAACACATCTTCTTGACCTTTGTGGTTCTGGTTCATTAGATTTATCTGACATATCAGGTGGACAGTGGTCAAAGCTCTTAGAGGCAATGAGATTTACTTTATTTGACCTCATTAAATTGTCATAAATTGAATTCAATCCAAATTCACCTGTATCTCTGTTTATGAAACTTGAATAATTTTTTTTATTTGATTGTTATATTGATTATATTGATAGCCACCTGCTGCCAACAAGCCTCTTGGGGTTTTCTTAGCAGGTGCAGCAAAACGTTTTGTATACATGTTTTTGAAATAAATTAATTTAATCTAAATCTAAGATTGATAATTTTTTGTTTGATTGAACACCTAATAAGTTCAGTTCGAATTGTCTGAATTTGTGAGTCAAAATGTTGGTACAATAGTTATTTTTAACACAATGATATTTCAAGTTCCAATTTCATATTCTTTAAATCATTGAAATTATTCTGAAATCAGGAAAAGCAATGGTCCAGAAACCAGTGTAGGACCAACACATCATCTCAAGTCTACATTGAAGTACTTAAGCCTGTTTAGAATCAGACAGCCAACAATCCTTGGGGACCTCCAGTGTGAATGGAGGCTTTGTGCAATCCTGGGCCCATCTTGGTCACAACTTGGTTTTCAGCACTTGTAATGCTTTTCTATCAACAAGAGTCAAAATCCTGCATAGTCAATCTCAAGCCTATTGAGTCTAGCTCATTATATATTCATGCATTACAAATTCTGAATTGCATCTTGCAGACAAAGGTGCAGTTGCTTGTACTCACACTATATGAAAAACTTATGGTTTGTTCTGATTCTACTGTTCTTCTAGATATTTTAATCCTACTTTGTCTCTGAAACATTATTTTTATTTCTCCTTATTTTTATGAGATATCTTTGTTTTGTTTATCCTTATTTATGTTTATCTTCCTTTATGATTTCTGTTTTTATATTAGTCTTGAGGGACAAACCACAGAAAACATATCTTTGAATCTGCAATCATGACAGTTGGAATCTGTAAAATAAATACCACATAGATCATGTAATTAAGGAATGGTTATTGAAGATGGAGTGATTTTTATCAATAACAATACCAAAAAAAGGGATTTTTCATCTTTCTAGGGGCAAATAAATCCTTGCCTCCCCAATTGCTACATCTGCTCATGAAAATAAACTTGTATGCTTTTGAAAAATTAACATCTTTCACAAATCCAAGTAAAAACTCACCAGTGAATTATGCACACTCTTATCTTTGTCGTTTTGTTTTTAGTTACTCCTGTACGCCAAGATGGATGGGCAGCACAGACACCCAGCCAAACCAGAGCTAATTTCTATCAGTTAGAACAGCTGGATAAGAGAGCTAAGAAGGCACTAATGCATCAACATGCTGATATTATTAGAACCCCTCATTCTCAAGGTAAGGCAACTAAGATATTATTTTAGTTCCTCATTCTCAGGGTAAGACAGCTCAGGTATTATTAGAACTCCTCATTATCAGGATAAGGCAGCTCAGGTGCTATTAGAACTCCTTATTCTCAGGGTAATGTAGCTCAGATATTATTAGAACTCCTCATTATCAGGATAAGGCAGCTCAGATACTATAAGAACTCTTCATTCTCAGGGTAAAGCATCTTGGATATTATTAGAATTCCTCACTCTTAGGGTAAGGCAGCTCAGGTATTATTAGAACTCCTCATTCAGATGTTATTAGAACTTCTTATTCTCTGGTTAAAGTAGCTCAGATATTATTAGAACTCCTCATTATCAGGTAAGGCAGCTCAGGTGCTATTAGAACTCCTTATTCTCAGGGTAATGTAGCTCAGATATTATTAGAACTCCTCATTATCAGGATAAGGCAGCTCAGATACTGTAAGTACTCTTCATTCTCAGGGTAAAGCAGCTTGGATATTATTAGAACTCCTCACTCTCAGGGTAAGGCAGCTCAGGTATTATTAGAACTCCTCATTCAGATGTTATTAGAACTTCTTATTCTCTGGTTAAAGTAGCTCAGATATTATTAGAACTCCTCATTATCAGGTAAGGCAGCTCAAGTGCTATTAGAACTCCTTATTCTCAGGGTAATGTAGCTCAGATATTATTAGAACTCCTCATTATTAGGATAAGGCAGCTCAGATACTGTAAGTACTCTTCATTCTCAGGGTAAAGCAGCTTGGATATTATTAGAACTCCTCACTCTCAGGGTAAGGCAGCTCAGGTATTATTAGAACTCCTCATTCAGATGTTATTAGAACTTCTTATTCTCTGGTTAAAGTAGCTCAGGTATTATTAGAATGCCTCATTCTCAGGTTATGACAGCTTAGATATTATTAGAACTACTTTGTTATAAGGATAAGACAGCTGAGATATTATTAGAACTCCTTGTTATCAGGATAAGCCAGCTCAAATATTATTAGTGCTCCTCATTCTTAGGGCAAGACACCTCAGATAATATTACAACTTTTCATTCTCTGGGTTAGGTAACTCAGATATTATTAAAGCTCCTCATTCTCAAGGCAAGGCAGCTCAGTATTTCTGATGTCTTTACAATTATTTTAGAAATTTATTTAGTCAGGTTCTTTGTATCCTACTTTTCATATATCTTATATTATGTAACTTTGTTTGTCTGAGAATGATGTAGTTTATGTTAGAGATTCTCAATTATTTAGTATTTTTAAGGTTACTAATGTGAATTGTTTAGTCTAAAAGGTATTGAAGAGAAATAATTAATGTTACTTATTTGTGTTAGTTGTAACAAATCAGTAAGAAGCTATGAAAGCTTCACACATTAAATCCAATTGACTGAAAAATAAGAAGTCAAAAACTAGATTTATATCTAAGTGACAATCTTTTTATGTGATCAGAAATTATGAAGAGCAGCTTAAAAATCAAGGAAGAAAAAAAAAAAACGAAAATGGTGCTAAATGGAAATTTTAAAAAAACAAGAACAAATATTTTGGACTTACCAAGTCCAAATAAGAAACTATTAAAAAATCCTTAATGCAGAAATTACAACGACATAAAAGTTGAATAAAATTTAGAATTGAGCTAAGCTAACTTTTTGATTAGTCTATCAGTATCAAACATCAAAAACCCCCATAAGCTTGTAGAAGCTACTTTTGATAAGTGTATTTATCTTAACTAAAGAGAATAATGCTACAAATGGCTTTGAATCATTAAAAAAATGAAAGGAGATAAAAAAAAGATTTGAACAGTTAATCCTAGAAAAAAAGAAGAAGATGTGGTTAAGAAACACCAATGATAAAAACAACAAAATTGCAGAAAATGAAGCATCAAGTCATAGAATCAAGTACAAAAAGTACTAAAAAGAGACAAATTGCATGGTAGTGGTAGGAAAATTCTCAAGATTTTTGTCACTGGGAGGGGGGGTGCATAAGGGGGCTGAAGTCTAAAAAGTGCAGCTAAAAAAATGGTAGTTAATGATGGTGAACACCTCAGTGGAACCATCTATTTTTCTTTTAAAATATTAGAAAGTGGAAAATCAACATTAGGTCTTTGCTCAGTCCCTGGACCCAGAAACTAATTTTTGGCATTAGGATTAGGGGTTTAATGAGCTTCAGTTTAATGTGCAGTTTGATTAATCCATCTATATAGTAGAATAACTTCGAAGACCACACTGCCTTTCCATGACAAAAGTAAAACAGTTCAAAATAGGGATGATACCTTTTTATTGACTGTGAATAGATACAAAATTATTTAACTGGATATTTCGAACACATATACAGTATTCATCATCAGTTGAGTATATGGGGATAATGTGACCAAGGAAAACTACTTAATCCATCTATTGCAGTCAATTGCTAGATTACCAAGTGACTGTCAAGATTTGATAAGTCTATTTCTGGACTTTGATCAGCTCTCTCATCCAAAGCACATTTTGATTAGATAGGGGTACAATTTATTCCCCTCTCCCCTCTAAAGTGTGATCAAATCATATATAAAAAAGCATATGACCATATAATGGATCTAAACCTTTTTCATGGTTATGCTTTAGCCATTTGTTAGTGAACCCATCTACTGCAGTCAAATAACACATATCTTAGTAAATTAGAAATGTCTCAGCCAATAAAAAAACGTGATTTTGTCATCAATGAATAAACATGCATTATTTAGTAAAGTTTGTTTGTTGTTTAAACTTAGTTTTTCCAGTGTCTAATGTTGTGTTTTATGCCTCAAAGCTTTTTTTTGTACAAAGGGTGTTTTTTAAGTAAGGTCCATTTGAACATAAGTACACAACAAAAGGTTATTTCAAAAAGTAAATTCATTTTCAGAAAGTACATACTTTACTCTATTTTTCGGCATACTTGCCAAGTTTTTTCAAACATTTATCATACCCCTCAACCATTTTTAAAGTAACCTCTTCATTAAAACTTGTCACCTGCTTCGATAACCAAGAGTTTACTACCGTTTTTACGTCGTCGTAATCATTGTTACGGTCGCCACAGAGGTGGCAGCCAGTTGAACTGGAGACGAAACATTAGTTTCACATATCATGCCCAAATCAAGGCAACTGAACATGGAATGGAAACAGACATTCTCCCCTGTAAAATTGAAGGCCAACTAGACTCTATTCCAGCGCAAAATCACGGCATTGGTGTTTTGGAATAATGTGCATGGTGTTTTGTTGTTCAACTATGAGGAACCATTATCAATGCAGAAGCATACTGCCGAACCATCAGAAAGCTCTGCAGAGCTTTAAAAAAAAACCTGGCATGCTGACAAAGGGAATTGCTCTTCTTCATGACAATGTAAGACCTCACAATGCAGGTCACAAACACAATTTATATGACGGTAGTGGCTGGGACGTTTTACACCACCCAACCTACAGTCCTGATCTTGTTCCGAGTGATTACTATCCGTTTCTCCACCTCAAGCAACACCCCATTGGCAACTGTTACAATAATGACAAAGCAAAAATGGTAGTGAATTCTTGGCTATTGGAGGAGGGGGCAAGTTTTTATGGAGAGTTTACTTTAGAATTAGTTTAGAGGTATGATAAGTGTTTGATCAAACTTGGAAACTATGCCATTAAATAGAGTAGTTAGTACTTTCTGAAAATAAATCTACTTTTTTGGGATAATCTTTAGTTGTGCACTTCTCTTCAAACGGACCTTACTTAAAAAACACCTCTTGTATATTATTTTTTTTTGCCCTAATACTTGCAACTGTAAGTTTCGAACTAATTAGGGACAAAAATTTGCCCCAATTCTTGAACTCCAAAACCTCAAGACCAGAGCCTCCTGGTAAAATCCAAATTGAACAGGATTAAACAGGTTAATGATGAATTTGAAACCAGTCGTTTAGATATTATATTGGACTATTTTAGCCTAAATTTGAAAAAAAGAGTATGTTCTGTACTTTCTATGCATTTTGTCAAGGTATTAGTTTTTATCATGTTTTGATTTGCAATGCCTTCCTATCTATTTGTAACAAGAAATTTTAATTAGACTAAATGAGACTCAGCAGGCCCTCAGACACTAGGCAGGTGACCTATTCGTAAATCCTGCCCTGATGCTAGGCATATAACATTAATACCGATGCTTTTCATTCCTAGTAGGACTGTGCAGCATGTTGAATTATGATTTAAATATCAGGAGTTCTGCTTATAACAGTCCTAGCTATTACTAATTTTGGCCAAAGTTGAAAATTGGGAAGGGGCAGGAAAAAAAACAATAAAATTGCCCAGCCCTAGATTTTCCAAATTACATTCCCTCCCCTACATTTTAAGAATTGACGCCCCATTATGGCAGATAAAATCAAACGAAAATATAAGAATAATGGGAAGAATTCTGATTAAGACAGTAAAAAAAATAATAGTTATAAAAACCTAAATGTTTTGGCTTCATGTCTGGAAGTATTTATGAGTGGAAAAACAAAAACAAGGAAAATTAAACTGTACTGCTAAAACAGACAAGAAAGTAACATCATGTGATGGAAAGTGGCAAACAACAAATGAAAAGGACAAAATGAAAGAAACTCATTCCCAGAAACTATAGCTTTTGTTTTGTAAAAGTTCTAGACAAAACCCAGTGTAATGACAAAATTACTACACAAAGGCAAACAGATTGTGGTAGGGTGTAATGTTGTTTAGGTCTAATTCTAGTAATACAAAGTGGTCGTTTTGATTCTAGTAATACAAAGTGGTCGTTTTGTTTGCCCATCTTGAGCTTGATTTATGGTAAATAAATTTAAGCTTTTAGAAAAATTTGCGATTTCTGTAGTTTGTATTCTTTCCTATGTAAGGTAAGTGACGGAATAATTGTAGGTCAATGAGCATAAAAAAACCTGTCAGACAACAGACATAAAAAAGGGGAAAAAACCTAAGCTTATACTCTCTAGTAAGGCAATAAGAAAAGATATTTGCCCCCTTCCCTGAAGCACAAGCTTATAAGTTCCCTTACAAGCCCTCCCCCTCCTTAAAAAGGAAAACTTCCTATAAGTTTTAACTTGATCTGCAGGCATGAGACAAATGCTCTCTTGAGACAAAGTGTAGTCATGTTCTTTTGAATCGTTGGGCAAAATTCAGTCATGTGACGAAAATATTAGTTTAAGCTACCTGTCTCATGACCTCACGTGATTGGCTTGGTGTTAAGGACACCTACCAATTAAATATAATTATAGGTCAATGAGTATATAAAAACCTTACCACCTATGAGACAACAGACAAAAAAAAAACTAACCTCTTTGTAAACCTCTTTTATAAGGCAATGAGAAAAAAAGTTTTTCCCTTCCCTGAAACACAAGTTTAAGTTCTCTTGCACCCCCCCCCTCCCCGAAAAAGACAGAAACTTCCTAGAAGTTTTAACTTGTCCCCCAGTCATGAGACAAAATGCTCTCCTGACACAAAATACAGTCATGCAATAAACAAAAACAGATTGTAAAAGCACTCCAGAAAAATATTAGTTTAAGCTAACCGTTGCGTATTCTCACGTGATTGGCTAGGTGTTAAGGAAACCTACAAATTATATAAAGTAAGACGTTGATGTAGAATATAAATGTTTAACTGTTATAGAAATTAAATTCAGCAGCCTATGTTTCTTTTTAGGTTCTACGTTTGCTGATGAGGCACGATTAATGATGTCAACATTTGATTCTAATCGTAAGTACTGAACTGTAACAGTTTGTCTCTTCAAGCATATAATTCAAATGTCTAGGTCCGAAGACCTGAAATAATGCAATCATAAGCAAAGCACAAGCAATACATAACAGCCAGCCTAAGCAAGTGTACAAGCAATATATAACAGCACACATACACAAAATGCAAGCAAACAAGTAAGTAATACTACATCTCCTTTCTTTTCGGAAGAGCTTGTCAATTATAGGTTTATTCTTGATCGTGGCTTGGTGACCACTCCTTGTAGTAACAGAACTTATGAGACTGTTGTTGACTCTGGCCACGGAAGGCAGGGAGACCGCATGTTTTCCTGGGCTATGATGACCGGCGATCCTGGCATGCTAGCTTGGCGAAAGTGCACGTCCTCTGTCTGGGGTAAGTCCAGTGAGTGATACTCTGAATTGTTTTACTTATGAGCTGTCAGTGTTTGAATCAGAATGAAACTCTTCTCATATGTAGTTACGACTTTCGAGTGCTTTCTATTCAGACGGTTTTGTCTGTTTGCTTTTATTTTTACTACATACTATCAAACTATATCTGCTTCTTGGATGACTGTTGCAGGTTGCCAGGTTTGATTGTCACATCATGTCACGACTTGTACTTGTACACGAACCTATTAACCTATTTGCAGTAGACTTAAGCTTTTGGTATGCTGATCTTAGTAATGTTTCTGTCTTTCCCTTTCTTTATTACTTCTGGACGTGAATTACTGCAAAAGTACGACTTTTGGTGACAAGTGCTCAATTTTGCAGGGCACTAGAGATCTCAAGTTTCTAATCATTAGCGATGGACTGGATACGATAGACCATCGACTGGTGTGTTGCAATGCTCATTGAGAGCTAGCTCTAGGTCAGTTTTCGATTTTTTGTTTTCATGGTCATGCCATTAGCAATACCAACTGTTTTCTCAGCAAGGCCGTGGGACTGAGAATGGTCTGGGCTAGAGGTGTTGTGTTGTTTTCTCCTCTGTCTCATGAAATCCTTGTACGTTTCTGAAGTGGATTGTGGGCCATTATCAGACGTAAAAATCAAGGGTATCCTCTATTTAGAGAATTTAAATATTAGCTTCTGGATTATGAGTTTTGTGTAATTATTAGTTCTCATCTCATCAGCTTCAAAAAATCAACGGTAACAATCCACTATGATCATCTAGTATCTTCCATATATATAAAACATATCAATGCCAACATGCTCCCAAGGGTAGCTAGAAATATCATGATGAAGCAATGGTTTTCTTCCATATGCTGTCAAATAAGTGCAGCACACATCATACTTCTCGGCAAAATCTTTTATTGTCGGACTCTTTTTTGGCCAGAAAGTGACACATCTGGCTCTGCTTTTCGTCTTCTCGATACCAAGGTGTGCAGTGTGAATGTTGTTCAATGCAGTGATTGGCATGGTGTATGGGATGACAAGTTGGTCAAATTTCATGATGATGTTATCAATAACCCTGATATAACTTTTACTGTCCAGAACTCAGCTATGGATGACGGAACTATTGATCTTTTTTTGGGCCAACGTTTTTCTACCATTTTCCACAGAACCCTTAGTTGATGACTCACACTGAAGCCAAGCATAGGAGTAGAGGCTGACTGCAC
This sequence comes from Artemia franciscana, assembly GCF_032884065.1. NCBI lineage: Eukaryota > Metazoa > Arthropoda > Branchiopoda > Anostraca > Artemiidae > Artemia > Artemia franciscana. The sequence goes on from NC_088873.1 coordinate 41,658,068, forward strand.
TACAAAAAACTTTATGGGTTGAATATAATTTGCTTTGTAGGTACAGTTGATCCTATGTGTCCCCAGGACGGGAATATTCTGACCACAAAGGCTTTTTAAAATGTGGTTTTAGGGTGGATTACAGGTCTTGGATTCAGTCTTTTCACCGCCTGTCTGGTCATGGTGCTAGCTTGTGCCTCTGTGCCAATCTTGAGTTTCACACTGAACTGGTTGGCAACTCTTAGTTTAGCACATAGCTGGTCATCAGATTTATCCATCATTAGTTGATGGATGAATAGTTCGTCAGTTTGCTGAGCTTCGGTACTAATGAAGTTCACAGTATTTTTGCTACCTCAATAGACACACGAAAATGGTTTTATTTTCTGCATTTACTTCAGATCTTCCCTTTTGCAAGGCACTGGTGATTCTGTGACTACTCTCCGCCACAGAAATTACGGTTTCCCGTTAGGTCACGATTAGGTTTCCACTGTCTATTTTGATTCTTCTTCATGGTATCAACTTCTTTTTTTTACGACTTTATGATTCTGCTGATAATATCTTAAATTGTGCCTGGGCTTTTGTGTAGGTTCTGGCTACTTTGAAAGCATCTGAGAGAGTCCGTTTGGATCTTGACTGCAGTAGTCTTTCACGAATCTTCTGGGATGACGTTCCGAAGACGAGACGACGATCATGGACCATTTTGTAAACAATCGTAGCTCCATATGAACAGTCACACACTAAGATTTTCAGTTCAGTTTCACTCAAGGGTCCATCAAACATCAGATCAGCATGACTGTTGGATCTGATCCAAGCCTTTTTTAGATTGTCCGATTCCCAGTTCAGCTCAGGATAGGAGACAGTGGTATCCATTTTCTACTCTGACACCATATAACAATTTGTGTCTTCAAGCATGTTCTTCAAAAATCCAGGTCACAAAACCTGGAATAATGCAACAATTGAGAGAGGTTAAAAAAAATTAATTTAGGGGTGGATTAATTTCTCGTATTTTTTTTTCAATGAAAATACCAAAAAAGGCCTTTATCAATGAAAATGGCCTTCTAAAAAGGTGTTTTTGAAATTGGAGGGGAGATGCCCTCTTCTGCCTCATTCGATTGACTTAATTGAAAGCAAAAAAAAAATCTCAAAGAGAAAGACCTAAACATTTGAGGGGAAAGTTTCAAACAGTCTAAATTTGTGAATCAAAGTAACTATAATTGCAAACAAGGGACTGGTGACATTGTCTCTGTAGGGTGTAAAAATTAATAATCGAGAATGCCAGGATAAATTCAAAATTTCTTTTTACTCGTTCTGCTATTTTAAACTCGAAATTACCAAAAGCTGTGATTTATTATCTAAAACACGATATAAATATCGGCTGCCCACCTTCCACTGCCCTTGAAGGCAATGAAACTTTTGTATAAAAAACTTTTTCGGAAAACAAAATTAGGGGTCTCTGTGAATTGGTGTGTTTTGTTTGTATTAATAGGTTATCTTGCAGGCTTTTTGATGAGTCTTTTTCCAGCATTGTAATGTTTCAGTGACGGAAAAAAGAAAGAAAAAACTAGTCTTAGATAAGATAAATTCAGGAAATATAAGATTAAGGTTAAAACCGAAATATATTCTAAGAATATATAAAAATACTTTTTGAGAAAAGAACCAAAACTCATTACCAGTGGACAAAAATAAAAGTTACAAATAAAAGAGCACAAATGACACAAAAATGAATAAAACTACACAAAGGGGAAAGACAGAAATAAAAGGGTACATACGTTATTTCTAATTTGACCTTATAAACTGGGTTATTATAATGCTCAATGTGGAATTTGTCGTAAATTTTTGTGTGTGTCTGGTTTTACAAAATAGCCTCTAGTTTTCTCGTGGGACATATCGATTCTATTGAGAGGGGTTTTCTCTGTTATGATGACCTGAAAATATATTTTTGTTTTTGTTGGTTTAACTTTGCACCATTGCCAATGCAGAGACATAGATCCCTTTGTCTACCCATCAAAGTCTAATTCAAGTTTGTTCAGAAAATATTCACTGGGCGGTAAAAAAGTAAAATAAAAGTGTCTCGAGCTGTACCTGTCGGGCAACTTTGCGCAAATGGTTGAATTTAATTTTCTGAAAAAGAAACACGAGACTTAACTAGTTTAGTTTCAATAGAACTTTCAATTTAACTTAGGAATATATTCAGCAGCGTCAGTTCTTGGAAATTTATGGAAGGGGGGACAAGGTATATTTTTCAAAATCTAGGGGGCAGTTTTTTATACCCCAAATACCCCAAAAAAGTATTTTCAAAATGGTGGGTGGAGGGGAAGTTCCCCCTCCATTCGACAACCCCTGGATCTAGTCCTCTTTTCCTAAATACCATCTAGAAAATATCCCGGAAATAGACTGTTGCATCCAATCTGGAATATTCGTTATCATGATTCATTATTCGATATTCATTATTCGAATATGCATCAATATTCGTTATCATGATTTGAATTTAATTTTCTGAAAAAGAAACACGAGACTTTACTAGTTTAGTTTCAATAGAACTTTCAATTTAACTTAGAAATATAGTTAGCAGTGTCAATTCTTGGAAATTTAGGGAAGGGGGACAAGATATATTTTTCAAAATCTAGGGGGGGGGGGGTTTCTATGAAAATACTAAAAAAGGCATTTTTAATGAAAATACTCCAAAAATGTATTTTCAAAATGGTAGGTGAAGGGGGAGTTCCCCCTCTATTTGGCAAGCCCTGGATCTAGTCCTCTTTGCTTAAATACCAGCTAAAAAATATCCTGGAAATGAACTATTGCAACCAATCGGGAATGTTCGTTATCATGATTCATTGGACAACTGAATCGATCATCAAATCCTGGTTGACATCATGGATTTGCATAACAAGAAAAGGAACGTTCCATATTTCGGTTTTAACATGTTTTGGGTTTAATATGCTATTTCAGTGTTGACAAGGTTAGGAAATATGTTTTCTGTCTGTGGGTTCAATCTTGCAACATTGTCAATGCAGAAAAAAAAATTTACCCCTTTGTCTACCCGTTAAAGTCTGTAATCCAAAATTACTTACAGAAGAGTCATTGGCAGATTACCTCCTTTTGGTGCGTTGATAATTTTCTGGTGAATATTATACATATACAGAGATTTGTACTGGAATAAACACGAAAAAGAAAGAAAGTAATCCATTAAACCGAATATAGAACAGATTTTAAAAGAATAAAGGCTTTAAAAAAACCTGGAACTGTGTTTAAATGTGCTAAGTATATATTGCTAGTCAACTATGTGTTCAGATTAAAAGAACATGGTAGACTAGTAAAAAAAAAAACAAGTTAAAAAAAGACTAGTAAAAAACATAGCAAAAAAGACTTGTAAAAAAAAATAGGTAAAAAATATTTAACTACTAAAATTGTTAAATGTGTGGCTAAGGATTGTGTAAATAACTTTAGTTAGCTTATAATACGTTTAATAAACAGATTTATGCAGTCAAGGAAAAAACGCTAAGGTTTTTTGCAAGGAAACATGTTAAACTTTAGTTTTTTTTTCTTATTTACTAAACTAGCTATCCCTTTGCATTGCTGCGATTTCAAAAGCAGCAAATTTTGTGAAGACCTCCCTGGGAAATACTGCCTCCAGGCAAATTCTCCCTGCGACCCCCCCCCCTTGTGTTTTAATACCGATCATGTTTTAAATTTAAAAATATTTGACAGATCCCACCGTGGACAATCCCTCCCACAAGATCCCATCCCACCTCTTAGGAAAGCTCTCTGTAATAATTCTCTTCCCCCCATACGATTCCCCTTCATTGGGGAATCGAGGACATAATTGTAAACACGATAATGCACTGACTCAACAAACACGAACACAGATCTTTTTTAAACGTCCTGCTTTCAAGCTTAATTTCGTTTTCAAATTTAAAAATACTTAAGCAATTCCCCCCCCCTCCCGTGGACAATCCCTCCCACAAGGTCCCCTCTCTCCTCCTAGGAAAGCTCTCTGTAATAATCATCAACCCCCCACCCCCTAGGCAATTCCCCTTCATTGGGAAATCGAGGACATAATTGGAAACACACGATATTCCACTGAATCAACAAACACGAACACCGATCTGTTTTAAACGTCATGCTTTCCTCAATAGTTAATCCCAGCCAGACTGAGTAAAGTTGTCCATTGCCCTGCATTTATATAAATTACCTAATTAATTTATTTTGTTTACATACGTAGTGCTGAAAAACATATACAAATCAAATTTATCATGGAAAATAGTGTGTTAGATGACAGAATTAAAATTAATTAACCTGGTAATTGAATACTCAGAAAATATGATCAGGTGCAGATGGATCTGTCAAGTATTTGTCTTCAGGGGTCTCGAATTTAAGTAGTAGATAACTTCGAAGACCACACTGCCTTTCCATGACGAAAGTAAAACAGTTCAAAATAGGGATGATACCTTTTTATTCACAGTGAAATATAAAATTATTTAACTGGATATTTCGAATACGTATACATTACTGCTGATGATGAACACTGTATATGTGTTCGAAATATCCAGTTAAATAATTTTATATTTCACTGTCAATAAAAAGGTATCATCCCTATTTTGAACTGTTTTACTTTCGGAATTTAAGTAGCACGAAGAATATGAAGAAGGCTTTGGGGGGGATTTTATACCTAAAACCTTTAACTTCTTAGATTTTCTTGGCAATTAATATGTAATCTAGTATTACATACTGGACAGACGGACAGACACATATTCGATTTTATATAGGAATAATTTCTTAGACTATGTTGCCTTTCCATTTAGACCGTGCAACACGGATCTAAAAACACAACAGAAGAAGCTTCTAATTAAGCCATTGAACTTTGAAACGAAAAAAAAAAAATTACATGAACATTAATAAATGTCAGAATATTTGTATACCTTTTGTTGTTTTATCCATTCCTTATATCGTTTTCTAGTGTATATTAATTTGATTAATCTAGTTTTGTTTTTCATTTTCCCTTTGTTCTTACGGTAAGACCTTGAGATGTGAGGCTGAAATATTTGAATGGTTGTTTCTTTCCATTTCATGTCATGTTGTACTGTGGCCTTGTTCAAATTTTGGATAAACAGCTGAATTACAAATTAGGGAATTACTACGTGATTTTTGAAAGGAACGCATATCAAGTTTCCCGTGAAAATTTCGTATCCTACCGCGTGGAAATTTACATCTTGTTTTCTCTTAAATCACTCATTTTTTTTCATTTCACTTTCATCTCCTTTCTGTTTATTGATTAATTCAGTTTCAAAAATTGGTTATTTATTGGAACTTTTTCTTTCAGTTCATCCTCAGAATATGAAGTCAGTTGGGAAAATTGTGATAGCTCTCTATTCATATTCAGCTAGAGAAAGCACAGACATGAGTTTTGAAAAAGGGAACAAACTAGAAATTTTAGATGACAGGTAATGTTTTTGTTTTACCACTGTAAATAGACATATTACAGTTCAGCATTGTCATTACTGTTGCTTTTGTTAGCCAATCTTGGTTGGTCAAATGCTTGTTTTGTTTGACAATCCATATTGGGTAAAGCGAAAAGCAGTTCATCCCTGAATGGGGCAGGGTGATATCACAAGTAAGAATGTAAAGGAAATCGGAACTTCAATGGAGGGTATAGAGAGCGAAGCTTAAATAGATTTGGGATGGAGAAGGAGAGTTCACGCAGCTGTGTCGACCTCATTTGGCTTGGTGCTGCAGTGAGTTGTTTGTAGTAGCAGTAGTCCCTCTTTCATCACGGTCATTACTCGTCACATAGTTTTTATTATTGTGACCGAGTGCATTTGTTAATGCTTTGTTTGAAAAAGTGATCAATGTTAATAGCTGGAATAACCTGCTTTCAAGGTTCCGTTCTTACGGAATTTCTAGTGCTGGAAAAAATTGTGTTTGTAGCCTTTGTATTTAAAATACCACTTTTCTTGGTATTTCCTCTGTTAATAAATCATAGCAATCTCTGTGCTTACACTTTTTTGTAACAGATTTTGGTGACCAAAGACGATTTTTATGGGCTTGTAACAATTTTTTTTGTAACAATTTTCTTTTTTGTAAGAAATTTTCGTGACTAAAGACGATTTTTGTGAATTTGCAACAAATTTTTTTTGTAACAAATTTTTGTGACAAAAGACGATTTTAATGGATTTGTAACAAATTTTATTATTTTTTTGTAACGAAGTTTTGTGACCAAAGACGATTTTTATGGATTTGTAACTCTTTTTTTTTTTACAATTTTTTTGTAACAAATTTCCGTGAACAAAGACGATTTTATGACCCAAAACTTCAAAACAATAGATCTTCAATGAAATTGCAGTTGATATGGTTTGTGAAAAAGCACAAAGAACCATTTCAACTAACTTCACACTTGATATTCACTGGGTGCTATGCTACTCAACACCCCTCAGAATTTTTACAAAAAAAAAAAAAAAACAGAATTGTTAACTACCTGCAACAAAGTGGTTATATAATCTGAAAAATTAACCAGTGATGTCATTTGACAAACAATGATAGCTCTTTTCATAAAATGCTCTCGTCAATCGCTCCAAGTTTCGTCTTCCTCTACTTTAATCACATTTTTCGTCTAAGAAAAATGTGCTTTGATGATTATTCCTTGTCGGGATATAACGACTTACGAATGATGGATCCATTTATAATTTAGATTTGATTTATATACCCGCTGGAATGGTCTCTACTTTTTCTCTGTTCTTTCTTCTTCTTTTTGGCAGATTGTTTTTTTTTTATTTGGCTTATTTGTGTCTGAAGATATTTGTGTTAGTTTGTGCTTGTTTCCAGTTATCTATGTATTAAGCTGACATATCAAGCTCTGCTCTCCGTTGGCTAGAGTTGTAATTTTGTTATCACTATATTAAGTACTAGGGAACCAAGTTTTGTTCGGCGAAAAGGAAGACATTTTTTTTTCTCTTTAAGAAACGAATTTAATTTAATTTATATTATTCGCTGTAGAGAGTAAAACCATTAGGGTATTGGATGCCTGAGAGTGAGTTTTTGTAATGTGAAAAAGTTTTTCATTCATGTGAAAAAGTTTTACCAAATTTAATTAAGGCTGTTAGTGAATTTTCCCAAAGTTGTAACTTATATAAACCGCTTTTTTCACACCGGAAAACAAATAAATATCTTATTACAAATAATGTTGTTAAATAATAATTAAATATTTGGTCCCCTTGTATACAAATTATTGTTGCAATTTTTCTGCCGCAATGCATAGTATTTAATATGAAACGATTAAGAATCAGAGACTCACTCTCACTTACAACTATCAAATGGGAATGTCTTTCTATAAATGTTCGGAATCAACTCATGCGTCAGCAAACAAGTTGGGTAATGAAACTCCTTCTACTTTTGCTCAAGGCTTTCAACCTTCAGAGGGATACTAATTTCAGTCAGCAGACGATTTAGGAAAAATATTAAGAGGGCTGGGGGCGGAACGAATTTCTTTGAAGTCGTGACCTATCTAAAAAAGTCGTATGTTTTCCCAGTAAATTAACTTGCTTTTAGTGCTGAAATGGGATTTGCCTCCTGGCCGTGTGAATGGTTTTCTTATGTTCAGCAATTGATGTTTTCAAAGCTTTTAGTCGTATAAGCTTAAATTAAGATACCAGAGGGAACGTGGCAACTCTCTTAATTGAACGATTTGTGGAAAAGTTCGTAAAAATTGACAGTATATTACATTTACTGTGACCTCCTGTTAGATATTAATGAATTTGTGGATGTGTCCAGGTCGTGTTTTTAAGCCCAAATTTTTCCGATTCCCCTTTTTTTCGTATTGACCAGTCTTGGGGAGATTTCTACGCACATGTGAAAAATCTGCGACAGTTCATGAAGACCGGTTGTATTCTTGACTATCGTCAATGTGTATTAATGCTTATGCATTTGGATAATTTTAAATACTCTTTTCCGCTTAGAAAGCTGTGTCCCACTCAAAGAGACCCTTCGTTTAGTTTGTTTGATTCAATAAATGTAAAATTCATATTCCAATAAAGTCCCTTTCAGGCAAGGAACTGTAAAAATTAGATTCGATATTTCAAACTTCGGCTAGAAAGAGGAGAATCTTTTTTCAACATATTTTTCAGGCATCTTTGTGTAAAGTCTAAACTTTTAATTCGAGCGGTCTAATTTGTAGATCATTATTAAATTTGGATGCATTACTCTACTCATTAAAAAATCAGTTTATTTTATTGTCTTTTTTGAATGGAGGTTTCGAAAAATATAGAAAAAGTTTAAATTTCTGAAAATATTAGAGAAATATAAACACTCCGAGATTTCTTGGAATCTAATCCCAAAGGACCAGATGGTTTTAGACCATCCAAATTTTGCTTATTTAGCTTATTTTGGCTAATTTTCCACCCATGTTTCTTTTATTTATCACCCGCTACCATCAAACAGGACGAGGGTTCGAATCCCAGTGTACCCAGTTATTTGGTTTGGGACGGGGGTCAGTGGCGTGACTGTGAGCTCATTCAGAGGCGACCCAGCTCTAATTGGGTACCTGGAGAAATCTGGGAAAGGTAATCAGGAAGGGTGTGCGAAAGCACAGGATGGTTGGCCCCCAACCCCCGTTGCACTTCCTGGCTGAAGGGCAAAGAAACGGTAATCAGTACCGCCGGTAGGGCCTGTAAAGTCCAATGCCGTATTCTTTACCTTTTTTACCTACCATCAAAAGCTGTAAAACAGCACATATAGGTCTTATTTTCCGAATTTATATCCGACATGTTCGAATTATATCCGACGAAGTTATGTTATATAACTTATTTTTAGTTCAGGGAGATGCGTATGCTTTCTTCTCAGTTAGAGATCTTATCCCAATTCCACAGAAAAGCTACCTTGCCTCTCAATGCTGCTCCTTCTAATCTTTAACGGTTCCTGCTACTTTTTGCAAGCTTTTTGAATGGATTTTGATTAATCATCTGAATACCGCTGAATATCATCTGAATATAGTTATATCTATATATATAAAAATAAGTTGTCTGTGTGTGGATCTGTGGATGGATCAGGTGACGTCATGTTTGTTCGCATATGACGTCTGAATTATTTCACACTAATACAAAAGAAGAAAAAAACTAAAAAAGGTAAAAACTACAAAAGAAAACTAAAAAGAAAAAAAAAACTAAAAAAGCTAAAAAACTAAAAAAACTAAAAAAAGGTAAAAATCTAATAACTAAAAAAAAACTGAAAAAAATAAAAAAAGGCAAAAACTACAAAAAAAATAAAAACTAATAAAAAAACTAAAAAAGCTAAAAAACTAAAAAAACTAAAAAAAAAACTAAAAAAAGGTAAAAAACTAAATCTATATATATAAAAATAAGTTGTTTGTGTGTGGATCTGTGGATGGATCAGGTGACGTCATGTTTGTTCGCATATGACGTCTGAATTATTTCACACTAATACAAAAGAAGAAAAAAACTAAAAAAGGTAAAAACTACAAAAAAAAACTAAAAAGAAAAAAAACTAAAAAAGCTAAAAAACTAAAAAAAAAACTAAAAAAAGGTAAAAACTACAAAAAAAATAAAAACTAATAAAAAAACTAAAAAAGCTAAAAAACTAAAAAAACTAAAAAAAACTAAAAAAAGGTAAAAAACTAAAAAAAACTAAAAACTAAAAAAGAAAAAAAAACTAAAAAAAGGAAAAAACTGAAAAATAAAAGAGAAAAAGAAAACTAAAAAAATATGAATAAATATATATAAAAATAAGTTGTTTGTGGGTTATGTCTGTCTGTCTGTCTGTCGAGTGACGTCGTGTTTGTCCGCATATGATGTCTGAATTATTTCACACTAATACAAAAGAAGAAAAAAAACTAAAAAAGGTAAAAACTACAAAAAAAAACTAAAAAAGCTAAAAAACTAAAAAAAAACTAAAAAAAGGTAAAAAACTAAAAACTAAAAAAAACTGAAAAAACTAAAAAAAGGCAAAAACTAAAAAAAACTAAAAACTAAAAAAACTAAAAAACTAAAAAAACTAAAAAAAGGTAAAAAACAAAAAAAAACTAAAAACTAAAAAAGAAAAAACTAAAAAAAAAGGAAAAAAACTGAAAAATAAGAGAAAAAGAAAACTAAAAAAATATTAATAAATATAAAAAATATAAATATAAATATAATATAAATTAGCAATCAACAAAGCACCGAGACACAAATGACGACCGGGACACAGGGAGTATAAATGACGACCAGGACATAAGTAAAAAAAAAAACTAAAAAAACTAAAAAAATGGTAAAAACTACAAAAAAACTAAAAACTAATAAAAAAACTAAAAAATCTAAAAATCTAAATAAACTAAAAAAGAAAAAAAAGAAAAAAGGAAAAAAATAAAGGAGAAAAACAAAACCAAAAAACGAATGTATATACAGACCGGGACACCGGGATACAAATGACGACCGGGACACAGGGAATATAAATGACGACCGGGACACAGGGACACAACTACAATGGGGACGCCGGGGGGCACAGGGGGATATAAATGACGACCGGGACACCGGGACACAAGGAATATAAATGACGCCCGGGACACTCAAAGAGAAATCACAGACTGGAACACCGGGACACAAATGACGACCGGGACACAGGGCATATAAATGACGACCGGGACACAGGGACATAACTACAAAGGGGACGCCGGGGTGCACAGGGGGATATATAAATGACGATGGCGACTCAGGGAATGGTCGATTAGCAATCACCATCAACAAAGCTCAAGGGCAATCATTAGAATCATGAGGTATAGATCTGAATACGGATTGTTTTCCCATGGACCATTATATGTTGCATGTTCAAGAGTCGGTAAACCTGACAATCTATTTATATGCACAGACAATGGGACAGCAAAGAATGTTGTATATTCGCAAGTTTTACGTAGTTAAAAACATATATATATATATATATATATATATATATATATATATATATATATATATATATATATATATATATATATATATATATATATATATATATATATATATATATATCTATATTCACAGGTGGGACATAGGGACACAACTACAATGGCGCGTAACTAATATGGCGCGTAACTAATATGGCGCGTAACGACTTACGCGCGCGGGGGGGCTTGGGGGGGGCGCGAAGCGCCCCCACCAACTAGGTGTTGGGGTGGCGCGAAGCGCCACCCCAACAGCTAGTAAAATATAAATATATCTGACGAATATATCCGATGAATTATGTCCGTCTTATATCTGAATTTAGCTAATTTTGCTTACTTAGCTTATTTTGGCTGATTTTCCCCCCATCTTTCTTTAATTTACTGCCTGCTAGTATCAAAAACTGTATACCAGCATGTGTAGGCCTTCTTCATTAAAAGTTTAATTCGTGATTTTCCTATTTTTCATGATAGATAAGGCTGTGTAAGCTTCCATTTATCCAATTCTAATAATCAAGATTATTTTTACTGTCCTGGTACTTAAAAAATAAGTATTCAAATTTGAAAATTAAAAATTGTCTTTCTTTCTTTTAGTGATGCTGACTGGTGGAAGGCAAGGAATCTTCTGAATGGCTTGGAAGGATATATACCAAGGAATTTCGTTGCTGAAGAAAAAACTATTGACATGTTTGAGTAAGTACTTAGTATGTGTTTTATAGTGTAGAAGAGTGGTTATAAAAACTATTTTATGGTAGTACAACGCCATCTAAAACTAAATTTTATTTAAAGTAATGTATCGCGATCAGTTAATGTTTTTTTGATTGGCGCAGTGGGTTTGAACTCAGCTTTGCTTACTAGGCTCAGAGATCAAACCCGGCTGCAGTAGCACACTGCAGGGCCAACACAATGACAGGGCCAATGCCACAATGCAGGGCCAAGTAGTCAAGAAGGGTTATTAATCCGATACAACACAATTCATTGTTTATAGATAACAATGCTAATGAATTCGGTTTTCCCAGATATGGAGTAAAGGCCGACTTGACAGGGAGATGTGGGGCAAAAGTTTTTTAGATGTAGTAACTTATATTTTTGATATTTTAGTTATCTATTTTTTAGTTTGATGAGTAATCACAACATTATTTATTCAGGCTTTTTATGAATTCACTTTTCCACTAAATACGGAATTTAATTTTCTTGTAACCAGGCACAAGTTGTTTTGCTGTTATTTTCATAATCTTTGTTTTGACGTAAAAAGTTTCTGTATGCCACCCTGATGAATTTAGACTAAATTTTTGAATTAGTGGAATCAAAAACTAGATTGTGATTTTCTTGAAATTTTTCGCAAGCAATTCTTGAGGAATCCGTCAGCCATATGGTAAAGTTCTTGAGTACAACTAGTTACATAATTATGCACATGTATAGGTAGTGACCAGAGACTTGTGAGAAAAGGTCAAATTCAAGTTAATGTACAGTCCCATTCTCTATTATACCTGAAAATAAGATCACTGGAGTGGGTTACGACATTGTAATATTCAATTCTTTCCTGCCAGCCAGTGTTGTCACCTAATTTTCATCTTTATTATTTTAAAGTAAAAACCCACTTTCTAAAGTATTGACTTGGTAGAAGGTCGAAGGTCGAAGGTAGAAGGTCATATACAGTGGTGCTTTTACAGCGGGCAAGTACGGTGGGAAATGGGGAACTCTGGGGGTGTGCCTTCCCTCATATGTCTTATTGTTTCTAGTATTTCTGGTTTTTGTGCCCTCCTTCAGAAATGAATTCTTGGACTTATGCCTATTTTATTTATCAATTAATATTTAATTTATTGTATTTTTATTTATAATTTTTTATATTGTGATTAATCTATAAGTAACAACCAACCATGTACTGCACATGACAAAATGCAGTTTTTTGCTTTTGTAGTATTTAATTTATTCTTTTTTGCAGGTGGTTTTTTGGAACAATTTCACGAAAAGATACCGAAAAATTATTAATGAGTGTTGATCTACCTCGTGGTACTTTTATAATTCGTTTATCCGAACAGATACCAGGTGGCTTTTCTTTAAGTATACGTGATTGGGACGATGAAAAAGGATTCCATGTGAAACATTATAAAATTAAAGCTATTGACTCTGGAGGTTATTATATATCAACTCGACAAGTTTTTAGTTCTCTGCCTGAGCTTGTTGACGCATACTGCAGTAAGTAGCTTTTTCTCTAAAAAAAAAAAAAAACAAAAAAAAAAGATAAGCTTAAATTTTAAAAACGGAAAAGCTTAGATTATCAAAGACAGTGTAAATAAAGTTTGGCGATTTGGATTGGCTAATTGAGAACTTACACAACAATATGTATCTTTGAAAATGTTATATTCAATTTTCTACCTTACGAAGTTTTAGCCCTCCTTTGAAGGTTGGGTTGTATTTGGGAATCAACATGTTGCTAGTGTTTGAATTTTTATTGGCGAAAAGTATTGTCAAGTGTAACTAATTAGTTTTGCTCAATAATTTTCACAGTTCAACGTGACAATCCTAAAAAAATGGGGTGCTGGCCTAAAACCTTCATGATTATGACAACATCAAAAAAAAAATCTTAGAAAATTGGGGTTTTCAGGCATAAGTAGACCTTAGACGAGGACATGGGTCAAAAATGTCCTTTGCGCTTTAACGCAATGGAAGATGCGGCTATAGAGGAAACCGTACTATTTTATTTTGGAACATTTAGTTATTTTATGTTTTAGTATTTTTTTGGGGAGTTTTTTAGTTTTTTTTGCTAAGTTTTTTTTCTTCATGGAAGTTAAACCTAAGGTTTCAGAGAATGATAATATTTGATTTGGATATTTTAGTGTTTTTTTGCGTTTTGATAGTTTTTTAGTATTCCTTGTTGGATAAGTAGTTTTGTTTCTACATTTAAGCTTAACTTAATGCAAAATTTGTAAGTTATTGCAAGATGAGATATAAGAAACGATATTATTTTATTTGTTTTTTTTTTCTTTGTGTTTTAGTAATTTTTAGTATTTCTTGTTTATTCAGTAGTTTTGTGTCCATGTAAGATATGGATATAAAAGAAACAGTGACTTATTTGGGTATTTTTTTTTGTGTGTGTGTTGTAGTAAGTCTTTTTAGCAGTTTGTTTAGTATTGAAATAGTTGTTAAACATTTGTTACCTACCACGCCCATCATTTCCTAAAACAAGTCCTATCAAAATTTTAAGATAGCCATTTTGTTCAACGTGGTTGAAAGTTCTGTTAAGTCTTTGAAGATGATAAATCCCTCCCTCCAGTCCTCAGGGTAAGGGATGTAAGTGTTGCCCTGGTTGCATTTAAGATTTTGTAGAAAGCGTGGTCATATAAACTTCGGAGGGGGCTCTGGGGGTTGGTAATCAGAAGCTCTAGTACCATTTTTAAGAGTCAAAGTGATCGGAGAGCAGCTACCCCCACCTTTCACACACACACACACACACATATTATTGTCCAAAATGCATTTAATAGGAATTTTTAGATACCCCAGAGCCTGGGAGCAAGGGTTATAAGTTATGCCCCGGGGGTTTCGAAGGTTTTTCTGGAAGGGATGGTTGTATACACTTTAGAGGAGGCTCATTTGGCTGAAAATGGGAAGAGTCAAAAGTGATGGAAGGCAGCAAGTCCCCCCCCCCCAACTAACACCCTTCACCGGACGAATCTGAATAAAATTGTAGGATAATGATTCTGCTCAAAATAGTCCAAAGAACATATAACAATGCCTCTAGGGTTGACTCAACCCTCATGTGCCCTGAGAATAATGTTTTAAGTCACGTCCTGGGGGCATATAAGGTTTTTATGGAATGGGTGGTCGTATAACCTTCACATGGGGCTCACTTGATTTGAAATTGAAAGTTATGGTGTCCTTTTTAATAGTCAAAAGTGATATGAGAGCAACCAGCCCTCCCCCAAACTCATCATTTCCCCAAAGACTTCATTATTACATTATAACAGATACTGAGGCATTATTTTTCAAAATCAAGGGGGGATGTTTTTTTAATTAAGATACCAAGGTATTTTTCAAAATATAGGAGAGGGGCAAAAAATCCATTTTGCCTTCCTCCCAGATTGGTACCCCTATCAACATCTCTATAGGTTTTGGGTAACACATACGTTTGTTAAAATTTGTTGCAACTGCCCTTGTTAAATAGAGGAAACTATACAGATTAGACCCTTGGCATAGGCTACTGAAAAAAAACAACCGCGGTATACCGCTGTAGCAGCTTGAAAATACACACTGTCGTTGTTTATGAATTAAATAATCAGTATTATTCCTATATATCAATGTTTATGTAGTTTAGTTTACCTTTATTTCTGATAGATAAATTGTTTATTTATTTTTTACATTTATTTTTAAAACGTTCATTAATGCATAATTGTATTTATTTCTAAAGTATTTGCACTTATTTTTCACATTTATTCACATTTATTTTTCTTACCTTTAGCTTGCTGAAGAAAAACGTTTTTCTTTGGTACCGTTTTTCATTTTAAGAACTTGGAAAATAAGCACTGTCAGTATTATCCTGTCTCATCAATGTTTATTAATTTTATTTTTGGTTTTAGCGAACGCTTATGGACTATGTCATCGCCTGGTTACACCTTGTCCTAGACCAAAACCAACAACATGGGACCTTTCACCGGAAACACGGGACGCGTGGGAAATAAGCAGAACTGAAATATCTTTAATTAGGAAGCTTGGAAGTGGTAACTTTGGTGAGGTTTGGTATGGTAAGTTTTTGGGGCTTTTTATCATTTGATTGTAGTTTTTTTTTTATGCCTTTCAAGTGCTGACAAATATGTAAATCATCCTCCAAGAAGTTATCTGGATCTGATCTAAGTGATCTGAGCCAAAGAAGACACATGCCCAGAAGTCTGACATTTTTAACATTTCACTATCTGTTTCTTGGTTCCCTTTACCGTCTGTCGTGCTCAGTTTTTGTTTTTAAATTTTTATCCGGTTTACTTCCATCTCCCATCCACAATCTGTTTCGGTTGATATCTGAACAACATAATCGAAACACGCGCTCTGCCTTTGACCTTCAAGTGGGACGAACTCCAACAGTACGCTCAGATTTTTCCCCGGATGTAGCATGTGCTAAAGTGTGGAACATGCTTCCAAAAGAGCTGAGATGTAGGAGCTCCCTCGGGTCTTTCAAAAATAATTTAAATAAATATTTAGTTAAAGGTCAATAAGTGAATGATAAAAAAAGAAAGATAAATTAAATTGGATGGAGTTTAGAATTTTTTAGTATATTCAGGTGAGGTGGTTGTATGTCCGGGGAGGGAGGGAGGAACCCTATGGTTAAGATTAAAAAAAATCATATAATGAGGAGGTGTGTGGTTGTGTCGAAGAGTGAAGTGGGAGCCGTACTGCGTGTTAGTGAAGAATCTTTTATGTTTATGGGTCTCAACGTGAGTTTTGTCACAGAGCAGTGTACTTTAAGTTTAGTTATTTCCTTTTTTTTAATTAAACCCGATTGAACCTTGAAAAAAAAACCTTAATATTCCTTTTCCTTAAGATTTTTTATTACTTGTTTGTCACTGCTTTTTTTATGATATCAATTGATTATTATGCTAGTGAGTGGCTCTTTTAAATAAAAAGGGGCGATGAAAGACTGAAGTTTTAAACTATTAGAACAATTCCTTTTTAAACTAGTATTATATTACTTTTTTTATCTTAGGGTAGGACAATCTACTCCTAAGATAAAAACTACTCCTAAGATAACTCTACTTTCCTAAGATAAAAACTACTCCTAAGTTAACTACTTAGCATTAATCTCTGTGGTTCAATCCCACTCTCTAGGACTATAATAAGAGAAAGGTTGAGATGGCTAGGGTACGTTAAGTGGATGAAGGATGACAAATTGCCAAATATTGTCCTTGTCGGCCAACTGTCTAAGGACAACCGAAAAGCAGGTCGTGCCTGGTTGGAATGGAAGGATATCGTAAGGAAAGAATTAAGGAAAATGGGATCTTCCTGGGAGGGTGTAAAGAGGAAGGTTTTGAATTAATTTGTGATGGAGGAGGAGCGTGCGTCGCTGTTATGGCCTCAGGTGGTACTCTACATCAGTGAGTTATTTGTAGTAGTAGTAGTGGTTCTTAGCGTTAGACTCTATAAGTCGTATAGTACCAAAGACATCATAATAAAATATTTTATCCCTTAAACCCGTCATAGATTCGCACCTAAAGACTGCGTTGTTCTAAGATGTTATGAAATTATGGTTTTAGGACAGTATCTCATATTTGTCAGTGTTGCCAAATTGTAGCGTGAAAATGACTAAGTGAAACCAATTTGTTAAATTTGACAACTCCTTTCGCCCTTAGAAATCCAAATATTAACATCCTACTGATTTCCAAACACAACACCAAAGGAAATCTACATATTCTTAAGCTATTTACTGTCTTATTCTTTTACATTCTTTTTCACTGATTTTTCCCGCGTTTATTTTTTTTTTATTTTTTTTTAATCTGGCTTCCGATATCATCAGAGGCTATATAATTGCAAAAAAATAGAATTTTCATTGAAGTAGAATAGTGAGGGGAAAAGTGAATTTTGTCCGTGTAATATGAAGAGTGCTATTGACAATCTTAAGAGAATTTGTTCCCTTTTCCTCGAGGATAACCAGACTGCCTGTGCGGAGGTAAGAATAAGGGACTTCGTACTCATTGGAGATAATTGTTAGGCATATCTTTGACAGCGAGCATTCTGTCCGACAGTTTTTTTTCCAAACTTTTCCAAGGGGCATGCGAGCCTCATCAAGGGGGCTCATGAGGGATCAAGGGTTGAGAACCACAACTTGAGACAATTAAAATCGGAAGTACGAAAGTTACCTGGTTATTGTTTTTATAAATGAAAGAATATATTATCATTATTATATTATTTTGTATATATAATATTTTTTATATCAAATGTCTTGTAGTCTTTCCTTGAGTATTTTCATTCATTTTTTAGCTAAATTAATAATATTAAAAAGTAAAAATATTGATATTTATATGTTATTTTCTTCGTTTATCTTTCAGGCCGATGGAGAAACTCAACTAATGTTGCTGTAAAAACATTAAAACCGGGATCAATGTCAGCTCAGGCGTTTTTACGTGAGGCAGCTCTAATGAAGTCTTTCAGGCATCCTAATTTGATCACTCTTTACGCTGTTTGCTCTAGAGAAGAGCCTTTGTATATTATCACAGAGTATATGAGCAAAGGGAGCCTGCTGGAACTGCTCAGAAAGCCTGAAGGACAGTCATTAACTTTTGGGAACCTCGTATCTATTGCTTCTCAGGTCAGTATCGGTCTGCTTTCAGTGACTGTCTAATTCATTATAATTTTCCCATGGTATTTTGGACTCTTGTCTCTTTCTTTCTCTATCTCTTTTTCGATCTCTTTTTTTCTGTCTCTCTCTTTTTCTCTTTCTTGTAAAAAAAAAATGGATAATGATGTTCCAGGATTGAGTTTGGACAAGGATGTATATCCTGTTAGCATTGCCAGGAAGTTTATCAGAAGTTGTTCCCAAAATCCTGTTCTTCTTCTCTGTTTTTTCTATTGAAGCTTGAATGTCATGTTTCTGAAACTGAAGAGGGGGTTTGAAGTCATTTTGTGAGGAAGCTTGTTTTTAATTTTACTTGTAGTTAATGTAATGCAAGATTTACCGCAGAGGGGTCAAATATCCCGGGAAAAAATCTGGTATTTTGCTAATTTTAATTATATTAAGTCTTTATTAATTCAAAATAGTTACAACAAAAATGTCAACTATATATTGTCAATGAAACGTCATCTCTATAATATCAGCAATAGTCAGTGGAGGGCAAGAGCTCAATGTGACTTGACTTCTTTACCAAAGCCATGTGGAAAAACTGGAAATATTTTAATTTAAGATCCATATTTGTACAATTGCCCACTTTTTTCTTCTTTTTTTTTTTAGGAAAATCTGGCATTTTACTAATTTTAATTATGTTAAGTCTTCATTAATAAAAAATGGTTGCAACAAAATGTTAACTCTATATTGTCAATGAAACGTCATCTCTATAATGTCAATAATAGTCAGTGGAGGGCAAGTGCTCAATGTGACTTGACTTCTTTACCAAAGCCATGTTGAAAAACAGGAAATATTTTAATTTAAGATCCATATTTGTATAATTGCCCACTTTTTTCTTCTTTTTTTTTTTTAGCAAAATCTGGTATTTTACTAATTTTAATTATGTTAAGTCTTCATTAATAAAAAATGGTTGCAGCAAAATGTCAACTCTGTATTGTCAATGAAACGTCATCTCTATAATGTCAATAATAGTCAGTGGAGGGCAAGTGCTCAATGTGACTTGACTTCTTTACCAAAGCCATGTTGAAAAACTGGAAATATTTCAATTTAAGATCCATATTTGTACAATTGCCCACGTTTTTCTTCTTTTTTTTTTTTAGCAAAATCTGGTATTTTACTAATTTTAATTAAGTCTTCATTAATAAAAATGGTTGCAACAAAATGTCAACTCTATATTGTCAATGAAACGTCATCTCTATAATGCCAATAATAGTCAATGTAGGGCAAGTGCTCAATGTGACTTGACTTCTTTACCAAAGCCATGTTGAAAAACTGGAAATATTTTAATTTTTAAGATCCATATGTGTACAATTGCCCACGTTTTTCTTGTTTTTTCTACAAAAATTAACCCATAAAGAAGAAAGTATAAGCATTTCTAAATAGCCTCCCTCCCCTTTTCAATCTGCAAGTCTAAGATTGCTAAAACCTGGGACGGAAAACTGCGATGCATGATTCTGTACGTGCGTGGGCCTTTTGGTAAGTGTCCATGTTTTTCTCTTTTTGTAGCCTGATTGATGGAGGAGGGATATTCAATAGATGCTGACGCTGAATAGACGCTCGAAATATTGCTGATATGTCTTATCAAACAGTTCGTGGTAACGAACTGTAATAAGGAGCGATCCGGCTCGATAGTAAAAGAAACTTTAAAAAGTTGGATTTTGATGCTAATAGATGCATCAAAAGTATCAAATTTTTATGCTGATTTAAACTATGTAAGTTTCATCAAATTTAGTCTTCCTTATCAAGAGTTACGAGTCTGAAAAAATTTGCCTTATTTTGGAAAATAGGGGGAAACATCCCCCTAAAAGTCATAGAATCTTAACAAAAATCACACCATCGCATTCAGCGTATCAGAGAACCCTACTGTAGGATTTTCAAGCTCTTATCTACAAAAATGTGGAATTTTGTATTTCTGTAATTTCTATTCGTATAGTAATTTCTGTTCGTTTTAAGTTTTAATGTCGCTCCTTACTTTCAGTTAAAAAAACTTGTTTTTTTTTTTAAATTTAATTGGCAGCCATACGCACAGTGACTTTTCTTTTTGTTTTAAAACATAATGGACCAATTAAATAACTGTGTGGTGGGGAGGGGGGGGGGGGGTTGACATCTCCTCTAGACACCCTACCCCCTGCACACGACGTTGAGCATCAAACAGCTTAAGAAGGAGCAGCTATTCTTTGAAGGTGTAATTGTCTCCGTTAATCAGCCCATCTTTAATGCTTAAGTTTCATAGACGAAAAGCGTTGTCGAATTTTAATTGCCATTTGTAGTTGATTTAACGCTGATATATATTGACAACGCTGATATAACGGATATATAACGCTGAACGCTTCAAACAAAATGCAAGCAAATTGTATGGAGAAAAAAAAACAAGGATATTTCCCCAGTCTAGTGAGAGAAAAAAAATTAAAGGATAAATATGGAGATATTTCTGGCGAGACCTTCAGTCCGACTATCATCAATGCAAAAAAGAAAATAGAGAGTAAAACATAAACAGTTAAAAGTTCTATGGACCATATACAAAAAAGAAAGGCCTAAAAAATGAAAATTTAAAAAGATACAATTAATTAATAATTATAAAATTTATAATTACTAATTATTAAAGAAAATTAATAATTAATAAACAATTAATAATAAAAAATTTTTAATTAGGACAAAATAAAACAGGACAAGCCTAAAAAAATAGTCTACTAAAATGTAAATTAAAAAAAATTATAATTTCTGTTTTGTCCTTCACTAGTTGCTTCATTTTCTCATGCATAGCCATTGTATCTGTAGATATTATTTAGCAATTAGAAAAGTTGTACTTGTTAATAAAAAGTTGTTAATGTTAGTAATTAAAAAGGAAATTAATAATTAATTAACAATGAATAATAAAAAAAAAATCAATATTTAATTAGGACAAAATAAAACAGACAAGCCTAAAAAAAATTACTAGAATGAAAATAAAAAAAAATGTAATTTTTGTTTTGCTTCATTTTGTTTTTCTTCACTGTTCGCTTCATTTTATATTATTTAATAAATTATTATTAGTTTTTGATAAAAAATTTTATTTTATTATTTAATAAAATATTCATAAGTTTTAATATTTAATAAAATTTAATATAAATCAGTAATTATTAATATTGTTAATAATTAAAAAAAAAAGTTTATTTAACGCCAAAAAGGTGTAGGCTATGATTGCTTTATTGTTTGCCTCTATTGCTTTTTTGGTCAATTTATTTGTGATTTTTTAGATTGCAAGTGGTATGGCTTATCTTGAGGCCCGCCAGTTGATCCATCGTGATTTGGCTGCTCGAAACGTTCTTGTGAATGATGCTTATGATGCAAAAATATGTGATTTTGGATTAGCGCGTGTCATCAAAGACGACGAGTACTGCCCTAGTCAGGGATCCAGATTTCCTGTGAAGTGGACTGCCCCAGAAGCTGCACTTTATGGACGTTTTTCTGTGAAATCCGACGTATGGTCTTTTGCTATACTACTTATGGAATTGCTGACTTATGGACAGGTTCCTTATCCTGGTACGTTTTGTTATCAGTATCAGTTGGTTTTATTTTATATTAATATTATTTTACATAATCCTAAATTCAAAATTCGATATAGAGTTTATTTTATTTTTGTGTGGTCTTGCCCCAAATGAAATTGGATGTTGCATATTTTTTGTTCCAAAATAAGTTTGTTAGACAGTAAAAAAAAAAAAAAAAACCTAGAAGGGGTGCCAATTCAGGAAAATACTGGGGTGGGAGGGGGTTGGGGCGTCGAGACGTCGAGAATGTTTTCGTTCCTATTGAAGATACAGAAAAAGAAATATTTTTCAAAATCTTGTTAGGGAAGGGGGTATTTTTTGTTGTGTTCTAAAA
The DNA here is from genome assembly GCF_032884065.1 of Artemia franciscana. NCBI lineage: Eukaryota > Metazoa > Arthropoda > Branchiopoda > Anostraca > Artemiidae > Artemia > Artemia franciscana. Next base: position 41,680,150 of record NC_088873.1, read on the forward strand.
TATAGGGAGTCAATTTGTCCGTCTCCTCTGCCACTTCTTCAATTGGTGCTGTTGTTTCCTAGTGTGTATTATTCAGTTAGGAACACTGACTGAGGCAAATGTTTGAGTACCTCTAGTTAAAGACTAGGTAACAATAAATTTAGGAATTTAAACCAACATAAAGTCACGTTGTTAAATAAACTTTGTAATTCATATATATGTTTCTTATTAAAATCCTTGAACAAAAACTATTCTCGCTAAAACTTTAAGTTTTCTATTTACGTTTTCCTTTAAGATTATGAAAACATGAGATGCGTCTTTTCGTTTTGTAGTCGAAGATACATAAACGCTAGAAACTAGCAGTTTTCTAGAATGTTTGTAGTATCAACGCGCGACGGGTAGCTTAACCGTCGCGCGTTGCTACACTTTCTAAAGAAAGGAAATTCAAGGAAAACTCTCCCACGGAAAATCCCCCCTTCTCTATGGAAAACTCACCCTCCGTGAAAAACATACCTGCGGAAAATCTCCACATCCCTGCATATTAATAACGATCGTATTTTGAATTTAAAAGAATTTGAAGAATTCTACCAAGAAAATTTCCGCCTGGACAATTCTTCCAGTGGGAATCTCCCCCTCCGGAAATTCCCATTCATCAGGGAATCGTGTTCATAAACAAATAAAAAAACTGTAATGCACTGAACCTATGGATACGAATTTTTTTTCAAACGTCGTGATTTCTGCAATGGAGTTAATCCTAGAATGAATAAAGTTGTCATTTATCTTACATTTACACAAATTACCTGATCAATTTATCTTGATTACATCTGCTAAGGGTTTAACAATATTATGCAAATAATATTTATTATAATATGTGATGTTATATAACAGGTAACTGAAGTGAGTATTTCTCTGGAAGACTTTAGTCAGCAGTTTTTTAGATGTTAACAAGGCAGTATCCATGTTTGTGTCGTTTTTTTATGCCTGAAGGCGAAACAATTATTTCTTATAGCTCTTGAATATAGTCGGTAGGTTTCATTAAATTGTGGTGAGTGTTATGTTTTGGTAAGTACACCCTATTTTGTCTCCCGGCTGAAAGGTCAAGTTGAAATTCTCAGGAAAAATTTTTTAGGGAAAGTCAGGGGTTTCGGAATATCGTGAATGGGCGAAGAGGTCAAAACATTTTCTCTCCAGTTCTATAAAAAGAGTATATGATATCGATATATTTCTTTTTCATGTCTTTTGTGCGACCGGCTCTGTGGTTATTTATAATAAAAGATAAAATTTTAAGTTAGAAAAAAGGTGAAAACCCAAAACATACGGATCTGAAGAAGAAAAGAATCGTCAAAATAAAACAGGGAAAGTGAAGAACTCGCATGAAATTATTTAGCCTATATTTTTTATTACCTATATTTTTACGATGTAGGTGAGCTGTAGATAGACGATGTAGATGAAGTAAGACTTGAAATTGAGTTGAGGTAGGGTTGCCTCATCAAAGCACAGATAACATAAAGAATTATATATAAAGAATTAATTTTTTAGATATTACTTCTTTACCATCTTTGAAGATGGTTACTTTTTAATTGTTTCCTTTTCGAAATCCATTTTTTGTTTTGTTTTTAGTGAGTACTGTTTTTGAACTGTGTATTTTCTAATATTTATTTCTATTGTACTAGGTTGGAAAACTTGGCTTTAAGGATTCGTCAGTAAAATGAGATCCATTTGGTTATAAATTGCTTCCAGGAGGCTTCACATCTGTGACAAAACGCCGAAGTTTCTCAAATTCATTTCAAATGGTCGATTTTTTTTTCATTGAAGTCGCTAAATTTCGTAATTAAAAAAAAAATAGACAAATAAATTAGGCACAGTATCCATTTTAGCCTGATACCTCGGGAATTTGGATTTGTTACGTTAGTCCGGTTGGCGGTTCTCACGAACTAACGAGGAAGCTTAATACTTGCGAAAAAATTTAAATTTTGTCGAAGGGCAACTCTAAAACAAGGAAAAAGAAATATTGTATTTGTAGTAAATTGATACTTGTGCTCAAATAATTTCTTAGACCATACTTCCTTTGCATTTCCTTTTACAAATTAAATAAATGAAAATATAGAAAACGGGAATAATATTTCAACTGAGACAGGGAAAGAAAAAAATATGCAAACAAACTTTAATAATAATAAAGCTACGAAAATTTCGGCTTCACATCTAAAAGCCTTTATCAACGAAAAAAAAACTTCACTAAATTAAAACGAACATTTAAAGAAAAAAAAACAACAACAAAAGAACTTACATCTCAATAAAATCCAGGATAATAAATGTTCACCAATTCAAATAGCCACAAAACAAACAAAATTCATGATGTCATATTGGACATTATTAAGATGTGAGTTCTTTTGTTTTTAGTTTGGGATTTTGGTCTTTTTCTTTTCTTTATATCTTCTATTTGATCTATTTTCGTTTTTTTTTCGTTAATAAGGGTTTCCAGATGTGAAGCTGAAAATTGAGATGTTTATTACTATTAAAAGTTTGTTTGTTTTTAATTGTGTATTGTGTTATTTTTTCTGTTTTCCCATTATTTTATTTGAAACATTATACCCCCTTTTCCACATTTTCGTTTGTCTAGACTCTGCCCTTTGTTTCGAGAAAGTGATTTGAATCTAATTCTTGTTTGGTGTTTTCGGCATTGCAACTTTCTTCTATATTTGCTGCGTTCTTATCGGAATATAAAAATTGTCGTTCGCTCTGGTACGGTTGATACTATCCCTGTTTTTGTATAGATAGATAGATAATTTTTTATTGGCAACAATTAAATAAATAAATATGACAAACCAGTGCACATGCCTGGTGGCATACTTTGGCACTGACAATTTTACAATGTTACATACACTAGCACTGACAAAATAAAAATAAATCAAGCCAAAGTAAATACAAGCCTACAGCATCAGCATAAAAAAAAAAAAAAAATAATTCCCCGCAACATATTAAACACAAAAGACCTAATCATTTGATATTTAATTAAATATTTAAAAATCCGTCATAACTTACATATAAATCCGTCATACCTTTACTCCTCGCACCCAATAATTTTGACAAATTTTTGGTCAAAGTAATCAACTTACTTCTGGTGCTTCCCCACGGTTGGGCCTGCATTACCGTTCTGTGCGGTTGCTAAGTTTTGTCTAACTTTGTATAGTCGTTAATCTCGTTATTTTCTTTTTTTGTTTATTTTCGTTATTTTTGTTTGACTTTCTCTTCGCTTTTTACTCTTTTTTTCTCTTTCTCTTTTCTTTTTTATTCCTCTGTTTTTTAGTCTGTGAGTGGGATATACATATAAATATAACGCCACATCATCTAAAGTCTTTAACATTAGTCTTGACTGTGGGATTATAGCGGCACCCCGGAGAATGTTGTATCATTTTATTGCAAACATTCTCAATCTTTATCGGGTTATACTAAAAACATCGATTTTTTTCCGCAGCTCCTAAAAAAAAAGGTACTTCTTTTTTATCTTCTTGAGAAATTGGAAAACTTGCCTTTTTTTAAAAGCGATTGTTCATTTAACAACAAAAAATTTGAAATAGATACTATTTTCCTTGAAATGATGTGAAATGTTTAATTTTGACTATTTCAGTAAAATACATATTGAGTCTGGACAGCCACTATAGCCTTGGTTGTAGCGGCTGATCGTAGCGCAAATGCATTCGTTAAGGGTTTCCACGTGCAGTTGAGGTGCCCTTAAATGTTGTTAGGTTAGTTTAAAAATAAATTAAACACAAATTTCAAATTCAGAAATTTTTTTTATTGTAAATCGGTTTATGATTGGCATTGTCAAAATCACTGATGGGAGGGATGGGCTTGCAGTTCAATATAAAAACATCTCAAATTTTGGAATAAGATTAAATATGGTTACTCATTTCTTGCGCAGCGTTAACTTTCGAGCCATTTTTATTTTTATTACGATGAGAGCCGAAAAGCCAGTTTCGCACAAACAAAACACTGCAAACGGAATATATACGTATCGGATATTAGTCTTTTACTGATGTCCAGAAAATAGAAATGCTTATGCCACCAAATTTTGTCTTAAACATGTTATCGCAGGGCAGCTCAACGAGAGACTTGTTTTCCAAAGAAGTTAAATCAGATGGAGCATTGGCCCTAAATGGGCAATGAATCCACGTAAATTTCTCGATATTGTCGATTTCTAAGTTTTCGGTACGTTAAATTTCTTGATAAGAATATATTATCGCAGGACAGCTCAACGAAAGACTCGTCTTCCAAAGAACTAAGTTCAGATGGAGCCTTGGCCCTTAATGGGTCTTGAATCCACATAAGTTTCTCGATATTGTCTGCTTGAAACTATTTTTCGAACTATTTCATAAGTTGCGATAGGTGCCCTTCAAAATGAAGTTTTAAATTGCTAGAGAAATTAATCTAATTGGAGGTTACAAACAGGTGCAACAAGGGAAAACAATCATTAATACCATCATCATCAATACGTATTTTCCATAGCTTTAATTTCTTCTGAAAGCTAAAATCTTTTCCAAAAAATTTTGCGAGTCGAGAATTCCCGCAAATTTGACGAAACGTTTAGCTCAATATTTCTTGTCACCCTTATGGCAACAGCGCGGCCATATTAAGTACCTCTGTTCTACGCTTATAAAATTTTGCTATTGTATATTCAAGCGCACATTTGAACTTCTGAAAAATTCTGGCGTCCTGAAGTGCAAATGACGATTGGGAGTATATATTGTTTTATTATTATTATCAACTGGTGTCAAACAGTGGCATCAGAAATAAAAAGTGATAAATATTGTGGTGATGCTGAACGCGTTCTCGGTTATAATACTTTAGTTCATTCACTTAGTTTGTTCATGAATGACTTCTTTTGCAGGTGATTCTGCGAAAGAATGTTCATTAATTGTTCATGAATGTTCACAATTCAGTTCATTCATTCAGTTTATTCATGTACATCTTTATTTGCAGATGATCTTACTATGTGATTCTATAAATGAATGCTCATGCATTTTTCATGAATCTTCAAAATTCAGTTCATTCATTCAGTTTATTCATGTACATCTTTATTTGCAGGTGATCTTATTATTTGATTCTATAAATGAATGTTCATGGATTTTTCATGAATCTTCACAATTCAGTTCATTCATTCAGTTTATTCATGTACATCTTTATTTGCAGATGATCTTATGATGTGATTCTATAAATGAATGTTCATGGATTATTCATGAATCTTCAAATTTCAGTTCATTCATTCAGTTTATTTGATGTTTCAGTTTATTTACATACAGCTTCATTTGCAGGTATGCATAATCGAGAAGTAATTGAACAGGTGGAACGAGGCTATCGAATGCCAAAGCCAAGTGGTGTTATGTTCCCTGACATGTTATATGGACTGGTTCTTGAGTGCTGGCACACGGACCCTGAGCGTAGACCCACTTTTGAGTATCTTCACCACTTTTTTGAGGATTTCCCAGTTGCGTCAGAAGTGCCATACAGGGAAGTGTTTGATTAATTATAGAAAACATTTTTCAGTGACATATCTCGACAGCTCAGACTAGTCCTTGTTAAGCAAAAGGATGTTCTAATCCTGGTTTCCCTGGTTTTCAAATTTCCAAGTGTGTGTAGTTTATTGGAAGCCAAATATTTATGGAGTCATTTTTACAAATATTGCATGAATTTTTTTTCGACTGACCGACGTCTTTTTCATTTCACTTCTTTTTTTCATATGACTGATCAATTTTCGTACAATTTTTCAGTATCCTAGCCGTCTTAGCCGAGTGGTTAGCGTGCTACATATGAAGTCCTTTGTCCATGAGGACAGGGATTCGAATCTTGGTGTCACTGGGGATTCGGAACATGGGTCACAGGCTTGACTCTGTAAACTTAGCCAGAGTCAATCCAGCTCTAAAATAAGTGACTATAGAAATCTGGGGAAGGTAGACAGGAAGGGTTTGCGATAGCACAGGATGCCCTCCCCCCTCTTGCACTTCTTGGCTGAAGGGTCGTGAAACAGAGATCAGCACCGCCACTAGGGACTGCAAAACGTAGTGTCGTATTCTTGACCTTAACTTTTATGTCAGTATTCGTACGTGGAGTAATACGAGGTCACTCATTATTTTTCAGTAAATTTTTATCTCATTCGTTTTTTCTTCTACAAGTTTGACGTGAGAATTCAGTAATATCAGTTTTGTAAGGTCTAAAATTTAAGTTTTTTCGAGTTCATTTTTTTCAAATATTTGTGCCAGTTTGAAATCAGTTGAGTTTACGGTTGATTCTACTTAATTAGCGGCCGATTATTAAGGGACACGTCAAGATGCAGTATTTTCACCAGTTTCTATTGAATATATCTGTGATTTGTTTTACTCAGCCCTAATCCGCTGTAACGAATTTTTGTATGGTCATTTGATAATTTGAAGGCCGATTCGGTGCCTTCTGTAAGTGCAAAAGACATTGTTAAATTAAGTACAAGCCGAAGTTGTTTGAATGCCAAAGAATGATTGTGCGTCCTGTGCATAATATTGGTGAGGTTTTGTGCTGCTTCCAAAAAAAAAAACGTTTTAAGACGCACTGCTTATTTTGTTTCCTAAAGTTTGTTATTTTTTTTGTCGTGATTGCTTCTGTTTTTCCGGCAGATTATTCAAATGAATGGTATACATACAATTGCTTTTAACTTTGTAAGACTAATTGTTTAATTTGCTGTATAAGGGTACTTCTGTTCAGGGTTGCCAACGCTGTGTACCAGTTTTCTGACTAAAATAGTACCACAAAAGATTAATTTGTACCATCTGAACAGCAGTACACATATAATTACTTTTAACTTTGTAAGATTATTTTGCAAGAATTACTGTTTAATTTGTTTTATTTGCTGTAAAATGATACTTCTGTTCAGGGTTGCCAACGCTTTGAAGTAAACTTTACCAGTTTTCTGACTAAAATAGTACCACAAAAGATTAATTTGTACCATCTGAACTGCAGGTTGAACATTAGCCATAATAAGATTAAAAGACGAACTGTTTACTTTTTTCCTAAAATTAGTTTTTAGTTGTTTTTTTTTTGTTGGCTTTTTCTTCGCAATCGAGGCTGTTTTAACGGCAGATTATTCAAATTAATCTTACACATATAATTACTTTTAACTTTGTAAGATTACTTTGCAAGAATAATTGTTTAATTTGTTTTATTTGCTGTAAAATGATACTTCTGTTCAGGGTTGCCAACGCTTTGAAATAAATTGCACCAGTTTTCTGACTAAAATAGTACCACAAAAGATTAATTTGTACCATCGGAACAACAGTTTGAAAATAAGCCATAATAAGATCAAAAGACGAACTGTTTACTTTTTTCCTAAAATTAGTTTTTTTTTTTGTCGCGATCGCAACTGTTTTAGTGGCAGATTCTTCCTATGAATAGTATGGGTATATAAATATTTTTAACTTCTTAAGAATATACTATGTTAATTATCTGATATTTTTTTTATTTGCTGTAAAACAATAATTCTGTCCAGCGTTGCAAACTCTTTGAAATAAACAGTACCAGTTTTCCGTCTAAAATTGTACTGCAAGAGATTAATTTGTACCATCTGAAGCAGCAGGTTGTAAATTTGCCGTACCATTAAGAAAATTTTCAATACGCTAAAACTTGAACAGACGTGTAAGTCAGAAAGGAATAAGAAAAAAAAAATATCGGAAAATTTGTACTGCACAAATTGTACCAAAAAAATTGTTTCGAAAACGGTAAAATTACACCGTTTTGTCAATGCTGCTTCTGTTCAAAGAATGGTTATTATAAACGAATATAATAGCCTAATTTAATAAGTACTGTGATAACCGTTAAGGAAGGGAATTAGAAACGCTACTACCGTAATATATTGTGTAATTTCTAAATAAATGTTTGGGAAATGATGATGTCTGATCTAGCATAAACAATGTCACTAGCCACCTTTGACTCAAAAATTAACATCGTAATTTACATTAGAAGTTTACACATGAATTATATCATTTTATATTGCTCAACATATAAATATGATTGTACTTGGGAAGGGGCTCTGAAGGAAGATTGGTCTGATAAACCTGACGTTGGTTGCTTGAGATATCTAATATCGATAATTCACTTACTCTGAGCATACCCCCGAAAATGTGAAAAAGAGCAAGAGTTAAATCGATGGGATAACTTCCGTAGTTGTAAATCATCCGAAGGCATCTTAATTTCATCCGAACAATCCAAAATACCCCTGCCTCTGTGGGCAGATTATGCCAAACATTCCACCTTTAAAGTAGTGGCGACAATTAGGGGAGAGAGCTCTGTCACCCTTGATTTTTTGCGAAAAAACGACAAATTTTGCCCCCTCTATTGAAAATACATTCCCCCCCCCTCTCCCTTAAATTCTTGTGAATTGACGCCACTGTGATGTAGTATGAAGACTAAACTCTTTTTCTTCATAGCCATGTTTATGGGGCAAGTAACAGTATTAAAGTCGAAACTTCCCATTAGTCATTCCCTTGCTCATAGTGATGATTATAATCACTTTTCTTCATTAAAAGATCATTATACCTCATAGAGTCATTGCTCTTCATTATTGATCTTTTAAATTACACTCCCAAGTAAGTTTCAGGGGTTTGCAGCGATCATTTTGGCTACGCGAATTCAAAATTTAGATGAAAAGTTGCCATAACACCTATAAACTTATATTTATCTCCAGATTGGAACGATATCTCTTAGTGACCTAACTCGTGAATTTCAAATAGTATACAAAGAGGTCTTCTTTACATACTGGTCTCAGGTCTTGGTCATACCCACTCTCAGGTCTTCTGATGAATTTCAAACTTTCACATCCAGTTCTTGTTTGAGAGTTGGGCTTGCTACTTCTCTAAAAATGACGCTCTAGAGAACAAGGGCTACTTAAAGTTGAGTCACTCTAAGGGGTGTATTTATTTGGCATACATACAAGTACGGATTTAGAAGTGGGTCTGACAAACTCAAAGTTTGAGTAAAAAATCCTATTTCACTATTTTTAGTTGTGTCGGATTTTACTTTAGCTGTAAATACTTTCTAGACTCTAGAGAACAAGGGTTACTCAAAGTTGAGCTACTCAAAGGGGTGTATTTATTTGGCATACATACAAGTACGAATTTCGAAGTGGGTCTGACAAACTCAAAGTTGAGTTTGGGCAACAATGCTAAATTTAATATTATTTCATTTTAAACCGTATATTTTTCTTTTAAGCCGAAAATAAGAAAGATCTATGTTTTTCTGTATATAATTTGATCAGTCTAAAATATCTTGAGCATAGGTTAAGGGGAAATCCAATATACCATTGGATGAGCCTGTATTAATTCATCCTATTTCTGATCTGACAAATTAGCAAATTAAACACTAATATATTTAAGTTTATTTCTTTGTATTATATTGCTGGTGGTACCACGGTTTTATTGTCTATGGATAGAAGTTTGCTATCTTGTTAGTTCGAATAATCTATACGTAAATATATTCTAAGACCACTCTGGCTAAACATGACGTTTGACCATAAAACCAAAAAATGTAAATAATAATAATAAAAAAACAAGAGTGATTTCCATCTAGCGGACCAAAAGAAATGAAAATCAAAAAGTAGATATTTCGGGAAGGACCTCCGCCAAGCCGTCCCCAGTACTAAAAAAATAAACTAACTAATCTTTTGAAATGAACTCAGACAGAGCCGAAAAAACACTGAGTCAAAGGTTTTTTTTTTTAATTTTAACTTTTTGGTCCACTAGCTGGAAATTACCCTCGTTTTCTTTTTTTTTATAAATTTATTTCTCCTCTTTTCTGTCAAAAGAATCAAGGCTCATATATTTATATTCAAAGATTTTCTATTTAAGTCAATAAACTTATTTCCAAAATACTCGCGGAAATATATTTCACGTATTCTTGCTACTACTCCTTGTACTCATATCCATCATTTTCACAGGTCTGTGGTAATTACCCCAAACCGTTTGCTAAGCTATTTTCAAAGGGAGGATCGAGGTGTAATTAAACATATTATATCATATTAAACATATTATATTATATCCTGCTTATTTTGTCTTTGAATGCAACTCAGCAAACGATTTTGGGAATTATTTTAGAAGATTGAAAATGTCAGATTCAACCTTTTGCCGTAACAACGGTGATATATAAGCTAGTAGTTCTGTCTTAAATCGCTAGGTGGTACCATGTAAATACCGGAGATTAAAATGTAAATCAGCTGTCTTACTGATTTGAATAATCTGCATATTTATTCATGTTCAAAGACTGTCAACTTTGACTGTAAACTTATGTCCAAACACTTGCCTACTATCGTATGTACTCTTACTTTTTCATGACGAATTTGCTTGTTTTATATTTTTTGAGAGTTGATGTTATTTTATATAAAAGGCGTTTTTCCGCTAATATACGGGTCTAATCTCCTCTTTCTGATAGGCATTCGTAAAAAAAGATCTTTTAATTTTGGCGCATTAAAACATTTAGAAGATTTCTATTATCGAAACACTATTATTCTCTTTGAAATACTATTGAAATTTCTGAACGGTTGTTCTGTCTTGTTTATTAGTAGTTTTAAAGGTCTTTACGGTAACGTCAGTTTGAGTGGCTCATGAAGATTTTGAGGTAATTACTTCTAAATTTCAATTTATTGTTTATATACAACATTGCAAAACCAATGTAGAGATACAATGTATAACGAAAAGATAAGACAAACGTATGATGGGGATTTATGGACGATAGGCATAAAGGATGAAGATCCTCCAGAGCCATTGACGGCGCATAAGGATGAAAGATAATGATCGTCCAGAGCCATTGATGGCACATAAGGATGAGGGATAAAGATCCTCCAGAGCCATTGATGGCGCATAAGGATGGGAGATAAAGATCCTCCAGAGCCATTGAGGCACATAGGATGTCGAAACAATGTTTCAGTCGCTGGGTCTTCCTGACAGGTAGTACGCATTTGGCCTAACCTTGCGGTGGTTATAACATTGTGCTGGTTATAAATGAGGGCAAGTAATAAATTTCAGGAATACCCTTGAGCTATAAAATATAGGTGTCTAAGGAGGATCCTTGCTTTCCATAAACGAAGAAAAAAACATAGCAAGGAATTTCATAGGAGTTAGATTTATATGAATTTCTAATTTACTAAAATAATTAGTTAAAAAAAAACCATCTAAATAAGCGTAAAAAAGGAGATATTAATTATTCACAGTAAAATAATAAGATAAAATCAATGACAACGAATTAAACGGACATAACTGATTTCCTGAAATTTTAGTAGAATCTTTAGAAATATCAGGATCGTTGCCTCTTGATAGCCAAATAAATTAAAATGGGAAATATGTGATAAGTTTTTATTTGGAATTAAAAAGATTTATTAGGTGAAGTAGCATTTTTTTTTTGTAATAAAGTTATTGGTAGCAAGTAAAAGTGACTAAGCCTGTATAAACCTGCCAAGTTTGCGTTACTGCAAGTGTACTGCAAGAAACCCTAAATTAACTCTGATAGGCCTGCGAATTAGGTCAATCTAGACATCAAAGGCCTTTCAAGCCTTGTTACTGCATGGTATCTATCCCAAGAACATTCTACCTTTCTATTCGTATACGCAGGATTGAATGGTTGGGTGGAACATTACTGTTACCCTTGATGCATCACAAGAACGTGTGAAAAACCCCCACGAAAAAATAAAGAAGTAAACATGGAGATGAGGAAGTAGTACTAGAGGACAATCTGAGGGGGATCAAACAGAAAAAAAATTATGCACTTTCTAGTCTCTGTTTTCCTTTAGATGGTGCTTATGGAGCAGTCCTAGAGAGGAGGGGAGATTGTGCTTAACTGTGTGCCCTATTCTAGGTTCGAGGATACCCCAGATCATGGGCCCAAGGGATTTTTGCGAAATTATAGGTGCTTTTTATTCTATCAAATAAAAAGTGATTTTTTGTTATTCCCCGTCCCAGCCCTACCTCCGTATATCCTTTCCCAGTATTCATGTTTTCCCACGATGGAATCACGTAACTGAATATGAAACTGGTTAGAAAGGAGTGAGGATTCTGGCTCTTTAATGCCAATATTAACAAAAGAAAAAGCATTATTTTCTCTACAAACACTAAATAATGCGTGTATTTTATCTATCAACTTTATTGAAATATTAGTATGCATTCGACTTTGGTCCATGATCAAACTGGCATTTTTCAGTTTAAATAGGAGTTCGATCTCCTCTTTGCCTAATAAAAGGGATTCTTAAATTATTGATACCCAAATATTTAAAATGTTTGTAAAGTCTCCTAAATCAGTGTATGTTGTTATAGGTAAGACACTCTTACCAAAATATCCTTCTTCGTGAAAATGCACGTGTAGGTTAAGGATTTAAAGTATGTGTGGCACTTGTTAATTAAACGAAACATACTCGAGATTCACGCTTAGGTTACATCTGAGAAAACCGGTTTCATAGCCATAAGGAAAAGTGACAGAACAGATGGGAAATTTATAATTTGAGCTCTAAATTTGCACATTAGGGGGGAGTAAAGTATTTAGAAAGTGTTAAGCTCGAAAACAATTCTTGCTGCATGTTATGCATTTGTATATAACCGTTGTAATTAACACATTTTGTACGCAGACCTACTATATTTTAACCCCCCCCCCCCCCCCCACCATCCTAATATGCAAATATACAGCCCAAATTATATATTTCTCATCTATTCTGTCACTTTTCTTTGTGGCTATGAAACCAGTTTTCTCTTATCAAACCTGAGAATAATTATAGAGTGTGTTTCGCTTAATTAACAATTTTCGTAAGCGTTCGCTCTGAAACAAGCAATTTTGTGACAAGCCAGCAGGTGTAACTTGTACCAAAAGAACAATACGCTTATACTAGTATCAGATCTTTCAATTCACCGAGCCAGAATTTTCATATTACATCGACTTCTTCTTGGAAATGGCTCTATTTTCAACTGATGCTCAACATATTTTCAATCTTAAAGCTCATGCACACTCCTAAAGTTTAATTCAGTAGATGGATCAGCTATGGCTAAGGATTAAATAATAAGGATAAATAATCCGACATATATCCGGTTTAACCTATGTTAACTCTTTCTACACAGTTATTTTAAGGAAATGTTGAGGGATATGTTGTACAGGATCAAAATACACTATGTATATGTTTTTTTTCATATGGGTATATCAGCAAAATCTTGGAAACGGCTTTAAACCTTTAAAGAAAATTAAATGCTTTGTTCCATAAACTTTTATCTTCTCAATATATATATAGTCAATATTCCAAGCGTTATACGTTGATCCAGACCATAGTTTAAAAATCTTAGGAGGCAAGACCCATGTTGTGGAGAAACGCCTGACTGTAACTATATTGTATAATTGTAAATAGTGTGATAGTTATGACAAGGTCTCTTCTACCTCATTCTCGTTTCTTAATGCGATGTTTGCCTGTCCTTTTATTTTCTAGTACTGGCACTCTTTCCTTTGTAATACTCCTATACTTCTGTTTCATTATTATTGTTTCTAGAAAATCCCGACCTAAATCTCAGTTGGAATAACACGAGGCTTTGTTTGCCCATAAAGAAATTTTTGTACGTATATGTATTGTGCAATTAAAACTTATGCAGTTGAGCATTAACCTTGAGTTAGTTCAAGCCAATGGGCTGTCCACTCTCCGCCACCTCGTAGACTACTCAGACGCCACTTTTTCTGATATATGAGAGACACTTCTGCCACGCCGCACGTCTTCATGCCATTCATGGCCTGTGCCACCTAGTGTACATGATTTAAGGAAGTGGGATCCCGTTTCGGGTTCATTATTCCAGTTAAGCCTTTGTTCGCGTTATCTCAACGCTACAGTTAATTAATACTTTCACGGGCTCTGAATGATTTGATGATACAGTTTATTCAAGTAGACTAAAGTTTATTAGTCAAGTTTATCAAAGAATTACGTCTTCACTTATGCATTAGTTAATGGGGTGTTTTAGCCGAAAAATATATCTTTATTGGGCCTTTGGTAATTCAAGGGGGAGGATAAATTTACCTGGCGTTTTAGGGAAAAAGATGATAAGGGATTCTCTTTTGATCGTCAAGATACCGAAATTTCAATTCTATAATAGAAAAAGTAGACCTAGGGAAAAAAGCAGAAGCTAGGATCTGATAGGAGTTGAACTTTGGTTGTACAACAGGATTTCATGTGGCTGAATGAACTATGTTTTCACGTGAATGAATTTTCAATTCGCTATGTTTCGAATCAAATAAACATCTTTTTCTCTGGCTACCAAAGCCATTTTTAAATAGAATGAAAATTGACCAGGTTTATCAAGAAGAATTCAATGATGTATTAGCAAAAGGCATATTTTAGCTGAACAATGGCGTTTAGCTGAACAATAAAGGGCGTTTAGCTAGAGTTTTACAGGAAAAGGCGATAATACATCCTTTTATCATGAACATAGTTAGCTTTGGGTTCTCTAATAGAAACAGTTGAAAAAATATATCTTGAGACTTGCAGAAGAAAACTTAACTTAGGTTGTAAAAAGAATTGAATTTTGGTTGTGCAACCGGATTTCATGTCGCTCGGTGAATTATGTCCATATGAACGAATATCCGGTTCGCTTGTACATTGAATCAGGTTGGCATATATTCCTTAAATAGAAAATAAATTTATTGATTAAGCTTGTCAAAGGAGTACATCTTCAACGATGTATTTGCATAAGGGATATTTTTTTTTTTTTTTTAGTATAAATTTATATCTTTATTGATCCTTAGAAAATTCAAGCTGGATAATGATTTTAGATGACGTTTTACAAAAAACACGATAATACATCGTTTTTATCATGAAAATAGTGAGGTTTTTGTTCTCTAATAGAAGCAGCTAAAAAAATATATCTTGAGACTTGCAGAAGAAAACTTAAGTTAGGTTCTAAAAAGAGTTAAATTTTAGTTGTGCAACTGGATTTCATGCGACTCGAAGAAATACATTAGCACATAGGCTATTTTAGCTGAATAATTATTTTTTTTCTATGCTTCAGAAGGTTTGCACTGGAAAATAGTTTTAGCTGGCGTTTTAGAGAAAAAACGATAGTATATACTTTTTTCATCTTCAAAATAGTAAATTTTAATTATTTATTAAACACAGTAGAATAAAAGCAGATCTTGAGATTAGCAGAAGAAAACTTGGGCTAAGTCCCGACAGGGCTGAATTTCGGTTCTGTAACTGAACCTGCATCGCTTGATGAATAGTGTCTTCATATGGGAGAAAATTTGGTTCGCTTGTATTTCGAATCCGATTCCTGTGTTTTGAAGAAATAAAAGAAAATAAAGACCGAGCTTGAAAATAAAGACCGAGTAAAACTCAAGTTTGAATTTTTCTCAGTTTTTTTTGAAAACCTAGTGCCCAGGTACGCTAAATAGCCAAAAATTTGGAATTAAGACAAATTCCCTTCAATGTGTTTTTGGCTGGCTGATATTATTTTGATTTGATTCTGGGGCGGGCCCATACACTCTGGGTCGAGGCTCAGGCTTTAAAGACCCAATGCCTCTATCTCTAAAAATGCTTCCGTTTACGTTTACTTTTACTGCAGTTTGTTAATACTGAAATTTTATAATTTTGACGTACAATACTTTCAAGGTTGAAAAAAAAATTGAATGAATAATAAAAGTTCTTTTAGAACTCTGCAAATTTATCACTCTGTTACTTCCTAGAGAGAATAGATTACTTTTAAGGCAAACCAGTGTTGCCATTTGGAGAGGGCAGGGGGTGCCATGCCCCCCCCCCCTAATTCCTCGAGGAGCCCTATTTCAACCATGTCCTTGTTCTATTTTTTCTCTTATTTTACCGCATTTCTACTGTGAATTATTACTAAATAGCATATTCAAGATACTCGATGATTTTTGCATTTCAATAAAGTATCCTGTTCTTGCCGTTCTCCCGAATTCATTTATGGTCAAACTTTGGCAGGGGTTCGTAAATCCTTTTTGGGCTTGGAGACATTGAAATGTCTCCAGTAATTAATGAATCACGTCAGTCGGCACATTTATGTGCAGACTAACATCTAGAAAAGAGGGGTATCCAGACCAGGGTGTCATTCCAGTTTTGTATTTAGTTTCTTCTTACCCTTCATCAAATAAAGAACCGTGAAACAGTGTTGAGTTGTGTTCAAGTTCAAATCGGATTATTAAAACATGTTTTCATCCGGTATGAGTGGTGCAAAAAAAGGAAAATAAAAGCCCAAAGGAAAGAAGAAGAATAAAGATGCAACGATGATTGGCTTCATCTCTCAAACCGACTGTAAGTAAATCTACCACATTTTGTGGGGACAACTCATCGGCAACCGAAGTTTTACCGATAAACAAGCAGACCCTGGAAGCGAGATAACTTTCTGAGGAGACAAATCTGCGCGAACCTTAAACAGAGGAATGGCTTCCAGAAAGATCAGTACCGATTTGTCTGCGAAGCCGTATAATTGATTCATTTTAAAGCTTTCGAGACGGAGGCGGCTGAATCTGTTGCGTCATGCCTCTCCAAAGAACGTGAAAAGGAAATACCGGAGAATAGACAGTACGTAAAAGCTCTAATAAACCTACAGCATTAGTTAGACGGCAAAGGTCTTGCGTTTCGTGACCTTGATGAAGGGGAGTCTAGTGCCAATGAAGGGAATCTGGTAATGACAGTTCATCTTTTATCAGAAATCAACCCGGAATTGATGAAAAACTTTCGTAAGGCCTATGGCCATTACATGTCACACGAGTACCAAAACGACTGCATTGAGTTCATAGAAAATGAAATCAAAAGTTCTATCGCGAAAGAAGTCGGAGAAGCAAAATACTTTGCCGTTCTTGCTGACGAGACAAAAGACCTCTCGAAAAAAGAACAACTCGCAATCTTAGTGCGCTATGTTCATGAATTGAAAATCAAAGAAAGGGCAATAGGTTGCTACCACTTGCGCAAGATTGACGCTGAGAGTTTGGCCGGCTTCATTTATAACAAAATAAAGGGTATTGACCTTGACTGGTGAAAGTGTGTTGGATAGTGCTGTGACAGGGCCAATGTAATGAGTGGTTATTTTTCAGGAACACAGGCCCGTCTCCAGGAAAAAACACCACTAGCAGTGTACACACACTGTCATTTCCGTAGACTTAACATTGTCATTGGCGATTGTATGCAGAAAATATAAAGAATTTCATCAGTATTTTCAGTTTTGCAAACAGTTTACAGTATCAGCTGCAAAAGCAACACTCGACACCAGTTGTTCGTCAAACCCCAGGAAACTGCCATTATGCCCGTGCTAACGCTTGGTCGGACAGTACTGACATGTTGGTCTTACTGGTATAGATCAGTGGCTAAGATCCTGTTCAGATATGACTGCGTACTCACAGTTTTGTCAGTAATTCAAGAATCTTCTGACAGGGAGGCAGCAGCAGAGGCTACGGGCCAGCTAGAGTTGTTTCCCTTCATATTCAGTTTGCATGTCATTCACTAAGTTCTTGTAGTGATAAACCCTCTTTCTGAACAACTACAGGCAGCAGACCTGGTCATCTTAGAAGCTTGCACTTTAATCTGTGCAACAAGAACGAACTGAGGAAAATGCGTGATGACGAGTATTTTCGTGTCCTAAACGGCAAGTCTAAAGAGATGGCCATTAATGTCGGAGCTGATCCGTCGGAAACAAGTGCTCTCTCTTCAGCCATACCTGCTAAATCAAAATGAGTTCAGAAGATATCAGGAAGACCAAGAGACTACTTGACGACAACAACAATTGGAAAACAGAACATTGACTCCGAAAGCACAACAACGAAAGACGGAATATGGAGGGAATTCTACAAGGTTTTGGACAGAGTGTTAAATGAATTTGAAGAGCGTTTTTATATCCAGCTGCCAGTGCTGAAGACACACGTTGCCTTAACCCCAAATCCAGAGATTTTATGGACTTGAATTTACTTCTTGTGATCGCAAAATATTTCGGTCAGGCGGGAATCGATATTATTCAGCTGAAGTGTCAAGCTTAAATAGCTCGTGCATTTTTGTTGCAGCTTCCACAGAAACCGGCAAACACTTTAGATGTCTTCGAAAGCCTCAGAGGATTGAAAGAAGCTTATTCTGAGCTTCTTAAAGTCGTCAGGGTAGTCCTCACACTCCCGCTCATAACGTACTCCAATGAAAATTTTTTCTCTCTGTTGACGTTTGTGAAGGACCAACTCCAGACAATGATGGAAAACGAGCGAGTTTCGCATTTGCTGCTTGTAGTTTCTGAGAAAGTTGCAGTGAAGGAGCTCGACTTCGAGAAACTTGTCGACGACTTCGCATAAATGAAGCAAAGGAGATATCCATTGCTGAAGTAACTATACGTAAGTTTCTGATTTATACAGTAAATGCTCCATTTTGGTACTGTTTTTGGTCCCTAAATAAGCTGCAAAATGTGAGCCCCAAAGGTATTACGGTACCTAAAGGCATTTTCGAAAATTTAAAATTCTCAAGGCTGGATGGGGGCCCAAAATCGATGTTCCCCCCCCCCCCCAGATTTTCTGAAATGTCACTACTATGGCAGACCATAAATATATCTGCCTGGAGATACGTGGCTCTGTATTAGATCCCAGCTGCTGCAGGGCCAATACAGTAGCCTTCGTAGTGGAGAAGCGCCGTTTTTAATGAATAAATGAATTAGATAAATTTTCAAAATAACGGTGTACTTTATTACTCGGACTTTAGTTTTTTAAGGAACCTCAAATGATCCTTCTGATGAAAAATATAGTTATTTTCTATAAGATATTTTTTAAACACTAATGTATAACACAGAAGTCCTTAATAACCCTACCAAATTTCTTAGACATTATCAATTTTCATATAAACCTGAAGACTGAGTTTTTTTTAGAACCAAAAGTTCAAAAAGGTCATAACCCAGAATCCCTGGCAAATGTCCTGAAAAGGTTCGGTTGTGTGTAAAAGGATGGAGCTGTCACGGTGTTGTGGAATTTGTTTGGGGTTTCATTCTGTTATAAACTCCTTCCTCCGTTCCTATTCTTGGAAGAGAAACCCTGCTTGCGGCCCTCATAGTGACGCCGGGATGGACCCGTGGCGGGTTTAAACAAAACTATTACTGCAAATAGCACTGCTGGATGGCCTTGAATCGTTGAGTAATGACACTGTCCAAGTTTGGCCTTGAAGCGTAGGCACTTTGAAAGGCTGAGGATTAAATGCCTTTCAGATAAATTGTCCTAGAACTGTTTTAGGTATTCATTTCTGTCATTTGCCTGACTGTATGTCAAACACTAAGCTATACAAAAATTTGGCCTTTCTAGGGCTGTAACGAAAAAAAATATATATTTAGACGGATAGGCCATCTTTTACAGAGGCAGGGTGACAGGTTGCCTAAGATTGTGCTTTTTGGCCATCCATATGGGGCTAAATGAAAAGTAGGCCGTCCCCAAATAGGGTATGAAGAAGTAATAAGAAATGATTTGAAGGAAATTCGAACATCATAGGATGGGGTAAAGAGTAAATATACTAATGGATTGGGGTGGAAGAACAGCGTGCGCAACTGTGCTGGCCTCAGACGGTTTGGTGCTGCAATGAGCTGATAGTAGTAGCAGCAGTAGTATTTCTAAGAAACTTTAGAGGTTTTATGCTCTAAAATTTAATTTAATTTTTTTCGATTATGCTTCAAATAATTTGCTAGAAAATTAACTTTAAAGAATGGAACTCTGCAGACAAAGTTGCGGTTAATGAGTTTACAAAGTAATCTGATAATGCTGAAATTGTTCGACAGGATGGAATTAAGGATAGTGTCAAATTCAGACAGCTTATTGCTGTAACAAGCTTATAGCAAAAATAGTAAATGCCTTGATATGGGTCTAAATACAAAACACTTGAAAAAATTATTTAAAAATTCATTATTCAAAAAAAATTACACGATACAATTGCTACAAAACTACCAAGATCAAAATAGTAAGATTTCAAGTTTCATTTGCCATCTGTGGTCAGAGGCGCCAATTATAAGGGGTAGTTCCTTCCTCTAGATTTCAAACGATACATTTTTTTTTTAAGAAAAAGGTGTTTTCTTTTAAAATTTCTTTCTTTTTTGCTCCCCTTCTCCCATACACTCTGGTACATTAGTTGTCAATTTTTCCAATTAACAAAGTAGCCGCTACATCGTGTTTATGTATATTTATTCAATGTTTTTTTTTGTTTTGTTTTTTTATATCTCCACTTACAATCACAACGAAATGAAAATGTAGAAAAAAGGTATAATTTTTGAATATGACAATTGATAATTAAAAAAAAAATCTCACTGACAATAGCAAGACCAGAATATTTCAGTTTCACGTCCGGAATCCTCTTATCATAACGACAAGCTAATTAGCACAACATATTGTCCTTGCTGGTTTACGTGGTTCTAATAAATAAATACTGAAGTTTTTTTAGATATGAATTTTTCTTTTCTTTTAGTTCTTGAATCTCTTTTATCCTTTTCTTTGTACGTTTCGTTTCATTTAGACTAGTTAGTTTTGTCTCCTTGTCCTTTTTTCCCTGTAATAAAGGCTTCCGGACGTGAAGCCAAAACATTTCTGACTTTTATTATTATTAGTGAAAAAATGTTTTTAGGGCTTTAATTACGCCTTATCTTACAAAAAAAGTATAACAGCTTTTCAAAATTTTCATTGGAAAGACAGTATGGTTAGAGAAATTTTGTATCTTCACTAAAAATTGAAAAAAAATTGTCCCCTCCACCCCTCTATATTTTTGTGAATGGGTACTACTGCCCTCACATTCAAACAAAGGACTGACAAAAAATTGAGGAAGAGTAGGATTAAAGCTTAAACTTTGTCGCATGCTGACCAAGGATCCGCGTAGCGGAGGTACTCATCTCCTGATTCTCAACTTTCGGCCGGGAGTGACATGCGTGGTTGGCGGCATATCATTTGACGCTTCCCGTGTTTTTCCTCCAGGTTTCTGTAGGTACCCATTTGGAGCCGTGTCGACTATGGCTGAGCTTACAGAGACATATCGCTGACCCCAGTTTCAAATCAAATCATCATTGACCAGTGACAACAGGGGTTGAACCTCTACCCTTACTGACAAGCCTGTCTTTGAGGGTTTGTTTCACTAGATCTTTAAACTAGAAAAACTCATTAAAACTAGACCTTCAATTTATTGTTAAAGATACAATGAGGACACAGCGCCACCCATTTGCGAAGATTTTATGTATCTGGATTTTTATTCCAAATAATTAGCTAATCAATGTCAAATCTTCGAGTTTGCTTGATAATAAGCCTTCTTCTTTGGATTGAAAAAAGAACAGATGAACGCCTCGCTACTGTAAGGCACCACTTTACTTACGAAATTTTGTAGCAGCTACATATGTACCGAAGAAATGGAAGATTTCTCTTCAAATTCATGTAGTGAAATGCAAAGAAGCTCTGGTGAAAATAAATAATGACTGGGCGCCAATTTCAATTGAACGTTCAACGGTTTGAACTCAACTTTCTTGGTCTGAATTTGAACTTTGGTTGCAAAAGCTTGAAAGGAGTTGAAAACTCCTGAAAAGGGAGTTTCTTTCAAGTTTGCTCAAAAGTTGATTTTGGATTAACTTTAGATCGACATCGAGTCAGAATGTGTTTTCAATAGATCGCAAACGCACTTCAAATCACAAATATTAAGGGAATGAAAGGAAGACATTCTCATCGTGTTTTTGTATAATTTGAATATAGTCTTAAGCAGCTAAGTGGAAACCCTCGCTAAATGTCTGCTGGCTTTCTTTTCCACAATTTCTTTTTTTGAGTAGCTTATTTAGGACACTGCAGATTAGCACTTTCTAAAAACATTTACAGTATTTATTAAAATATTTACATACTCCATTTCTTTCCTTTTCGTATATTGTCACTTTAGGAAATTACATGGAAAATTTCGGCACGTCTTGAAGACAATAGTTTATATATATATATATATATATATATATATATATATATATATATATATATATATATATATATATATATATATATATATATATATATATATATACAACAACTTTATTGCATAGAATGTTTGTCAAAATCAGTCTTCCAAAAGCACTTGCTTCACAAATAGGTAACAATTTAGCACACCATGACATTGAGCTGCACATACTGCGAAGTATAGTTGAAGCACATAGCAGTGAAGCACACTTCATATGGAACTGTAGTATAGTCTTGATCTTCCGTGATCCCCCATGATCCTTGCATCCCTTATTCGCTTTCTCTTAAGAAAGTCCTGATCATTACAGATGTTCCGCCATTTTCTTATGCTTTTGCAAAATTCACATTTGCATAGAAGTCTTCGTGAATTTGCCCTTAACCCCACCTTCAGCACAAAATTCTTGAAATAAATCACTATACATGACCCTAATTTTTGACATTTTTTAATAATATAAGTTTGTTTTCTGATTAGGTTCAAAAAATCCAGGTATTTTTTCAACAGGGAGTTTGAAATTCCAAGAAAGTATTCTTAATGCCGCAGTTTTTAGACGAGGCACAAAAAAATAATAGGCAAGTTATATGAAAAATATGACGTTTTAACTAAGATTCGAAGGACACATGCCCAAGGAGCTTATCGATGCAACGATATGGCGTCGTATATTATAAATAATTAGTACACCATCACTTCGCATAACACAGCAAAAAAGAGTCTTGATCTCCTGTGAGGTACACCAACAGCTCTAATATACACATATCGCCCTTTTAAAAAATCTCCGCACTCTACGTGCACTTGCGGGTTAAAGAGTACTCCACTGTGGCGACTAATAGTCGCACACTTTGCCTCGGAAAGAAGGGATGCTGAGTCTAGCTTCGGCTTGTTGCTCACATAAATTGTGAGTTTTTCCAGATTGTGCACATAATCACGGTAAGAAGTAATTTTATCTGTAAAGAGAAAAGACAAAAAAATTATTTGAAATGTTATAAAGTTACAGTTAAACTGATCAGTTACAGTTAAACTGGCTATGATTGAACTGACTGCAGATTTTGGGGAATCTCTCCATATGTAATTCAGCAATCTTAATATAATCATTAATGATTTAATACCAAGTGCGGGCAAGTGATCTCACAAATGAGATTTTTAGTAGGGCCCGATCGATATGGATTTTTGGGGTTCGATAGTGATAGCGACACATCGGTATCGTACCGATAATATATAATCTGCCGGTAAATTCCCCTTCGAGGAAAAACCTTACCTAACGATTAAATCCCCCATTCTCTGCCCATATTCATACTTGCATGTTATCCCTGGTCTATTACACACCAAAGAACAGCCTCAATAATTCACTGTGGATTCTATTATTTAGGCCATTTACAAGAATTGTTTGATTTTCTTTACCTTTTCTGATCAACAGCTTCCCAACACAAAAACGAAAAGGTAAATATTTATGAAAGTGACAAATAAGAAAAAAATTAATCGAAGAAGTCGGTATAGTTACATAAACGAAAATACGTAAAAATATGATTGAAAGAAGCTAAATTATTTATTGAAATTGATTATTCAAGACCCAAATTTCAATAACAGGACTATGAATTTTAACTATTCACACATTAATGTGAAAACTTTACTTTATATTTATGATATCCCTTGCGAACGAATCCATACAGAGTAACTAGATAAAGGGATACAGCTATAGTTACAAGTTTGAAGGAGTGATTTAAAGAACGTGTCGACAAAATCGTCCAGAATGCAGACACACAAGCTATTCTAAGGTAAATAGGTAAATTTTCCGAGGTGTTGACATACGGCGGTGACACCTTGGAACTCTCCCCCTCCACCTTACAACACCCCTCTCTGTTATCTGCGCCCCTGACTATATGTCACGGTTTTATCCGACTGGATCTTGGATCTTTCACCCACGCAAGTGAACATTCATTAAACAGAAATGTATGGTTCATACTATTCTTTTCAGTTGTTTTGGTAGAAGATGTACAGACCAAAACAGTTATTTTGGTCTCGAAGTCACCACACATTTAGAACATTGCTCCACCAGATGTATATTGACAAGTAGTGACAACAAAAATACTTTTACTTTATTTGACTCACCTCTACTGCTCTCTCTACTACGTTCAGACTTAGTTGGTGGCTGTGCCACCATAGACAAGACAAGCCAAAATTATCTGAGGAAATCTGGTTCTATCTTCTGGATAGGTTTCAAAAAAATATATATATAAGCCGATAATCGTTATTCTTTCCCTGGTAACCGATAATGACACTAACCCTAATATCGGTCCGATAATATCGGTCGACCGATATATTGGTGGGGCCCTAATTCTCAGCCACAAAATCTTATTTTCTGGTTGAAGCTCTCACTTTTAGCAGAAGAAGATGATTGTTGATATTAAAACATAAGTTTCTAATCTAAAATTATATATCAAAACAATAGAATTAAGTTATATCGAAAGAAGCTTAATGGTTGGTACTGCTAAAAGTACTTATAAATTATCCAGCTAATACGTCACTTTCTATTTCCTGCCGGGAAAGCTTCTAAGTTTTATATTTTTTAATATCCTTCACTCGTTTCTCTCTCTTTCTGTCTCTCCCTCTCTCTCTCTCTAAAATGGTCTGGGCACGTATCCCGGCCCTACCAAAAACAGTCCTCGCAGACATTTTAAACAAAAAATGTATTTCCACGTAAGGCCAGAAAATTGTTACTAACAATTTTTGTGTAATGTTTAAAATATAAGAAATGAGTGGAATTTCTCCATTAATCACTGTTCTTCAGATTATTTTTTATTAGACAATTTTTTTTAATATATCACAATATTCATTAACAGGCAAAATGATTTAGAATTGTTGCGTGGACTAGAAATTCGATTTATTTGTAAATATTTGGATCTCCAAATAAGACCTATTATTTAACCAACAAGCTAAACCGATCTAATAACCAACAAGCTAAACCAAAAATTTGTCTTATTTTAGAAAATATGGGGGAAACCTCCTTAAAAGTCATAGAATCTTAAAGAAAATCATGTCATCAGGTTCAGCGTATCAGAGAACCCTGCTGTAGAAGTTTCAAGCTCCTATCTACAAAAATGTGGAATTTTGTATTTTTTGCCAGAAGCCAGACCACGGATACGTGTTTGTTGTTGTTTTTTTCTTGTTGTATTAACAAGCTATGCCCATTACCGTTTGCGCTTCGACACGCTAACAAAAATAGTTACTAACGACTTGTAGCAATAAAAGGGGAGGTAAAAGTACGCCTCAAGCTGAAATGATTATCTATAATAAATAGCTGGCCATTATCAGCTGGCTGAAACATAAATTCCAAAGCTGTGAGATCGATTCTGGCAATTGATCATCTACAATTGTTTATCGACCTACAATTGCAATCTACATCTACATTTTCATCTACATCAACAATCTACATTTTCAATCTACTATTGTTTATAAAGTTTAAAAAGCAATGACGCATCAGTAGTGGAAAGTAAACAAAGGTAGCGTCATTTTGGTTTCAAAAAAGCAGACATACGTTCTGCTAATCCTAGCATTTGGCTCTTTCTTGTGCAAAAGAGGCAGATTATTCGCAAATGTTTACTTTGAGTATTTAGTTGGCTTCATAAATGCTCTTTAAGTCTATCCACGACTGGCCGCCTCAACTGTTCATCATTTACCTCTGGTAATTTGGAACAATATTCTGATAGGCATTCCAGGGGCCCAGTAGATTGGAAAATATTTAGTGGTTGGCCTCTGTTGAAGGAAAATTTCAAAGAAATAAAAATAGTACCACCAAATTCCTTTCTTTATGCTATCTCAAAAGATATTGGCTGCTTTTCTGACATTGCACGCCCTCCCCCACCTCTGGTGGTCTGTAGATATAGCCCTCAGAATTTGTAAAAAAAAACACGCTAAAACATTGAAATTCATAGTTTATCCTATGCGGCATGTTTCTATTAATCAGAAAATCATGTTTCCTTCCATAGTTGCCCCCTTTTTAAAATTGTTTCAAGCAATATTTATGCTCACAATTCTAATGTTTCCACTCAGGCGAAAATGAATTTCGTCAGAGCCAAGAAAGTAGAAACCCGTTTTTTAATAACGAATGATGTCATGATGAGATTTAACAGAGCAATGAGATATATTCCGTGGCAATATCTGGGACCATCAGAGGGAGAGTGGGATTGTCAGAAGCCACCATGATCTATGGAAAGAGCGAAAAATAGGGAATCTGATGGTACTACTTTTATCTTACTAGCATGTTTCTTCAGAAGGGCCCAACAACTTAATTTCCATCATTAGCTTATTTTAAAACTTTTAAATGAAGAAATGTTCTTTATAACAGTCTTTGATCTTCTTTTTTTTATAAGAAAGGTTCGATGAGGGAAACAATAGCTTTTAATTTATAATAGAAACAATAATAGTTTAAATTTCTTTTTAGATGAGTGAATAATCGGTTGAAATTCAAAGGGCTGCAATATCTTTTTAAAAAAAGTCAGTAAGTACGTAGTAATATATAATAATATCTGAATGTATGTAATAAGGTACAGCTTACCCTGTCCCTTTCCTTGCCAATTAACAAAATATACTCCTTGAATTGTTTTTTTCTTTTTAAGATCTACCATCCACACAGGGTGATCCACATAATAATTATCCAAAATAGCACATGAAGATAAAACGTCAGATTCAATGCCATCAACTGCAAGCGCTGCTCTCCCTGTTTGCCAGTCTCTCCAACCTTGTCGCTTATCATTTACCCATGTATTCCTTCCGTACGCCAGGTTTTCCACTATAAAAAAATACATAATTATAAGGAGCAGGCTAACTATAAAAACATAATAATTAACAGCTTATTGCGAAGGTTCAATTTTAGTCGATTTTTTCTATCGAATTGCAATTCATTATGAACTGAATAGCATGTATTTTTAACGCATGGTTATAAAATAGCTGGAACTATTTTTTCAGCTTGTCAAAACTCAAAGCTCTTGGAATCGATGCATCAAGTGCCTCCCCCAAAGTCTACAGAAACACAAATGAAATCTATTTTTAGGCAATGATGTTCCTGTTCTTCCAAGGACATATGAGCAAAAGTCAGATGAAGTCCTTCCTTCTGTGTCTTGGTACATTTAGTTATATCTCTCTACTTAAATACATAACCAAACTCTGTCATATAGCAAAGGACCTGACAGAATTTTGGGCTGTGTTTGGCCTCAGGTAGCCTTGTGCTTTGAATAGTTGCTACTGCGTAATCTTGTTCTGCTACTGCGTAACATAATAGTTCTACTACTCCGCTGGGAAAGAATACATTAAAATAAAACCCAGGGATTCATCTTTGAAGTTCCTGCATTATTAGTTTTGGTAGCTGAATTTACCTAGGCTCTGAATAGCTAGACTTTACATCAATTCATATATATTTTTACATAAATACATCTACACAAGAAATACTTCTTATTCTTATTCTTCCATGTACTTCTTAATGAAAATCAGAAGGAGTCCTTCCTTCTGTGTCAAGGTATATTTAGTTATATCTCTTTACTTAAACACATAGCCAAACGGTTTCATATGGCAAAGAACCTTACACAATTTCGGCTGTGTTGGCCCCAGGAACCTTTGTGCTCTGAATAGTAGGTACAATAGTGGACCATTAGTTGCTCGTCTTTTTAATTGCTGAGTGATCAGAATAAATTCTTGTAAACTGTCGAAAACTTTCCCCTCTCTCTCTCTCTATCTTCCTAATTCCACCCCTCCCTATCCCTCATTATCTCGCTCTCTCTTATTTTTTTTTGTTTGTTTTTTATTAGTTCTTTCGTTTATTGTTTAAAAGTTATTGTTGACTAGCATTCGTACTTCCTACCCCTTCACAGGCCTTTTTAGTTATCGGCCATAGAGACCACTTTACAGGCCATAGAACCTTTTTGGGTATCAGTACATTATATTCGTTTGATATTTTTGTTGTTGTTGAAAATTTACCAGCATCTAACTATATAAAAAAACTAATGTATTCAAAGTTAGAAAATAGTTTCGATTCAAAGTGTCTAAAGATAAAAAAGAAAATTGAAAACTAAGAAATTAAACAAGGTGCTTACGACATCCAGAAGCATCATTCAATTTAAGAAATCCAGGGCCACACTCCCCTTTCCTTGGACATCCGACTACAGCAGCTCGTAGGCCAATTCCATGATGCCACGTGACTGGATGAATTCGAATATATCTTGCAATAAATGGACTATTTAAATAATGTGTTCGTTCTGTTATCATGTCCATATTTCCGCCAAATATCTACGAAAAAAGAAAACAACAATGATTGTTACTAAAAGGTAATAATAAAAGTATAAGGATCCCAAAAGCTGTTAATGGCGCATAAGGTGTTGGCACGTTATTGTCGCAGTTTCGGTTAATGGGCGTTTTTTATAGGGACAGGTTGCAAGCCTGTCGCCCAATCTTGCAACAGTTGGAATTTAACCACGGGACCCGTCTTACCAAGCAGAACATCAGTCGACTCTGCAACCATAGGTTAAAAATTTCTACTGCTGGTAGATCGAACCCTGAACTTCTGAGTGAAAGCCAGATGTCCTAGCAACTAGACCACATGAGATTACAATAATGATAAAAAATTAGTGTTTGGGAATTCATAGTGATGCATTGCATTGGTTTAGAAGTTACCTTCCTGGAAGATCCATTCGGTTAGCATTAATTGATGCTACTTCACCCTTGTTTCCATTAAAAGAGGGAGTGTCTCAGGGCTCTGTTCTCGGTGCTTTGCTTTATTTGGTATGTTTCAACTCCATAAGATTTTCTCTTTAAGGTGCTATACTGCTTCTGCTACTTTTGATTATTATACTGCTTTTGCTCAAGGCACAGTATTAGCAACGTGTGTGAAGTCTGTTATTTAGCTTCTGCTAAAGGTTAATGTAGTCTTGAGAAGGCGTGAAGATTTTATGAATTTTATTTTACTCGGCATTAACGTGAATAAGACATTCCTCGTGACCATGTGCAGAGTAAAAACGTCTGTTGATGCTAGTGGTCTTGTTATGCTATCTGGTAAGCCTGTGTACCAAGTGAATTGCCCGTGATTTTCATTGTTTCTCTACTGTCATGGAGGCAACATAATGATGCTATTTCTTCCAAAATTAAGAGAGGAGTCGGAATAGTACGAAGACTGCAGCATCCTTGGACTAAGAAAATTTTACAAATGACATATCTTTCAATTATCCGCCCATATACGAGTATATGTTATGAATGTCTCATACGGAGCAGGAGCTTTTACGGTAATTTCCAAAGAGTATCAAGAGTATCAAAGAGTCTTCAAAACCACCCAATAAGAGTAAGAGGTAAGTATAATCCCGACGCATGATGCATATCGATACGGTAAATATGTGAATGATGCATGTGCACGTTTTATGTTTGCTTAACGTTGGTGCACTACGTGATTATCAAGCTGTGATTTTTGGTTTCCAGTGTATAATTTATATAGTTCCAAGTATTTTTTTTTAAATTTTAACCGTGCTAACAATGATATACATGATTATGAGACTAGCTTTAGTAATAGTTTGGTGGTTGGGCATAGGAACAGCACACAGTCTAGATTTACATTGAATTTTTAAGGAGCTTCTGTGTAAAATTCGCTTCTAATAAATATCAGGACGGATGATAAAGGATAGTAGGGAGGATAGTAATTGAAATGGCAGGGAGGTAGGATGGTAAGAGGGTTTAGACAAGGTGGCGTCATGGAAACGATATTTTTGAAAGACTCTGGTTATGCTGTTCCTCCTTTTCGTTTTTACTATTATTGTATTGTATTTATTATGAAGAAATTGGATAGTATTTCATACTACACGCTAGGAAAAACCTTGATTGTTTCGCAAGTGCACTGTTTGTAAATGAAAAAAATTGTTTTTTGTTTATGAAAAAGAAACCTGAACCTATCAACCCGGATTATTCATGATGCCATCTATTTAAAATATCTAACCTGGATATTTCTATATTATGGAATAATTTCCCATTCAGCAGTCCTATACCCCAAACTTCACCGTTTTTACTTTTAATAAAATGGCTTTATTTAAGCCTAAAATATGGATTTACCTTTGCATCCAGATGATTTCCATCTTTATATGTAAACCATAGGATGCTATCATTGCTGTATGTAGCAGTATAACGTGTGACCCATTGACGTCTACGAATATCCCATCTCCCTTTGGTAGAAATAGCTGTGACCATCTTTGGTGGGCCAAGGTCAATTTGTAACCACTGATTGGCTAACAAAAAAAAAAAATTATATACATACAGGACGATAAGATAAATAGATAACTTTTATTTTCACCAAAATTTTCATGGCATTGCCAAATTTCTTTCGTAAAGTCACATTAATAAGCGGCACAAAAGAAAGAAAAAAGAAAACAAAACACTAATCAATCCCCCTGGCTTTCGTTATACATTTTTACAAAACTAGGTATAAAGTTCTTCGCTAACCACTGGTGGACACAGCATACCGGCTGAGGTTTCTCAACAGGCACTGCAACCCTGCACGGGAGTCGTTTTGTTATGGATTGAGGGGGGGAAAAGGGTTTTGTGGATTGGGTGGATCAGAAATTTTCTTCGGAAATCCATTCAGAGTTTCTCTCTTCTTTTTTCCAGAGTTTGCAGTTTTAACTTTGTCAGCAGCTCTTCATACGACATTTCTGTCTGCTTCGAAACTATCATTAGAGCTCTTTTCTGAACTCTTGCGGGCCTGGCACTTTGCCCAGCCGTCAGTCCAAAATGCCAACCGGGAGCTGCATATTCCAGAATTGGGCAAATAAAAGATGTAAATATTCAAAGGAGGTGATCTGGAGGGGTGCTATGTTTCGAGATAAGCTTGAGCATCTGCAACCCAGCATCACCCTCTTTTTACTAGACTAGATTGTTCGTGCCTTAAAATATGTAAAACAAAGAAAACAAAGTTATAAGCAAAGATACACGCAAAGAAGAGGTTTGTGTACCCTGGTCAGTCTTCTTTGGGCTCTAAAGTCGAGACAGCAATCCGGTGATTGTGCTACCAAGAAATTAAAAGGTACTTAAAAACGAAGATGCCGATTACTAATTTTGTGACTGATGCAGATGGCAGAATAGTAATTATAGGGTACGAAAGTGGGAATATTAATTTCTAAAATCACAATACTAAGAAAATAGGAGTAAGCTGAAAGCAAGTGGAAAAAGTCAATTGAAGTGTTACGTTCACATCCCTCCCCGAAGAGCCGAAAATATGAATACATAAGAAATGAGAATCCATTTTTGGCACCAAGTATCTATGGCTCCTCTGCTTTATATACAACAAAACACTATTGTTTCATTAAACGATTTTCAAAGATTACCAGAATTAGCAACCTGCTATTCCGATTTTAGATGCCTATGTATGGGCTTAAAAATTGGCAAGCTACTAACCCGGGTTAGTTCCAAAGAAATCGAACCAATTTTTGGCCCAATTTTAGTAACAACCACGAAGAAGTGCACATAATCACATTTAAGATCATCAATGAAGTATCTTTTTGCCGTTGGGAGTTTAATTTGTCAGGTTGGGTATACGACAAATCCATAAAAAGGCTGGGAATTATTTTACATAGTTTAGGAGAGTTATGGTATCAGATTTTTTTTTCTTGAGTTTCATCTGTGTTTCCTTACTCAAGATTCTGCGAACTTTTAAAGAATTCCTAGTAAGTAACCTGTTGAACTAAACAGTAGTTTAAGCGGATTGTAAAGGTAAGCAATGTAAATAAATTATTATTGAAGCCTAGATGCTGAAATAGAAACTTGGGAATGGCATACCCCAGCTCAATAAACTCAGACTTAGACTCCACCTTGCATAAGCATCAAATCAAAAGAATATCTCCAAGCTTTTGAAACTGAACAACTGCAAAGTTACTTATAGGCTAAACAGTTTTTGGCCTGATAAAATTTGCAGAATTTTAGAACTGGAAAAGAGCCCCGTAAAAGTGGTGTGATCTTGATAAAAATAGCATAATCAAGTTCAGCGAGTCCAAGAACCACACTCAAACTCACCCTTGGAAGAAAAAGAAAACAAACAAAAGGAAACAGAAAAAAACACAAGAACTAAGAAGAATAACAATGTGTATATTTTTTTTGACTGCCAGAATTCTAGAAAGCTTGATAAAGTAAACAAATGCAACATAGATTTAAGTAAATATCAAAAGTAATAAAAAATATCAGTGTAAATAGCGATAAATATTTAAAAAGAAAAGATCAAAAAATATTATCTTACGATTGCTTTTCTTGGGGCACCATCCAGCAAAACTGTTGAAATAAGCATTTTCCGGTGCACAGTTCGGTCTTTTTGAAAACGCTGCAACACTACTAGCTGCCATTTTAGTAAAGGGTGGCTCACTGATAATATTGTTACATTCTGAAATAAATAAAGTCTGAAACAGGTAAACATATCTGTTTCTAACACGTTTTAATTAATAGGTTCATAGTTATTCCAAAATCTATAATTTATTTATTAACAAGTGAAAAACCCGCAGATATTGTCCTAAAAGTGAGGAAGAGCTACCGTAACTGTCAATATCCTATCCTTGTTTAAGAAAGCTTGTTTTTAAGAAAAACTTGTTTTTTTTAAGGAAGCTTACTGATGAACAACTTTTGGCAAGAACATTTGATTTTCTGGAAGTTTATTAGAATACAATAAATAGAGATTATTTGTAATTGTTAGTGCTTTACGTATCCAAAGTGGTTTTTTTTTAATTTCAGGCAAAAAATTATTGTTTCCTATGTAACTGAAACCCTAAATCGTAAAGCAAATATACTTGAACAATGGATAGTGCAGAATGTATAGAGTTTACTTTAACGCATAAGTTAAACTAAAGTGCAAAAATCAGGGATTCCAGAGGGCTGCAGCCCAGAAATTGTCCACGTTGGATAATTTCTACTCGCTCTAAATTCCATCGTCAATTCTCGCCTGCAGTTGATTTTTTTTTTTAGATATTTAATTACCACAGAGAAAATAAACATATAAAAATTGAGGAATCTCAAGAGGAAGCATTAATACAATTTTTACGTAATATGTGTGTAAAATGTATTAATTTTTACAAAAACTTTACCATTTTAATATAATATTATGTACAAAAGGATGAAAAAGAAATTTTTGCTATGGAGGGCAAAACAAGGTTAGTTCCCCCTCATCCAAAATAATATTTTGCAATGTTAGAATGATTATCTGACAACGACGTATTTTCGACATTATAGCTTAAATTAGGTATTTTTCCCAAGACCACACTGCTTTTCTAAGACGAACTAATAATTCACTAATAATTTCACTAATAGACAGTGAAAAAATACCTAATTTGAGGTATTACATCAAAGATACGTCGTATACATGGGGAGATGTGACCAATCAACTAAATAACTATAAACTCACCAATATTTCCTTTGCAATTAGAAGACGAAGAAGATTTTTCACCTTCATTAGAAATTCGCATTACATTTAGGCAATATTAAAGAAGAAAATTTACAGCTCAAGACTTTGGAGGGGCCCAGGTATTAAACTTTCTTAGACAAATCGAGTGAATGAACCGAACGTATTTTTAATGAAATATTATTTAAGTTATATATTCTAATATTTCAAATATGTAAATATTTGAAATATTATAAGATATATCATTTATTATTGGTATATCATAATATACGAAAACATTTTAAGTTATTATCTTAGTGCTTTAGTGTATCTGCTGATGACGATCACTGTATATGTGGTCGAAATATCTAGACTTTTGTATCTGTTTTCACTGTCTAATAAATGGGCTTATCCCCCCCCCATTTGAAGGTTTATTTGTTTATCTGACAATCTCATGTTTTTTTAATTGTGTTCTCTTCCTTTAAATACAATATTCGCAAAAACTCCGTGGGCGTATTTGTTACAAAATAAGAGATTGATGATACCTTGGCAGCCAACGAGCTCAAGTTTAAGAGCTGGCCTTCCTTCCCAAGTTAAAATGTGAAGACGGATAAAACGGGCCTCGATTGGAGGATCTATGGCTATAAATCGTGTGGAATATGAGTCATTATTCCCTCGGTAGACCTGGAAAAAAAAGTGTTAACATGAAGACCATTTACACAAGGCTCCATATACCTCGGAATTGACGCGATATTTCGGAATTTCAAGCGCCTTCTAATAACTGTGTTGTCTGGTTTGGCAGTTTTGGGAGGTTTTGACGATTTTACCATGAATTACCGAATACAAAAGAGTAGAAATTCTAAAGAATAGCCATGTGAAAATTGTAATGAACAGATATCCATGAAAGAGATTAAGGTTACTGCCTACTTCAACCCCCCTAAAAGCCTAAAATTTTAATTGCGATTCAATGAGAGTGATGTTTTGAGTCATATGCTTTTTTTGACATAGCGGAAAAAAATTTCCCTGGTAAGGCTTGTACGCATGAATTTGTTCTTGGAGGGGGTTTAACAATCAATGTATTTTTTTTACAATTTGAACAAGGAATGAGCTCCCTTGTGTAAGTATGAGCCCCTGGTGGCTATCTTTTGAACTTAATACCTTTATTCGTAAAGTAAGTCTCAAATAATTTTGATTCGATGCTCCAAAAAACTTCGAGGGCGCTGAAGGGGGGAGTAGGGCACGAAAAAGGGCCGGTCATCCTCCTACCTTTTTCATCTTGACTTTCAATCTCTGAAAAGAATGTTAGAATAGTCATTTTTTATTAGGTGTCTCCCCTTTAACTTTTTGATGACCACTCACTCAATACGAAGTGGCAATAAATAAAAACAATGCAATAGAGAAGCATAATTCTTGCGTATGTAAACAATATTGCATTAACTCCAAAAATATGAAATTTGACCTTACTTGAAATCTACTTAAGGGTTATCAAGAATATAATTAGGGTATAACTTTCATTAGAATTAAATCCATAGTCTCCTTTTATATCTTTTTCCTTTTCTTTAAATTACGGCAATTTTCTTAAATAAGTTTTTTTTAAAAAGCCGGTTCAAACCTTATGAAGTTTACATATTTGGAATCAAAATAAACAACAGATTATTCGAATTGTGCAAATATTCTTTTGGGGGTGTTTTGTGGCTTTTAGTTGCATGGTCCATTTTACTAATTGTTTGTTACAACGAACGGTTTTGAAAGACGGTGTCACCTTTCACGAGGAATAAAAGATACAATGAAACCTTATCTATAGAAAACAAAGAACTTCTATGCCAATACTTTTAGAGAAAACCAAAAAGTGAATAATACATATGCACGGGTTTCTCATGAGGATTTTATTCCTATATTTTCTATTCCCAGATTCCCCTGCTGTCTGGAGATTTCAATCAGAGCTAATATGAACTGTTTTGATTAGTATATGTTTATATTATCCTCCATGCAGTGGCAAAAAACCTTCCTCGAATTAAATTTAGATTTATCTTTTCTGATTTATTAAGATATAGGTTTTGGGTAGACCCGTAGTAAAATTTAACATAAGACACATTTCCTCCAGGAACTATGAATCTTTGCTTAGGAAGCCCAGGGCTCCCCAGACATGTTCAAAAATGCCCAGGGAGACCGTTTTTTATATGCCACACTGAAAAAACTTACTTTAACATATCCATGTTTTCACCCACACGCAGCAATGAAGCTCTTGAAAAGAATGAGTTTAAATTCGAAAGTAACTTGCCTTTACAGTAGAGCGAAGCACTGGTAAACGATCAATTTCTGAAAAAGACTTTATTTAATATTTTTTAATTATTAAAACTGTCATAGGTATTTCGGATTACGATATTTGAGCTGATGCCTGAAAGTTTCATTCTCTGGCTCAGCTATTTTCTGCAAAATATCAAAGACTTTTTATGATGATAGCGATTGCATCCCACGCGAGTGGAATTTGTGCATATGTACTAGGTAAGTTTTATCATTTTTATTAATTTTTTTAGTTACTCCAGTGCACTAAGATGTATGTGACATTCGAGCCTTTATCCCCGCCACTATCATTATTAGATTTTACTTATTTACCTTCAGTGAGTGTAATGCATCATGATTCGGTATTAGTGTAAATAGGTGAATATATTTTTGGATTAGTTTTAATTAGTTAATTAAGTTTTTTAATTAGAGAAATCCAATAAGTGACACAAGCAGGAATGACAAAAACCACTAAAAACGTTTTTTTATTTTGTTTACTTTCAACAGGGTAATTCCTAGAGTCAAAAAGATTTACCATTATTTGGGTGTTTGCCATTTTCTGTTCGTTCGACTGTGGTTTTGCTACAAATGTACTAACTTATTTCTATTATAAATCGGAATGAGCTGAAAAACTGAATGGAATAAAACTTAACATAGGACCATTACATGTGCGACAGTGGAAACAAAGCACAAGTTAAAATATTTTTTTCTGCTGTTTATTTTGTCTTTTTTTCCTGTGTCCCTCTACATTTTTTACATGTATAGAGAGTTCCAAGTAAATCGTTGGTATTATTAAAGAGTCTAAAATGTACTAGAGCATTATGACTCAGAAATGCTTTGTTTCTTGCCTTTTAAACTTAGTTATTATAATATGGACAAATTTGATTTTTTAATTATTACAGCACAACGGTTTAGTCCATAAAAACATATCTCAACCAATTGGCGATTTTGGCCATTTGCCCACTTTTTAAAATAGTAGAAATATTTGGTCTACCACTGAAAGGTAAATAGTTGATAGTTATATAATTAAAATTAGATGGAAAAATTGAATTTAAGAGAGAGTTCCCCGGAAAATCTTGTGTTTGAATGTCTTTGGGTAATTTAGCGACCTACCTTCTATATTTTTCTTGAATGTATAACTAATGTATTATATCTAGTGTTTTATTACATTTAATAGTTATGATTTTAAAATAGTTGATTAATATTAATGTTATACTTAATTTTATTAATGTATGTAATGTTTCTAATGTAATTTTCCGATTAAAAATAATTTTCCAATGTTTAAATGATGCTTAATTTAAGGATGACTGGCTGAGTTGTGTGTTCACCCACCAAGACGCATCAAAGGTCAATCACAGGCGCACAGAAGATGACTAAGAGCAAGCTGCACTAAAACGCAGTAAGCATACTGACAACTCAAACTTGACCTGAGATCTGTTGATCAATCACCAAAGCCTAGTGAGCATTCACACGATGGTCATCCGATCAGTGTGAGGTCTTCTCAAATAAAGACCAGAACTAAACAAGCAGCAGCCACTTCCTCTCTGTCAACTAGAAGCCTTTCAGGGAAAAAGCTTCAAATTGAAAATGAAGACGCAATTGCTAGAATGCCTGCCAAGAGTACCTTAGAGTCCTATCGTCGAGAAAGGCGAAAAACGATTATAATCTTCGAGAACTCCCTGCTGATGGCTTTTGAAGTCCCAGATGTGTATCAAGATCTTTTTCACAGATATTTTCCAGCATCTTGAGAGATCAGACCTATTTTTTGGTGATGGAACATTCAAGGTTTTGTTCCAGCTTTTTCCAGCTATACACAATACATGCTAAGGACGGTGGTTCACATCCACCATGCATTTATCTTTTTGTGCTTCATGATACAGAAAAAACATATCGAGGCATACTACAACCGCTTAAAGATTTGAGTCAACAGCCAATCCCACTAGAATTTTGACATATTTCGAAAAGTCTGCTATAAATATTTTTCGAGTTAAATTTCCCAATTCTACGTTATCAGGATCTTTCTCTGTCTAAAACACAGTCTATAAAAAGAAAATTTA
This sequence comes from Artemia franciscana, assembly GCF_032884065.1. Lineage (NCBI taxonomy): Eukaryota > Metazoa > Arthropoda > Branchiopoda > Anostraca > Artemiidae > Artemia > Artemia franciscana. The sequence continues at coordinate 41,717,804 of NC_088873.1, forward strand.
AATCGCTGGGCCTCAAGCAAGAGTTGAAAAATAACCCCAATATTAATATCCTCGTCAAAAGAATCTCAGCCGTTTTGCTCAAACAGTATGAAAACTATAGGTCTGCCCGTTCGCCTGCAAGTCAAAGGGAATTGTCAGTCATGTGTCAATCTTAAAACTTGGTCATCCGCCTGAGATTCTAGGCTGTGGGACCTATTAGGCTTAGGTCACTTGTTCACATGTGAGTCTAAGCAACTTCAGTTCCCAATTCTGCATACAAGTTCAGTGGCCGTTGTCTGTCATGAGTCAGCCCAAAAATCTCGGTCATCCCCAATGCAATTCCAGTGGGCTTTCCCAGTAGGCAAAGCTCATATCATGTGAACAATCTCGGTTGCCCTATTGGCTGCAAGTCCGGCGGACATGGCAAATCTTTGAAAACCTTTTATTTGGGGTCTCCTAGTGCCTTCAAATGGCTAAGAGAGCTTATAGACTATTTGAATTGACCTTAATCCATGCCTATGGATTAAGTTCTTATGTTCTAAAGTTCTTTAGTTCTGCCATAGGATGGATGATAGACTATCTATCAACAAGTGAAATGACATCCTTTTATACAATTCTAAAAAAAGGTTATGCCAACTTGTCAAACAGTTGGTGGTAACGAACTGTACTAAGGAGCGACCCGGCTCAATAGTGACCAAAACTCTAAGAAACGGAATTTGATATCAATATTTATATCAAAAGAATTGCATTTTAATGCTGATTTATACTTGCTCAGTGACTTTGAAGACACGTTCAAATATAACCTCAGGAAGAAAACAAAATGAGATAACTGATTTTTGTTGGGGGGAGGGAAGAGGCACTTAAAACAATTTGCCTGTCTTTCCAAGCAAATCAACGGTCTTGTGTCAATGCTAAATTTTTGGTTAAACCTGTCAAAACCATAGGTAGGCATGTCTTGTTTACCTCAAGTTCCAGGCAATCTACCGGTTCTATGTCAATTTTAAGTTCTTGGTCAACTTGCGCGAGACTCTAGGCGGGCGTACCTTTCTAAAAGATAACAAGCAAGTATTGGTCAAGGAGGCACACTCGTGCCTCTATAAAGAGGCGAACCACGACAATGTTAAGCGATCTTCGGTTCCAGTGGTCGCAGAGGGATGGGGAGGGATGCATTTCGTAGTCCGAGCTCCAACTAAGAAACCTGCCAAATTTCATCTCCCTCCAACGTTTCCTTCATGAGGAAAATCTGGCCGAAAGTTTCGACCCGTCAACCCCAACCCCCCTTTAACGTTGTCCGATCGGGCTGAAATTCACAAGTTAAGGTCCTCTAGGGCCCAGCTCGATCCGATAACTCCTTCCCTGTTTTCCAGAAACCACGCATTAGCTACTTAATTAACGCATTTCTCTCCATAAGAGCCCATGTTAATTTGAAATTTTTTAAATTTATTTAGAAGTTATATTTACACACATGCAAGTGGTTAGCTCAGTCGGTAGAGCGTGGTACTTTTAATCCCCGGGTCAAGGGTTCAAGTCCCTTACGGGCGGTTTTTTTCACAACATCAAAATAAAAGTGTAAATTTTGATAACACCTGGACAGCTTGCCATTTGAGAGATAACAGAATATTAGCTTCTTATGAGCAAAAGAAACATTTAAGCCATTCTATCTATTTTTTTTCTATTTTATACAATGATTTAAAAGCGGGGGGTTTAGGGGGCGGCAGCCACCCAACTTCCTCTCCTAATTCCTGTACGAGGAGTACAGGAATTATTAAATTACATCCACCATGGATTGTAGAAAAACGTACAGAAATAATATGAAAAAAACTTCGTTTTCTTAAAAAGTTAAAGAGGCTGCGTCCCAAAGTCGAACCTTAAAACGTACAGGAATTAGAAGAGGCAGTGGGGGGGCAGCCGCCCCCCAAACCCCCCGCTTTTAAAAACTCTTTTGTACAGGTTTTTTGTTTTTTTGCTAACCCCCCGCTCTTGGCTTCGGAAAGGCCTTCTTTTAATTAACAAAAAATTGAAATGAATGAATAATGGAATAACTTCGAAAAATGTTAAACACAAGAGGACAGCAGAACCATTGCGCCGAAACTAGTAATTAGTAACAATGAAGTCCCCCCACAAAAAAAAAACCTGTACAAAAGAGTCTTTAAAAGCGGGGGGTTTGGGGGGCGGTAGCCCCCCAACTGCCTCTTCTAATTCCTGTACGTTTTAAGGTTCGACTTTGGGACGCAGCCTCTTTAACTCTTTAAGAAAACGAAGTTTTTTTTTTCATATTATCCAATAAGAGAGTCATACTTACTCCGGCCGTTTACCCGTGCCATTTTACCAAACACTCGGAAAACTATAGATTCTGTGACTATTTTAGTTCTAGGAATATCTACCTTAGTCCTTCTGGCCTAGGAATGACGTAAGGACGGATAATAGGTAGAATTGTCTATTAACAAATGAACTAACATCATTTTTATACCATCCTAATAAGGGGATTAATGCCAAATTTGCCTCTCACTCAATCGGACTATCTGTCTTGGCTTTTTCTGCAATTAGCAATTGCTTGATGCCCACAATTAATCGATTTTAATTAAAAACTTTAAATAATACATCAAAAAATTTATTTATATACATTTCTGTTATGTTTTACAAGTTGGAAAAATATTTTGGGGGAGGAGAACCAATAGATAACACTTAGATAAGAATTAACCAATGAATAAAGGAAATCTCATCCGAGTCAAATTTATCACTTTCGATAAAACGGGCTGAGTTAATTTTCTAGTATATAGTGTTAATTTAAGGAGGGTTGATTTGAATGGGTGTTGAATAGCAAAGGAATTGAGTGGGGTGGGGGTTGGGTTGAACGGGGGCTGAGTTAGATGGGGTCGAGTTAAATATGGATTAAATTGCACGGGGATTGAGCTGAATGAGGGTTGAGATGCATGGGGTTGAGTTTCATGGAGTTTGTGTTTCATGAAGATTGAGTTAAACAGTTTTTTTCGACGGTTGAGGTAAACAAAGATACAGCTACACAGTATCCGGAACGCAAGTTTAACTCTCCACTGCCCTCACCTACATACTTACAGTTTCATCAATATAAAATATGGCAACGATTAAACGAAATAAAAATCACAAATTAATTTTAAACCTTAGAATAAAGAAACTGAAGAGTAAGTTAACAACATCTTTCTGCATCAGTATTACCACTTAAGAAAAAACCGCAAACAAAATAAGCGCATGACTACATTTAAGCCGCAGCGGAATTATTATTTATATTTTTTTGAATTAGACATGTTAGCTTGATAGCCCAGTCTTAATAAGGCCCGAACTGACGCGATAAGGAATCAAAAATACTAAATACAAGGCAAATCAGAATTGCAAATTATAGCTTGGTTATTATTTTAAAATTTGCATACTAGTATACCTTTTTGTTGTTGCTCAAATCCGTGACATGATTCCAACGAAATGCATCAACACTGAAGGCAAGAGAAAATGAAGAGGTCCATTCAGGGACTTCGCCTCTGCCCTGCATCATGATTCCAGATACCTAAAAAGTGATCTATGGGTTAATCAGAGGGTTGTGTTGTCCTGTCCAAACCAGTGGTTTGGACGGATTTTTCTTGTATTTTCAACGCTATTAACCTGGTAATTACCATACAGATTTTTAGAGGATTTTTTTAAAATTCCTCAATCAAAGGCTTCTAGCCCAATGGCACTATTTTCGTCGCTATTTTTCTGGTAATTAACATACAGATTTTTAGATTTTTTTTTTGATTCCTCAGTCATGGGCTTCTAGCACAACAGCGCTATTTTTAACGCTGTAATCACCATACAGATTTTTAATGATTTTTCTTTTAAATTCCAAAATCAAAGACTTCTAGCACAACGGCGCTCAAGTTTGAATCTAGTATTCTTTTTGAGTTGTATGTCGATTCAATTACATCGAAGGCCAATTTATCAAAGATTAAACTAGGGCTGATTTGACCCAATCAGAATTTTTTTACAGAATTTTGAACCAATCAGAAAATTGTATGGCAAATTTGATTGGACCAAATTAGCACTAGCAAAATCTTGGCATTAGTAAAATCATTTTGTGAATGCATAAGCTTTTTGATTCCATGGCAATTCCAATGGTGTACTTTCTGTTTCTGTCCATTATTTTGTAGGGGCTTCCGGCTACTTTTTGAGGTTCCCATAAATTTGTTTTTGAAATAACAATTTACAGTTAAGACTAATGCAGATAATAGTTACAATTTCTGAATCAGCTACAAATGGCAACTTTTTCTCACCAGACAGTTTTTAATAAGACACGTTTTTTTTCCTATGGGCCGTGGTTCGTTCTTTGCTATGTCGAAGCTACCGCTGCAACCGCAATTTGCAATTTTAAGCATTATATGATGGCACGTCGAACTCTACCTAAAATAATTTTTAGGGGAAATGCTATTTCCTAGGACCAAATATTAAGGCTTATGGCCCCTGCAAAATGTTTTGGTATGTTGTATTTCTTCAATCGTTCAGTAGCTGAGATTCAGGTTCACCGCATTACCGAACTAAATTTTTTTTTAATTTTCTGTGATTTTATTGTCCAAAAATACGTAAATTTCTAACTTCTTTGACTCCAGGTGAGACCATAGAGAAACAGAGAGTTTACTTGTGAAAATGTTATGCCTAAAAAATTCTCTTTTTTTTACTGGCTTAATTTTACTCACAATGCAACCAATCAGGTTTTATAAGGTAGAATTATTTGTCTCTTCACACATTGTGTTTACTCGTCTGTCTAGATGTGCAGTTTAGTATTAATTAGCCCGAAATACTAGTTAGTCGTTCGTGGTAAGGTAGGAGCGACTCGGCCCAATACTAACTGAGTCTAAAAAACAACACTTTGATAATAATAGATACATCTAAAGGATTGGATTTTATATTCATTCCAAGTATAAAAAATTCATTAAGTTTAGTATTACCCATAGAACTACGAGCCTCAAGCTAAAAGCTTGAAGCTCATTTTAAAATAGATATTAAATGTCTCCACTTTTATAACTTTAACATTAAACTTTAATAATAAATCAAAATTATTAAGATTTTAAGGAATGACTATAACCATGTGTATATTAAACTGACAACGCACATTCATTTGTGTTTTCTCAGTAAAGTGGAAGTTATGTCCTTGAGAAGGGGCCTTGAGAAGGGATACGGGTTGTCAGCCCTAATCATATTAATTTTTTCTCTTTTTGATTTTGACTGGGTCGTTTATTGTGTTTTCTTTCCTCTTGGGTTTCATTTGTTTATTGATACCCTTTTGGGGTAATTTTACGCTTGATAGATTATTGGATGCTATTTTTCTCATTTTTAGTTTAATGGAGTCCTTTACTTTTCTTAGAAAAAACTTATTTTCTGGAAAAAGTTGTTTTAATTAATTTCTTTTCGTTTTACAATGACATAATCTCTTTCAAGGAAAAAAGAAAATCATAGTTAAAATCTTTTCGTGTTTTCTTTAAGAAATTATAGTTCGGCCTGCTATTTGTATGCTTGAAAAACTTTTTCAACATTTTTTAACAACATAAACCCTGTTGAAAATTGTGACACAAATAGTAGCATTTAATTTAGTTTTTTACGTCCTCTAGTTGACCTAAAAAACAAACTTAATGCCATTCCCAAAAAGATCTATCTATACTCTCTGACACCATGGACACGCTTAAACTCTTTTGATACAATTAAATTTTAAGAGCAGAAGTAGTCCGAGAAGTTTGAACTTTATACCCTTAGTCGTTCTTGGGATATTGCTGAGATGTCTTATTGGCAACCAGTGCATTTTGATTTAATTTTAAAGCAACATTTAGTTTTCAGGCATAATGAGCAAATTGCACAACTGCTGGGGGTTGACCTACCCAATAACCCTAGAGATATGGTTACCAGACCGTTCAGCTATGCGGAAAAAACGGCTATCTTAAAACAGTGATTGGAAGTGTTTGAAAAATTATGGGCCGAAGAGGAGGGCTGATTGCCCTCCAATTACTTTTGAACAGGAAGTCCGTGAACCAGCGTCAGAATATTAGAAGATACGGTGACGACAGTGGTCAAGTATTGTTCTGAAATGTGGGTGCTTCGGAAAGCAAGGGAAGATATGTTAGATGTTTCCAGAGGCATTGTCTACGGATAGTTTTGGGTATCCCTTTGACTGACTGTATTACAAACACTAAGCTCTATGGAGAAAATGGTTCTATACCGCTATTTAGGGCTATAATGAAAGAGGGGTTGAGTGGCCAGTTTACATTTTGCAAATAAAGGGTGACTGATTGTCATAAATGTTCATTTTTGGCATTCTACCTAAAGCCAAATGTAAACTAGGTCGTCCTCGAATTAGATGGGAAGAGTTCACAAAAAATGTAATGAAAATCGGAGCTTCTTGGAGGGTGAAAAGAGGGAAGTTTTGAACAGTGTGGCATGGAGGAGTGTATGCAGCTTCGTTAGCATCAGGTGGCTAGGTACTAAAGCGAGTCATTAGCAGTAGTAGCAGTGATTTCACTCTTCTGAGGGAGATAACCCTATCACAAGCGTTATTTTCCAGATGCATATACTAAAACTCTTAATCACATTTTTTCCAACAACTTTTTTGAGACCTAAGCTCTCTTCTCCTTCTTTCTGTTAACGACCCAACGAAACAAGAATTAGAGTCAACATCTAAAACCAGAGTATGGCGAAAGAGGATGAATATCTAATATTTAATATTTAATACGTTAACATTAAAAGTTAATTGCGAAAACAAACATAAGGTAATTTTGAAAAAGAGCGTCAAGATCCTCGAAAATGGCGTCAGATCAAAAAAATCGCACCATTGGATTGACTATGATCAAAAAATTGAATAGAATAATTAGAGACCCCCAACTTGAACAACAAGGAAATCACTTTTTTACATGGGTAGCACTGACATACCAGTAGTAGAGGTACAATTAATTAAGCCACTGCCCTCCATAGCAATCAGTTCTAAGGCCCAAGCGACCACCAGATGCTATTGACTATGTACACAAGGCAGTAACGTAATAGTTGATTGTTTACCTATGCAAAATTATTGAGGATGACGTTATTTTGTGTGACTTCTTTTGATAGAGCTTACGGGATGCTGCTCAAGTGTAACCTCTGAATGTAAATGAAGATGATATATTGCGCACACGTGGATGTTACGTAATAGTTTTGAAAATTTAAATGCACGTGTTAGTGTTTTTTCTTCAACGCGTTTTTTTCGAGATATCTTCTTTTTTCAAGATTTTTTTTCGATTTCAAGATTTTTTTCGTCAAAAAATTTTTTTCGAGATATTGTTTTCTTCAAAATTTTTTTTCTACAAGGCTTTTTTTCTTCGAGATGAATTCTCAAAGCATTCCCCAGGCCGCTTACACAAGACATGATTTGATTCAGGGAATCTTTATAATCCCTCATCAAAGGTTTTTGTCTGATGTAGGAATCAAACCTAAGACCAGAGATTTTCCGATGGAGTGACGCCTTAGTCACGTGAACCAACAGGCAATTATTATTATTTCGTTCTTGGGAGTAGATTCTATGCAGTTGACCGGCGCACCTTAGAAAAAAACAACTGCTATTGATTATCGATCTATTGCACACACATGGTTGCTACGTAATAGTTAATTTTTTACCTATGCAAAGCCCTAGCAACCAGTTCCAGCCACAGCACCTTAGAAGCGGACAATCTTATTGATTATTGATCTTTTGTGCGCACATGGTTATTGATCTATTACGCGCACATGCTTGCTATGTAATAGTTTAGGGGATATTATTAATTGCTTATGTAAAGTCCATGCAACCAATTATGTTTTGAGCAAAACCTTTCATAGATTCGCACATTTTTACTGTATTTCCAGCAACAAGGCATATTGAAGGACATTTACATTGTATTTCAAGCAAGAATCCATTTTTTATTACAAACATCTATATTTTAAGCCAACGCAACTCATTTTGAAGCATGTATTTGATTATTTTCATCTCGTTTCGAGCAAAACCACACTTTGAAGCGTTGATTCGTATATTTTTTCGATCTTCGAATATCAACAAGGTTCGTGGCAACATGGCACAATAAGGCTGGTCCGTGGTACCCTGTGGCACACATTATTATTCCTAAAATGTCTTCAGCCCGTTTTCTACATAAATAACTCTATAAACTATAATCGACCGTTGTTTTTACATGATATTGAAAGGCAGTTTACGCCACCGTAAAACTTTGTGGCTTGCTCTTGGCAACCTGTAGCATCCCTTATCATTCCTAGGGCATTTTCCGCTATTTTCCTATAAAAATAATCGTATAAACTAAAATTGACAGATATTTTGATTTGAACAGCGGGATTTCATTGTTAGGTCGTGATGAACCATGGCAATTCAGGCCAGCGTGGCACTATATGACCACCCAGTGGCACCATGTGACCCCTATCATCATAAATTAAGCGTGTTCCGACATTTGAATATCCTAACAGATGTTTTTTAGTTAAAGAGTGGGAAATTACCATTTCATTATTAGATCATACTCCATGGCATTTCTTGGCCTGTGACACTATGTGGCTGACTCATGGCACACTGTGGCGCACAATTCCGTTCCAAGTTCCCCTGGTTCCGGTCCTGCCACTTCTGCCTCCGATTCCACCAAATCCACTCCGAGTTCAGCGGTTCCAGCAATTTTTTTTATGCAGGTGCCCCAGTCGTACTCTGTAGCTGGTCATCGACGCTATTTGATTAATTATATTTCTTTGATCACTATTAATTGTACACCAGAAGGATAAACACTTACATCGTATTTCAAAAGGTAAAGATGAAATATTTCAAGAAAGTGTGTGTTCATGATATACTTATCGCACATTTCTGGTTCAAATTCCACAGTTCTGGTTCCCCAATCCCGCTACGAGTTCCCCTGGTTCCATTTCCACCACTTCTGCCTCCGATTCCACCAAATCCATTCCGAGCTCACTGGTTCCAGCAATTTTTTTCATGCAGCTGCCCCAGTCGTACTCTGTGGCTGGTCATCGACGCTATTTGGTTTATTGTTTTTGATCAATAATAATTGTACATTAGAAGGATAAACACTTACATCTTATTTAAAAGGTAAAGATGAGATATTACAAGAAAGTGTGTGTTCATGATATAGTTATCGCAACATTGAATGCTAACAAAAACATATTTGAACTATGAAGCAAGCCATAGTGGGGATCTTATTGGAAATATGTGTGTGTTTTCATAAAATTGAGGAGTTTCATTCCTTTCGATTACCAAAAAATTCGTCATTTCTGATGGTTGATATGTGAGAGTAGCATTTCCAAAGAAAATAGTGCTCAAAGATACTGCAAACATATAACTTTTAGTTTCGGTGTTGAGTCTCTGTGTCTGTGTATCTTTTAGTCTTTCTGTGTGTCTTTTTGTCTTTCTGTATGCGTCCTTATGTCTTTTTGTCTGTCTCTACGTGTGTGTGTGTTTTGTTCGTCCGTCTGTGTGTCTTTTTGTCAGTGTATATGTGTGTGCTTGCACGTGTGTGTGTCTGTACGTGTGTTTGTTCGTATGTGTCTTTTCGTCTGTCTATGTGTCTGTGCGTGTGCGTCTTTGTATGTGTGTCTTTTTGTCTGTCTATCTGTATCTGAGTATGTGTGTGTGCGTCTTTTTGTCTGTCTGTGTGTCTTTTGTCTGTCTGTCTGCACGTCTTTGAGTCTGTACGTGGGTCTATGTGTGTCTGCAAGTATGCGTCAGTGTGTCTCTACGTGTGTGTCTTTGTGCCATTTTTTCTGTCTTTCTGTGTGTCTCTTCGTCTCTGCATGAGCGTGTGTTGGTATATCTGTTGTTTGTCTCTCTGTGTGTCTGCGTGTCTTATTATCTGTCTGTCCGTCTGTGTGTCCTTTTGTCCGTCTGTATGTATCTTTTCCCGTCTGTCTCTGTTTCTGTGTGTCATTTTGTCTGTTGTCTGTGTGTTTTGTCTGTTTGTCTGTGTGTCTGTATGTTTGTGGCTTTTGTCTGTCTGTGTGTCTTTTTTGCCTTTCTGGTTGTCTGCGTGTCTTTGTGTCTGTATGTGTGTATTTGGTATTTGTACGTGTACGTTTGTGTGTCTTTACGTGTACGTCTGTGTGTCTGTAAGTGTGCGTCTGTATGTCTTTTTGTTTGTGTGTCTGTGTGTGTATGTTTGTCTTTACGCGTGTGTCTGTATATTTTTTTGTCTGTCTCTTTGTCTGTGTGTCTTTTTGTCTGCCTGTATTTTTGTCAGAGTGTCATTTTGTCTGTCTTTTTATTTGTCCGTCTGATGTTTTTGCGTCTGTACGTGTGTATCTGTGCGTTTGTACGTGTGCATCTGTGTGTCTGTGCGTGTGTGTCTGTGTTTCTTTTTGGCTGTCTGTTTGTGTGTATCTGCGTGTATTGTTATCTTTCTGTCGGTCTGGTTATCTTTGTGTCTGTAGGTTTTATTGTGCATGTGTTTTTTTGTCTGTCTGTGTGTCATTTTGTCTGTCTATGTCTGTGTGTCATTTTGTCTGTCTATGTCTGTGTGGCTTTTTGTCAATCTGCCTTTTTGTCTGTCTGTTTGTTTGTCTGTAAGTGCATTTGTCCGTTAGTGCATTTTTGTCTGTATCTGAGTCTGTATGTGTGTGTCTGTGTATGTGTGTCTTTTTGTATGTCTATCTGTATGTGCGTGTCTGAGTGTTTGTACGGGTGCTTCGATGTATCTGTACGTAAGTGTCTGTGTGTCTTTTTGTCTGTCTGTGTTTTGCCTAGGCATGTGCGTGTGCCTGTGTGTCTACGTGCCTTTGTTATCTTTCTGTCTGTCTGTACGCGTGTATCTGTCTTTTTGTCTATTCTGTGTTTCTTTTTGTCTGCCTGGTGTGTAATTTTGCCTCTTTGTGTCTTTTCGTCTGTCTGCCTGTCTTTGTGTATGTATGTGTGTGTCTGTCTATGTGTGCGTTTGTGTGTGTGTGTGTGTGTGTGTGTGTGTTTGTGTGTGTGTCTGTGTCTGTATGTGTGTCTGTGAGTGTGCGTATCTTTTTTTCAGACCGTGTGTGTCTGTGCGTGTGCGTCTGTGTGTCTGTAATTGGGTGTCTGTGCGTTCTTTTATTTGTCTGTGTGTGTTTTTACGTGTGTTTCAGTGTGTCCTTTGTCTGTCTCTAGGTGTTTGGCTGTAGGTGTGGGTCTGTGTGTGTATGTGTGTCTTATTGTCTGTCTGTCTGTGTGTCTGTACGTGTATATCTGAGCGTCTTTTTGTCTGTCTGTTTTTGTTTCCAATCGTCTGCTGTCTGTGTTTCTTTTTTGTCTTTCTGTTTGTGTGTCTTTCTGTCTGTGCATGTTCGTGTTTCTGTGTGTCTTTTGTGTTTCTGTCTGTGTGTCTCTGAAAAATTCTGTTTTGCATGCTTTTTTTAAATTGAAAAAATTAACCCTATCTTATTTTTCTAACTTAAAAAATAAGTTCCATTCATGTGTCTCTGACCATTGAAAAAAATTCTGCCCATCTCTCTCAGACTTTGGTAAAAACTCTTTTAACCTTTTTCAGACTCTAGTAGACTCCCTGTTTGCCCGGTAGTAGTACCTATGTCTCTAAGAATTCCTATTCCTGCAATTCCGAGTTCTGAATAAGCATTCTGAACGTTGAAGCTGCTAGCGTACCCTAAAAATAATGGTAATATAGCAAAGTAATGTGATAAAATATTTTTATTGAAATAATAGCATGTAAGATATCATCATAAAAGAAATGAATGCTTTGTAATCATTCCATGAAATATTTCATCATGTTTTCTCTTGAGATTGCACGTATTCCATTTCGGTGTCATAGACGAATTTTAGCATTATTTCAGCTACAGCATCATCATACATTTCATAATTGGTATTATTGGGTTTATTGACTGTATATGTTGGTAAATTGCCGATGGTAGTAGTATCGTTAGCAGGTGCTTAATTTTTTACCAACTCATCTTTATGTCCTTTTTATTTTTCTTGCGATTCCACTGTCTATTACAACATTACTTTACATAGACTGCAGTTTCGGCGCATAGATGAGATATGGCTTATAATAAAGATGCTGTAGTAGGCTTGTCTTCTTCTTGTCTTCTTTCGAATGCTAATACCAGAAAGATGGTGATAGGATCTATCAAAGAGTAACATATTACCACCGGAAGTAGCAAGCAGTTGGCCTTCGTCATCAACCAAACGTTTGACGTTTGCTTTCTCTTTGAGCACTATCACCCCTGGAAATTTTAATCTCACATATCCACCATATGTAATGATGGATTTTTTCGGTATTACAAAGGAATTTAAATCCTCACTTTTATGACAACGCGTGCATATATTTCCAATAAGACCCCCATTATTGCTTGTTTCATAGTTCAATTTTTTTTTGTCAGCATTTAATGCTACGACAAATTTATCATGAACACACTCTTTCTTGAAACATTTCATCTTTGCCTATTAAAGTAAGATGTAAGTGTTTATCCTTCCAACATACAATTAATATTGATCAAAAACATACAATAAACCAACTAGTATCGATAACCAGCCACAGAGTTCCACGAGGGACGCCACAAAAAAAATGCTAGAACCAGTGGAACTCAGAGTTGAATTGGTGGAATCAGAACTGTGCAATCGGGGGCAGAAGTAGTAGAACCGGAACCAGGGGAACTCTGAGTGGAATTGGTGGAACCGGAACTTTGGATTCGAGAGCAGAAATGACGGGACCAGAACCATGGAAAATCAGAGCGGAATTGGTAGAAACAGAACCGGTTGAAACTGGGGCAGAAGTGGCGGAACTGGAAACAGAGAAACTTTGATCGGAATTGTTGGAACCCGAACCGATGGACACGGGGGCAAAAGTGGCGAAAAAGGCACCAGAACAGGAACCAGAACTGGAACTGAAGGAACCAGGAACAGAATGGAACCTGGGTCAGAGCCGCAGAATTGTAACTGAAACCGCTGTAACCGGGGCCAGAAGCGTGGAGACTGGAATGGGACATTTTATCAAAAAATACGAAAATAGGTAGGGGTAATATGACGTGCTTGTAAAAGCACAAAGCAATGGATTCAAAGCATAATTTCTTTATCAAGAAAATGTCTGAAAATGCTTTTATACTGATAATCTGTGCCACAGGGTACCATGAGCAAGCCACAGAGTTTCAAAGGCTGGAGATTGCCATGGAGTATCACGATCTAATAATGAAATGGTAAGTTCCCACAGTTCAAATGAAAAACATCGGTCAGAATATTTAAACGTCAGAAAACACGTAAGTGATGATGACGGAATTAACAGGATGCGACCGGGCAAATAGTGCCAGGTCGGTGTGAACTGCCATAGCGCATCACGACCTAACACTGAAATGGAAAGTCCCACTGTTCAAATAAAAATATTTGCCAATTTTAGTTAATACGATTTTTTGTATAAAAATGACTGAAAATTCTTAAGGGATGATGAAGGGTGCTACAGGTTGCCAAGGGCCAGCCACAGAGCGTGACTGTGGTGTGAACTGCCTTGAAGTATCACGATCTAACAACGAAATGGAAAGTCCTGTTTTTCAAATAAATACAACGGTCAATTTTAGTTTATACAGTTATTGCTGTAGGAAAATGGCTTTTGGAATGATAATGTGTGGCAAAGGGTGCCAAAGACCAGCCACATATAACCAAGGTGGTGTGAACTGTATTGACGTTCGAAAATTGAAGAAAATATGCAAATCAACGCGTTAAACTGTGGTTTTGCTTGAAACGAGATGGAAATAATTAAATGCATGCTTCAAAATGAGTTGCGTTTGCTTAAAATATGAATATTTGCGATAAAAATGGATTCTTGTTCGAAATGCAATGATCCTTCAATATGTCCTTCAATATACCTTGTTGCTTGAAAAAAGTGAAAATATGTTAGTCTATGCAGGATTTTGGTCAAAAGATAATTAGTTTTAGGGCTTTGCATAAGTAAATACTAACATCCCCTAAACCATTACATAGCGACCATGTGCGCACAAAAGATCAATAATCAATAAGATTGTCCGTTTCTAAGGTGCTGCGGCTGGAACTGGTTGCTAGGGCTTTGCATAGGTAAACAATTAACTATTACGTAGCAACCATGTGTGTGGAATAGATAAATAATCAATAACAGCTGTAGGTTCCCAAAGCTCACCGGCTTATTACATTGAATCTATTCCCAAGAATTTAATAACAACAATTTCTTGTTGGCTAAGGGGACAAAGGTGTCACTTCATTGGAAAACCTCTGGTCTTACATTCCATTCCGACACCAGACAAAAACTTATGATGGCAGATTATAAGGGTTCCCTAGTCAAAGCATGTCTTGCGTATGCAGCTTGGGGAATGCCTCAAGGAATCAAATCGAATAAAAAAACACATTGAAGAAAAAATCTCGAAAAAAAATGTATTGAAGAAAAAAAATCTCGAGGAAAAAAATATCTTGAAAAAAAAAACTTGAGGAAAATATTTGAAACAAAAGAAATCTCGGAAAAAAGCATTGAAGGAAAAAAATATTTCGAAGAAAAAGACTTGAAGAAAAAGAAATCTCGAAGAGAATAAAATGCGTTGAAGAAAAAACAATAAAACGTGCGTTCTTATTTACTACTTCGTGGCACCCCACGCGTCTGTAATATGTCATCCTCATTTATATCCGTGGGTTCTCCACTTGAGTAGTGCCGGTAAGCTCTATCAAAACAAGTCACGAGAAATTACGTCATCGTCAATAAATTTGCATATGTAAACAATCTCTTATTATGTAACGACCCGTTGTGTATAATCAATAATCATTAATACCTGGTGGTTGTTAAGGCTCTAGAACCGGTTGCTAGAGAGGGCAGCAGCTGGACGTAGAGATAGGGGCAGCGGCTTAAGCCACTATGCCTCCACTACTTGTTTCTCCTTTTTTTCTTTTTTTGTACCAGGATAGCGGGTTACCAGAACATCATAAAGAGAAGTTTAATGGCTCATTCGAGCGGAAATTAAGATAATTAGTGCCCCTTTAAAGTGACTAAAGAGATTGGAGGGCAGCTAGCCCGTCGCTCGAGGGCAAAACGCTCCTTCCCCTAAAATCTTCCGATCAAAATTTTGACATAGCCAGTCTTTTCAGCATAATTGAAAGATCCAGTGACTACACTTTTGGTGATGACATAACCCTCCATGTTTCATAGGTAAAAAGGCTGTAAGCTATGCAATTATGATCCTAAGAAAGACAATAGATTAATTTGGATTACCAGAACTCGTAGTTTTGACTCTGAATCAGGATTTCAAGGGTTCATTTCCTTATCAGATATTTTTCTTAAATCATGGCTTTTGTGCCTTCTATATGCTTATGTGGATAACCTGTATTTGTTAAGACTGGTTACGGTAATTCTTAACCGATGCTGATTTTCTTACTTCGCCAAAAAATTACGGCTAACCACCAAAATTTGAGTGATTTTGAGTTTGAAATTTTTTCTGATAATTTCTGGATAAAAAAGAGCTTTACTATAGTTTTAAATTTTCCTTTAGTATTTCGGAAAAAATTAATCAAGTTATTCGAATTTGTCAATTCATTGTTTTTTTTTGGTTCCCATAGTCTCCGAATTAGGTATTCTTTTCTTAGATCAGACTGCCATTCTATGACGAACCAATAAATTTTCAAACGGGATATAGTCTCCAAAGAAAGGGTTTTACATATAGCTTAGTATTTATTATTGGGAAATATTCAGACATTTTTTATAGTAGGATTTTTGCACGGGAGATAGGGTATTTTTAACTGGAAGTTTTGCATGGGTAGAGAGTTTCTGGGGTAAATTTCCAGGAGAAATTTTTTTAAGAAGGGGAGGAGATTTTTCGGTATTATTTGAAAACTGTCAAAATTTAATAAAAAAAAAATCAACCGATGGTGAGGAGTAACATTAAAACTTAAAACGAACAAAAATTATTTTTGTGTATGGGGGGCTACCCCCCCCCCCCCCGAGATAAAAATGATCGTTGCATTATTGTTTTCATGTTACAGTTAAGGTATAAACGGGCAAAGATTAGTTTAAAAAACAAAGTTTTTCCGAGGGAAGTAAAGAGCAAAGTTGAAACTTAAGACGAACAAAAATTATTGCTTCACAGTCTAGCATATCTAACATATATTGATAAAACTATTGCAAATAAAACCAACTGATGATGTTTCCCTATTTTTGTGTGATTATTTTGTATGATTTTTTATGATATTTTGTATGATTAAACTGCAACTGAAAACAGTTAATAGAACTTGATTTTGATGAAAATGTCAAACTCTATAATAATACTACTGTATATTAATGTTCAGGACCACAGAGGGCAAGAGAAAACAATCGCCTAGGATTTTCTTTATTTTGAATGAGTGATTTATGCTTGCCTTACACAGATAAAAAAGGAAGTGAATTACTAAAAAAAATCTGGTTAGTCTAAAATATAAAGGGAACTTTCCATTCCCTGAAATATTTTGGCCACTTGTGTATCTGTCTGAGATACATCTTCTCTGATATCAACTAGCTTGAATTTCCCTATCCGATAAACGACGCTAATTTATGATTTAGATAAAAATTTTTAGTTTTCCTATACTAAGGAATAGGACCCTAGAGCTCAAATGAGAACCTCATTGAGCTCTCTGAGAGCTCAATGAGAAAAATTTCTCATTGGCCCGTCATAAGTGTAATTTTCCATGAGAATACATCTGATCACATTCATATCAAAAAAATTTTCTGCAGCTTCCTTGGTGCTTAAGCCCATTCCTCTAATCTTCCCTCTGTGTACGATTATACTAAACAAAAATTGGATGCAGTAATTAAAACTTGAGTATGATGAAGAATGTCAAATTCTATGTAAAATCAGTTAATAGTAATATCCATCATAAGACGGGACGATCAATCATAAGCGAAGACTAGGATACACCGACCGCAATACGGGAAGATGGAGAAGGACTAATTCATCTATTTCTCACCTTTTTTAAGACAGCACGTACCTAAAATAGAATTTGAAAAACCCACTACTAGAGTTACATTTGTTTAAAAATTATTTGTTCATTTCCATGTTTTTCTTTAAATTTCTTAAGGATTTAATACGGGTCTATTGTCGATAATAAAAAAGCTGGATGTAGAGAGAGA
This sequence comes from Artemia franciscana, assembly GCF_032884065.1. Lineage (NCBI taxonomy): Eukaryota > Metazoa > Arthropoda > Branchiopoda > Anostraca > Artemiidae > Artemia > Artemia franciscana. The sequence goes on from NC_088873.1 coordinate 41,734,864, forward strand.
GCAGCGCTGACATAATGCAACATTTTGTGGTTAGAGTTTGAAATGCGTTAAATCTAACTTCATAATTCCTCTTTAAATTTAAGTTACAAAAAAAAAAAACAGGTACTTTGTTTCGTGAACTTTATTAATTACAAAACCATCGAAACAAATATTCTTCAAGAAGCAATAATGAGGAACGGGTACATTTTCCGCACTTTTTTCAAGGCATTAGTGTGAATTTTCGCACGAGATGGTCGCTTTTTTGCTTCATCTTACAATGAAAATCCTCAGAATACAGAATAAATGAAATTCTTGATTATTATTTTTAAATAAGATAATTTTTGAATTTAAATTGTCATTTATTGTTACTTTCTATTATTTATTAATTTTTGTATACATTATTGTAACATGGTATTAATGTTTTATAGGTTTATTATTATTTAATTTATTATTTATGCTTTTACTAAATAATTATTTCATTGTTTTATAACGTTTAATAAAAAGTGGGTTCATGTTTAAGACAGAAAAATTAAGTTGAAAAAACATTATAGCCTTAGTGTATTTCCAAGCTTTTTAAGTTAGGACTCAGTAATATTTAAGAATCTTTGCTAATACTACACAAGTCTACCTGATACATAATAAGTTTCTTTGTTTTACGCACTAAGTCAAAGTTTTTGCTTTTATTTTGTGGTTTCGAAATCCCATCATTATCTTTTTATTTGTTTAGTTATTCTATTATTACCATTGTTCCGAAAAATCTTAGAACCAATCTTCTGAATATTACCTCGACAAAAACGGAGACTAAAAAATAATTAAAGTTCTTAGGAGCATCATTTTTACAACTTATGCGGCTTTTTAGGTGTACTACCACAACTATTATCGCTATGTTATTAGCAAAATTCACAATTCTTACACCAGGTAGATAAAACCTGAAAATATCAAATGCAAAAGAAACAATAATAATCCCAAGTAGGTCCCTGTTGAACCCCACAATTTGATTGGGATTCCACACCAACAGTATCATAAACTAGAGCTAGTTCTTCGTTGACCGGATGGGGCCTCTTTAGATCTAAAGTCAAAGCAGCAGTTTCCTGATGTTGGTACCCAAAGATTAAAATTTATCTATAAACGGGGATGTTGATTGAGAAACGGGATGCCTAGGAAAATTAATAGAGCAATACAGATGGCATGGTAGAACTTCCAAGCATAGAGGGTGCTTATACTCGGTAGAAATTTTACACAAGGAAAACAAAAATCAATGAGATGAACTGAGGGAAATAGGAGGGGGGGCAAATCTTTCTGGATCTATTAACAGATCCTTCACCCCCCAAAAAGAATCAAGACTCAAAAGGTAATTGCAATCAAAGGTAATCATATTTTTACAAGGGGAAATCAAAGCCTGGTCTATATTATATACAGGACTATATTATAAAATCAAATATTATATTTATTGAATTTCAGAGGGTACCGAATTTAGCAAGATGCTATCCTAATTTATAGGCTACTGGGTCTAAAAACTAGTAAGCTGTTATCTCGAATTACATACAAAGGAGCACTGGCTCAGGTGCCATAAATCCCGTTCTAGTGAGAAACCTAATTTTGGTAGCAACAGAAGGGTTCACGGACATGGACCCTTCTGTTTGGTTGACAGTTGGGTTATACTGTTTCGTCCTAGATCATTGAATAGGTGAGTAAGGTCAAGACATTGTTCAAGTACTTAATTGTCTCAATTACTACAGTAGGAAAACAGTTTTTTTCGCTCTCTTCTCACCGAATAACACATTATAATATACATTATTACCTTTAACACATTATAATAGAAATTCGATGCATGCAGGGTTCCAATACTTGCCAATTTTGACGATATGTATTGCCAATTTGCCATTTATATTTGACGATACTTGCCAATCTGTATTGACATTACTTGTAAATATCTTACTCCTCTAGAGAACTCTAAATGTTATAGACCACTAAATCTCTAATATCCCTAAGTAACTCCCTAAGTATGCATAAATGTAATTCAAAATCGACAGTGTCTGACAGCTTCTTAAGATCAATAATAATTATCCTCGGAATCCCCCCCCACTTTCTAGGGCATTTTCAATAATGTCAACTAAGTGATAAAAAGCATGACTTGTTGCGTGGACTTTCCCAGAGCCTTATCTGATTACCCAATAGTGTACCCATGGGTTGAAAGTATCCATGCTGTCTTTTATCCTTGCTGTCATATGTTCTCAAATATTTTTGAAAATAATTGGAGGATTGATGTTGGTCTTCAATTAGTAATTTTTTGCTTATTTCAGCTCTCCGGAAAACTATCCAAAACGTGAGGTGGGGTGCTCCTTTCTGCAGAAGTTTTTAAGGTTAGAATTTGGCGATACCTACTTATCTAAATTGTTTTCATTATTTACCCCTCATATACATTTACATTTAAAATGAGTAATTCAGAATTTTCAACAGAAATTTACTTACTAATGTCACCCCTAAGAAAATTGTACCCCACGAAATTGTGAAGTGGGGAAGAGGGAGCTTGAAAGCCAAAACTTAATTTGAGGTTATAGTTTCCTAATTCTCGAAAATCGATGACTCTTCAGGCATTTTTTTTCTTTGAGGATACCTTCCTCCCTCATCTATATTGATCTGAAGTACCTAATACGAAGAGTATAATTTGCGCACAAAATGTACTTGATGATGCTACAGCCCCCCCCCTCCACCTAGACAGATCAACAGACCTTCACCCTTAACTCTCGGTGTGCAGCGATTCAAAACATACAATGCGTGAAATAAAGTTTCAAGTGAATTTATCTAGTGAAATGAAGGCCAAACTTTACTGATTGTAATAATCCTTTGTTGTTTATGAGCCTTGTGCATGTCTAAGGACTAATTGTGGACTAATTGTGGACTCAATCTACTGTGTGACGACGTGTCAAACCAAACTAAGAGCTTACGAAGACAGAAACTAAAAAAAAATTATGCGTTGTTTTCTAGCAATTATGTTCAGATCTAAGAATTATACAGATCTAAGAAAGAACTATCTAAGAATTACCATTTAATGATATTTTGGCTTTAATTGAGTCAGAATTGTTGTTTTGTGGCATAAAATATCCAAAAACTGGCACTTTATTGCTTCCCTTACAAAGGGCACAAGAACTTCCACCATTACGTGAAACAAGTTCTCTCCCGATATTCTAAGATCACGAGGTTGATGCAGTCATCATCGGAGCTAAATTCTGTATTTTGTCAATAAAGGACTGGCAGCTTAGAATCTCAGTCCTATTGATCTATATCAGTGGTTCCAAGCCGATTTTGCGCCATGTTCCACCTAGGAATTTCTTACATCCTGATGCCCCCTCCTGATGCTTAGGTTTTCTTACCCAAAATTAACCCATATTTACCTGAGGGAGGGTTAAAAGGCCATTAACTTGGTATCCTTTTTCGAATTGTCCTTCGGGTGTATTTTACGCGAGTGAAAAGTTTTTTGTGTGCAACACCTTTGATACAATGCATAGCATCGTTGCAATACTGTCGCGTATCTGTATTGCTCTATAAATGTATGTGAATGTGACGTCATTACAGGAAAATGCTTTTGTTTAAAGTGTGGCTCTAGAGTATTATTAAATAAAAAAACAAGTTTTTTTAAACTGAAAGTAAGGAGCAACATTAAAACTTAAAACGAACAGAAATTCCCCCGTATATGAAAGGGGCTGTTCCCTCTTCAACGCCCTGCTCTTTACGCTAAAGATTTTACTGTTTTAAAAATTAGAGTTGAGAGAAAGAGTACAACTTTAGCGCAAAAAGCAGGGCGTTGAGGAGGGAACAGTCCCTTTTTTTGCCGTAGCAAAAAACAGCAAATTTGCAGTCTCCGGTATTCGTCGTCATTACCTCTAGGGATTCGAATTGGCCAGAGGGGATAGCCCGCAAATTTGGCTAGGAATAAATCACCGATTTTAATGTTCGCAGGATTAATGCCTAGTAAATGAAAGATTATAAAGTGAAAGAAACTTATCTTTCCGTGAGGGCCGAGCCTCACTAATGTATCCAAGTGAACAATCAGTCCAAACTGTGCGAGGTCGGCCCAACTGCTAATCCTTCTCTACACTAAAAAGTGTAATTAACGCGCAGGCAAATTATATCCAATTTTTTCTATACAGCACACTTGGTTATCGTATCTAATTTTCTCAATTCAAAACGCCAAGAATCTGATTGTGTGATAAATTCAAGTATCAGATTCCACAATTTCTGTAGTCACTGAATTAATTCATGGCTAAGGAATCAAGTTCAAACAATTCAAAAGTTCAAACAGGTGTAATCCCTTTGATAGCTAGTTCAATACTGGAGTATATCAGTATACTGCAGGCATCTTCTTTGAATTAAATTCATTTTTTCGGTAATCTCGGTTATAACGTTTTTTTCTGATATTATGAGAAATAGAAATATTCAGATCGAAATAAAGATTTTTAATTTTATGAATGGCTTAAGAATATTAAGTGGAAACTTTCAGGGCATGATGAGGGGGATGTACAACTGACGAAAAGGCAATATGCACATACTTCCTCATATGAAATTACTCCGTAAATGAAAGGGGCTTTTCCTCTTCAACGCACCGCTCTTTACGCTAAAGTTTGACTCTTTCTCTTAACTCTACCTCTTAAAACAGCAAAACCTTTAGTGTAAAGAGCGGGGTGTTGAAGAGGGAAAGCCCCTTAAATATACGGAGTAATTTCATATAAGGAAGTATGCGCATATTGCCTTTTCGTCACTTGTACATCCCTCTCATCATGCCCTGAAAGTTTCTCTGAAAAATTCTAGGACCAATGGGTCGATACGATCACCCCTGGGAAAAAAACAAACAAACAAATTAACACGCATCCGTGATTGGTCTTCTGGCAAAAAATACAAATTTCCACTTGTGGATAGGAGCTTGGAACTTGTACAGTAGGGTTCGCTGATACGCTGAATCTGATGGTGTGATTTTCGTTAAGATTCTATGACTTTTAGGGGGTGTTTCCCCCTATTTTCTAAAATAGGGCAAATTTTCTCAAGCTCGTAACTTCTGATGGGTAGGATTAAACTCGATAAAACTTATATATTTGAAATCAGCTTTAAAATTCTATTCTTTTTATGTAACTATTCGTTTCAAAATTCCGTTTTTTAGAGTTTTGGTTACTATTGAGCCGGGTCGCTCCTTACTACAGTTCGTTACCACGAACCGTTTGATATTATTATGAAAACTTCTTTCCTAACATTTTTGGTTCATATTCCCCTTAATACACTAGGCCTCTTTGAAGACGCAGGATCAAACAAGTCCCTTTGCCCAATAAGAAAGGTTATATGTAAACAATGGGTAACATGCATAACTCCCAGCCCTTACCACAGGGGCTGTGGAGGGTCATGTGATCCCTCAAGGCATAGTTATTTGACCTTTAGACTAATTTGAACATAGTGGCAGTTTCAAAATTTTGATCAGATGTCTTTTGTGACAGGGTAGCTAAAAAAAGGCATGGGAGCGATAATGACTGCCCTCCGACAGCTTTGAACATCCCCCTGAACGTGCCCCGAAAGTATCAACTTAATTTCTGCAGCCGTTCTTTGAATATTGCAAACAAGCCTTTTGATAAACTTGATGCACGAACTGCTTGATCAGTCGAAGGGTGTGCGTCCTGCCTATAACCGACCAAACTATTCCCACACCTTACAGTGGGGCGTGTGCCCCACGTTGGAAATCACGGCTCTAGATGATGAGTCCGTCAATACTTAAGGTCTTATTTCCATTTTTCTATAATTAAGCTAACTCTCGTGTTCTTAAGTTTCATTAGGTATCCTAACCGTAGGTATCCTGGCGTCATTAGGTGTCCTGGCTGTAGGATTCATTATGAATATATATATATATATATATATATATATATATATATATATATATATATATATATATATATATATATATGTATATATATATTTACATATATATAAATATATACATATATGTATATATACACATATATATATATATATATATATATATATATATATATATATATATATATATATATATATATATATATATATATATATATATATATATATATATATATATATATATATATATATATATATATATATATATATATATATATATATATATATATATATATATATATATATATATATATATATATATATATATATATATATATATATATATACTCCTATAATCACTATAGTGCAATTAAGTCAGTTTGTTATAGAAGGAAATACAACAACCATTTCTTATAAGCTGGTTGCCAGTTGTTGGTTTTGTCTAACTTCAATTCACCCTTTGTTAAAACCTAATTTTCGTATCATAATTTGAACATTGATCATACTTTTATCTAGTTGAATATACAAGAGAAGAAATTAATTGAAAAAGATACTATGAGAGATACATCGGGCCATTTTCTGTTTATTAATTCTGATCACGCGGGAAAAAGCATTGAGGATTCTCTGGACTTAAGAATGGGACTTTATCGAATCACATATCAAGAAGAAATAAGCGAAGGAAAAGAAAGGAATACTTGGATTAGTTTTAGTTAGAAAAGGCCTTCTAGGAATATTTATTTATCTATTTTTGTGAAAATGACTTAATAGCATTTCTTGATACAAGAATGGAAGAAAAAAAAATTCTAAGTGATTAGGATATCTAGCAGAATAAATTAAATTTTTTTCTACTAGGAAAACACATGAAGTAACAAAATATGTTAAACAATATGACTTATGTAAGCTCTCGCTAAAATCAATGGCCAAAGAAGACCACCTCTGGTTGAGCCACCAATCCTTGGTTTTTAAGATTGAGATCGCAGTTTACTAGCCTTGGGACCCGAAGGCATCAAAATTCAGGATAAGAGCGTGCTAATCCCAGTACCCTAAGAACCCCAATAAATTGGATTCAAGTTCTGATAATGTTTTTACCTGGGCTCAATTAGGTTAATTTAAGTGGACCTTTCGGGAAACATAAAATAATGTAAGTTTTCGGAATGTACATCATTTCCTGATTAAAAAGAAAATATAAAACCTGATTTTTAAACTAAAATTTATTTAAGAGTATCAAAATGATTTTTATTAAATTAATTTAATATTAATTTAATCTCTAACCAAAGTAATTAGGAATAATTCAATTCAACAGATATATATAAAAAATTAATTTGAAAATTTATATCATCTTTAATAGTTAATATTAGAAATAAAAAAGAGACATACCAACTGAACAGTTTTTTCTGAACTGAACTAAACAGTATTTTTCCAACTGAACAGCATTTCAGGATTCTTATAGATGCAACCTATGCCTTTAATTGAACCATTACGCCCACGCAACTCCAAATTTCAATTCCCCCTTCTTGTTTGGGGTATACAAATAATTAAAACTATGTTAATTTACATAACACATTCGTATTTGTAGGTTGTCCAAGTTCGCTTGGGTTAAGTACAGGTGTAGTCCGGGACTGGTAAATTACAGCCAGCTTGACACATTAGAGTCTTGGAAAACTATGAAAAAAAAAGGGTCAACCTCAAACAAATTGCTGCACAAATGATTCTTTCACTACCTGAAAAAATATTTGCTGATTCTGAATCCAAAAAATGTGTCGCTCTAGCTCTTTCACAAATTTGAGTTTTTGAGGTTGGATTTGAGGTTGAGACAAAAAATGTTGATTGAGCAAATACCAGCAAATGTGATTAGATACGTCATTTACTCACTCTTTTTTTTGCTGAGGAAGATGAAACTAAATGTTTAAATTCAAAAGAATTGTTCGGGGCTTAGAGCTTTGAGAGAGAGAGAGAGAGAGAGAGATTGGGGAAAGGTTCAGCCGACAGGTGTATATTAAACTTGGCCTATGGCAAAACATTTGCTGCCTCAAACCTTGGTAACAACCAAGACTGAGTTCAGGTAAAGTCAAGTATGCCTGAAACCTTAGTTTTGTGAAAGTGAGTAAGAATGATGAGGAAGAGGGAAAGGTAAAACGCATATTTGGCAACAACAAAAAACATTCTGTCAAAGAGCTTTCCTTAGCTGAGATGAAATATGAGTTCCAAATAAGAGATCAATATATCCAGATATGATGAAACACATAGATCAATTACATAAGGCTAAGGAAAATTACAGTAATACAGAGATTCATTGAATAGGGGCACAGCTTTTCAAAAATTTGGTCTGCTTCTTCGCTATCATCGTCTTCAAGGTTTTCGGTATCAACTGTTTCACTTCCTCTCAAGTTCAGGTACATTTTAAGTCATGATTTTCGCAAGAACACCGCAGCGTCGAACGCTCGCTCAAGCAATTACAGTGAAACACTGAGAGAAGGGAAGGCGGTACCCATGATCTATATGAATGCACAGGTCTTAATTCGCCTTTCCGTAAAATTAAGGAAAACTCCAAAGGATCCAGTCAACACTCACTATTTTTCACGCTTGTACTTGGAAGTACGCTCGAAGCGAATGATACTTGCAAACATCACTAGTGTGTAGAATTTTTTGGGCCTGCACACACTTCCCAAACCTCCAACTCCTACTCGAACCTCCAATTTTTGCGAGGAATTTCTCGCAGCAGAACTTGTCAAGACTTATTTCATTTTCTGCAGCCTTAAGTAATATAAGCATGGCCTCCTCTCCAGCTTTTCTAATGTCGTCTTTTGTAGTAGCTGAATCTGGAATAGTCCGGCGATATCCTGGAAGTTTTTCTTCTTTTTTGCGTTGCTCAGTGGTGTTCATTTTTTTTATGCCATTAATTCGCGAAATCAAATCACATCCAAGAAAGGCAAGGAGGAAAAGACTTTGGTCACAAAGGGTGTCACCAAGTTTTAGTTTAGCAGCCAATGTATCCCACAGACTACCTCCATTTTTCCGTGACTCGGAATGGAAAAATATCGGTTTACAATATCGTTTCATGTGGTATAGTAAAAGGACTAGTAAGTTCGTATCTTCTCCTATTAAGACTGTAGGTTGGCGTACTGCCGACTCGATCACAGTCATCACAATTCACAAGGCGCATCGGCTGGTGACTGGTACACTTTATAGCCTGCATCATTAAGGTTGCCGGACAATATGCTGATAATTGTCTGCTTGTTTTCTGCGTTGCTAACGAAATTACCTTTTCGTTTTTTTCACTAAACAAGGCATCAGCAGCTCAATGATGATCTTAGGAAACCCTTAGACTTATTCCTCCTCTCAGTGGTTACGTCTTTGATTGAAGATCCAGATAAATACCCACCAAACGCTATGAAAGCTCATCCATATCCTCGTTTCACATAGTCAACTTATTTGGTGCAGGCATCCGAGTACTGTATTTCTCCGAACGCGAAAGATGTAGAAGGGCCCTGCAATCTCATACAAAATAAAGTTCATCCAAGCTCTTAAGTAAGCAATCTGTCTTTGGTTCAGGCCTTCAATTTCGTGCCAGATCGTATTGGCAAGCACTGGTTTGTCCACCGACCAAAGACAACCATACGGCTCAAATATCGAAGGTGGTGGGAATCAGAGTTCGTATTTGAAAAAGTCTGGAATTCTTCATCTGAACTCTTTGCAACAGTGAACAGCCTTTGAAACATCAAAGCAGGGTCAACAGTTCTGCTGCCGACTTCAGGTTACTTTGCACTCTCATAGTAATAGCAGTTGCTTTCTTCTTGAAAGCGTAAATGTTTGTGTCTTTTCCAGTCGTATCATTCAGGATTTCCCAACCTATTGGTATAGCCTCGTCTACGTCAACCTGCTCACGCGGAATCTCGGCAATTACTATATTCCTGAGAAATGGCTCCTCTGTGAAAGGTGAAGAATCCAGGAGAAACTGGACAACCTTTAGAACATCTTTAAAGTCACGTTTGCTTAACTCATTTTGCCTGGGACTTAACCCGGATGCATGCTTATTTGTTTGTTTTTTGTTTTTATTTTCCAGGGGGTGATCGTTCCGACCAATTGGTCCTAGAACATCGTAAAAAAGGCTCATTCGAACGGAAATTAAAAATTCTAGCACTCTTTCTAAGTAACCAAAAGATTGGAGGGCAGCTAATCCCCCTCCCCCGCCCCCCTTTTCCCCAAATCATCCGATCAAAATTTACAGATAGCAATTTTGTTAATCATAAATGAAAGACCAAATTACTCTTCCGTTGGATATAGCATGACCAGCCCACCTCCCCCCACCCCAGGGAAAAGATCTTTGGTTTATAAAATTAATAGTAAATACAATAAAAATTAATAATATATAATTTATAAAACGCATAGTATTTGTTGATAACTTCGAAGACCACACTGCCTTTCCATGACGAAAGTAAAACAGTTCAAAATAGGGATGATACCTTTTTGTTGACAGTGAAATATAAAATTATTTAACTGGATATTTCGAACACATATACAGTGTTCATCATGGTTTTACTGCTGATGATGAACACTGTATATGTGTTCGAAATATCCAGTTAAATAATTTTATATTTCACTGTCAATAAAAAGGTATCATCCCTATTTTGAACTGTTTTACTATAGTATTTGTTATTGGGAAGTATGCATACAGTTTTGGGCAGGGAGTGGGGACGAATTTTAGGCTGGGGGTTTATCAACGGGAGAATTTTCCATTAGGAGGAAAGTTTCCAGGGGGTGAACTTGTCAAGAGAAATTATACACTGAGGGATTTTGCCAGAATTCTTAGACAAAATTCGTTTTATATGTCTTGCTTTCTCTTTTCCGTATTAATTTTATAAGTGGAGTTGCTAAGGATAATTGTACGGGGTAAATTTTCACCGGGATTGAGCTGTCTAGAGGATATTCCCATGGAAAGGTGGATTCCTCCATGGAGGCGGGGCCATATTTCCTGGCGTTATTTTAAAAACGATCAGAAATTAAATATAAAAATATTTTTATAGCTGAAAGTAAAAAGTAACAGTAAAACTTAAAACAAACAGAAATTATTACGTATATGAAGGGGGTTTTCCCCTCCTCAACAACTCACTCTTTACGCTAAAGTTTGAATTTTGTCCCAGTTTTTTTAGAACGACTCCTGAAACACAAGGGTCGTTTAATTAGAACAATTAAAAGCTTTTTTTTAAAGTGTTAAAAAAATTATTGTAAAGACTGAGGTGTTGAGAAGGGGGCAACCCCCTTCATGTATAATGAAAAGAGAAATCACCAATGCAACAGCACAAACACATAAAAAAGAAGACAGAAGGAGAAAAGGAAGACTGTTTTCCTACATTAGTGATTAATATAGATCAGTACTTGAATGAGGCCTTAACCCTACTCATCCATACAATCACACAGGCCAAACAGCATAGCCATACACAATAAACCATAAAGAATAATCCATGGACAGGCAGTCTGTTCAAACAGAATTGGTTCAGATAGAAGTATAGCTAGTCCTGTAGTAATAACTAAAACATAGAATAATATTTGTTTTTAACGCTTGAAACAATGGTGTTTAGTTATTTGCAGTTCTGGATATTATAATCTTAACAAGTCTTTTTTTTTTACTTATTATGGCAGAAATCCCTGTTATACTAAAATTAAACATAGAATAATAGTAGTTTTCACACTTGGAAGACAATAGCATTTGATTATTTGCATTTCTTAATGTTCAGAGACTTAGGAGCAGCTTTTTTACTCACTATTGCAGGTATTCCAGCAGTGAAAATGATTTGTCGAGGGAGAGGACAAGGATGTATTTGAACCTTACCCTAGATTTTGGTTCCGCCGCCTGGATTTTGACAATTCTATTTTGGGGAATAATCATTCGAAAACGCCTTTTTTCTGAAATTTTCTTTGAAAAATTCAAGAACATGACAAATCCCCCCCCAAAAAGGAATAGAAAAATTGACTCTTCTCCCTATATTTTTGTGAATTGACGCTACTGAGCTAGTCATGTAACAATATTTAGTTACATTAGTATTTATTTAGTTATTATTACTTGATTATATTATTATACTTATTACATTATTGCTTAGTATTTATTTATTTTCATTTCTCCATATTCGAAGACGCAACTAGAGGTTTTTTTTCCTACTTACTATAGCCGGCACACCAAGATCGACCAGAATCCACTCGTTTTGGCTTCTATGTCTGGCACACCATGCTTTACTACCAGGCATGTAGAGCCTTGCCCACTTCGTCGAACAGCCATAACTGTCAGCAGTGTGATGAGTCGAGCTGGCTGCAATTTGCCAGTCTTGGACTGCACCCGTACTTAATCCCAGCAAACCTGGACAACCTACATTAAAAGGAAGTTTTATGAAAATTTTGCAACTTCGATTGCTTTTGTGAACAAATCAAGAAGGATAAACCAGGAAGCTGGAGTTAAATGTTACGTTATAGTTCATTTAAAAACAAAACATAGGCCCCTTTGGATTGGATTTGGCCAGTATTGAAGGTAATGTAAGACCTGACTTTGGCTAAATTTGAATCATGCTTGTAGAAGTGGGCAGCGAGAATTCATCTTATGATACGGATTTAAACACATCTTAGGAGAATTTCGGCTTATTAATGTACTTTTTCTATTTTCAAGTTAAACCCGACTGGAAAAACTCTCTAAAAAATTTAGTCACTGAACCCTAAAGGATTGAGTCTTGGTTAATAAATCTAAGAGAGTGGAGCAAATCATTAAAAAAAACTTATATTACTGTTTTCAGGTTCCCCACGAGGGGTGGGATTCTTCAGATATATCATTGGAATGAAATAGCCAGCCTATCCACTTCTCCGCATAGGCATGACTTCTAGTCCACCTGATTCGAATCTCAAGTAGCCTATTTCTATCATTTTGAAATTCGAGGTATTTAGGCAAGCAGATTAATTGAAAAACCTCTTTAAGGGAATAATTATTACACCGAACTACTAGTTTCTTTTCACTTTATGAAAAAATTGTTGTCACTCCTTAGTTTGTCAAACAATAACCTTCGTGTCGGCCAATGTACATAAGCAATGTTTACATATTGTCGAAGGAGCAATTACTACAAGAAATTACTAAACAGCTTTGTGTTTTCCGCCTACATTAGTTTTTAAAATAACACCTGAAAACTTACCAGTGCATACTGAAACTAAATAGCTAGATTTAAGGTGACAAAATTTTAACTGTTGTATGGTTGCACAGAGACCGTGCCCTAAAAATAGTTCCACTAAACGTCCCAGAAGAGGGTAAGCAAGCCCACAATAAAGTGGAAAAATTCTAAATGAAAACGTAACTATTTGAGTATCTCTTGGAAGATAGCCAATGCAGAAATTTAAATACGGTGGGATAACCAAGAGGAATGTTCATCAGTATATGATCCTCAAGTGATTTAGCGCTTGTTGTGGCATGAGTGGTAGTGATAGAAATGACTTTTGAAAATGCCACCGCCTTTATTTGGAAATTTCTAATTTGAATATCATTCTATTACAATTTGTTTGATACACTACCCTATTTTTAGGGTAGTGTATTAGGGTAGTCGGGAGATAATATTGACCAGAGCTCAAAGTTGTATTTATGTTTGGGAGTTGTGAAGGCAGCAACAAACTAAAAATAGAATGTCACCAGTTAAAATCAGATATGAAAATGAATAGATGCCTACCTTAAAATCACTTAGCCATAAACCGCTCCCAGACAGTGATGTCAATTGAAGGGACAATACCCCCCCCCCCTAGATTTTCCATCTCCCTTAGACTTTGAAAAATATATTTCTTGTGGGTATTTTCAGTGAAAAATTTCTTCCCTTGGTATCTTTATTGAAAATACTGGAAATAGACAAGTTCTCTCCTAGATTCTGAAAAATATATTTTGCCCTCTCTCTCCCTAAGCTTTCCGGAATTGGCGCCACTACTATCAGAACATTTAGATGCTGCTTTTCTCTCCCTTAGATGCTGCTTTTTCTCTTCCTTTAGATGCTGCCCTCTCTCTCCCTAAGCTTTCCGGAATTGGCGCCACTACTATCAGAATATTTAGATGCTGCTTTTGGTCTGACATTAAAATATTTTAAGGTTTGATACTTTCAAATAATTCAAGTTAAAAGTCAATTCCACTATCATAACATAAAGAATGACTCTGTTTATATTTTATACTTCTCCAGTTAACATTTTTAAGCATCACTCTTGTAGCTGACTTCAACCACGAAAATAAACACACAACATTCAAATAACATTCTAAACCTAGAGAGGTGATAATCAAGACCATTAACCAAGGAAAATAATAAAGTAAAAATAGAAGAAAATAATCAAGGAAAATAAGGAAAATAATCAATAATCAGATAACCAAAGAAATAAAGTCTTGTGAATATGTGTCTCAGAAACCAATAAAATTTTGTCTATTTTTTTCTATTTAGAGACCTTAGCTCTAAAATTCTTGATACGCTCTTTAAATACTTTTGCCCACATAGATACTCTCTAAAAACTATATTAAGTGGAATTTTTTTTTTGTATTAAACCCCAAAGAGCTATTTTAGAAGGCGACATGACTTATCCATAGCAACATGCATTTAAAAGCCTTCTTCAAGCTTACAAATATAAGTAAAACATAATAATCCAAGATTATTATAATTCCTGCGTCAAAATTGCAACAGACATGGTATTTTCTTTTTTATTTCTATATTAATATGTTTTGGGTATTCGTTCAATTTTCATTTTGTATTATGAAAGATACTTACAGAGAGCCCCTCGTGCAGCTAAGGCTTTGCATATGTTTACCTCCTTTTTCATAACTATATTTATGCATTTACGATATTTTATTTAAGACAGTTATTGTATATAATATGATCTATAATGATCTATAATAATGCAAAGTTCTCTCAGCTCCTTGCCAAGAACAAAATGGTTCGGCAAAATGAAACATTAAAATATGTATTAGTAAAACGAATCTATAGTTTCTTCCTTTTACGGCTCTTAACACTGGTTTTTTCTACTTTGCCAATTTCTTTGCATTATCTCTTCAATAAATCATAATTTCATTTGTGATCATTTACAATTGCATGTTTCAAAGAACAAGAAGAAGAACTAACCTATAATAAAAATCCATGAGTTCTAACAGTAACAACGACAACGTTTATTTAAATCAAGGAAACAAAAACAATAACTGCCAGAAGTCATGACTTGTTAATGCTACACACCCTTTTGAATTTCATCTTATATTTACATTTATTCTCAGCAAAAAAAGCAAAACATGAAATGCAGAACTTAAGAGATGACCAATAAATAAGTAAACCTAATAATAATTATCATAGTTTCCGCGGTAGCTATCAAAATAAAGAGCAAAAGAAATAGCTGCAAGTAAAGAGCAAACCATGGCCCAGAGTAGCCCAAAGTTTAAAAATTCTTTTTCAAGAAAAACTGATTAATAGGAAAAAAATTCCTAGCAGCTGATTAAGAAATTATTCAGAAACTATCGTTCCGATTAATCTTCATACTGAATGTTATTTTGAAAAAATATTTACAGGAATTTTGATAAAAAGCCGGAAAACCCTTGAAAATGGTATCGGATCGGAACGAAAAGTAAACCACTGGGATCTCAATTGTCTAAAGCCAATACATGATAATTACAGCCCCAATCTTGAAAAATGGCGAAAATCACGTTTTTGCATGGTAGTACTGAGGTGTCATCTTTTTTCTGTTTTTTTTTCCTTCACTGTTAGTGGGCAGGGTTACCACCTGGAGAACGAAAGCGCTATTTTTGCACTATATCATCATGTTTGACACTGTAACACGTGCTATATTGAATGTACCACTTTTTCTCTTATATGACCAAATTGAACATATAAACATGTAAAATGCGATTACATAATGTGTCTCACAACAAAATACACGTAAGAACATTTTTATGCATGACAATAAGCAAAATATATTTAAATAAGGGATATGTGTGCGTGCGTACATTTTCCCGTTCAAAGCTCTGATCGGATCCTTTACATTAAAAAAGAGTAGAAAATTACCTAAGAAATAATCTAAGTACGCATAGACGGACTATGCCTGTGTCACGGCGCAAGCCGCGACACGCACGAATTTTTATTTATTTTTTGATTGTAGCATCGAAAATCGCTGTTTAGCACGCAAATGCGGGAAATTGTAGCACTCTAGGAAATGAATGTGGTGGCAACGCTGTTAGTGGGGTACTGGAACACCATAAAGAGCTGTTTGAGGGCTCATTTAAAAGCTAAACCAAAAACTGATCTTAATATTGGCTTTGATAGAATTGAAATTGTATTTCTCTAAATCACTAAGGAACAAGCTTTTCAAAATTCTACAAAGTTAGGGACAATTACGAGTCACCTTATTTGAACTTCACCTGCCTTTGTAGTATCAAATAATTCGTACTAACGAACTGTAATAAGAAGCGACCCAGCTTAAAAGTAACTGAAACTAAAAAACAGAATTTTGATACCAATAGTTACATCAAAAGAATTGTATTTTAATGCTGATTTTAAATATATAAGTTTCATCAAGTTTAGTCTTACCTATCAAAAGTTACGAGCCTGAGAATATTTGCTTTGTTTCAAAAATAGGGAAAATACTTCCTAAAAGTCAGAGAATTTTAACGAAAATCACACCATCAAATTCAGTGTATCAGAGAGCCCTACTGTAGAAGTTTCAAGCTCCTATCTACAAAAATGTGGAATTTTGTATTTTTTTGTCAGAAGACAGATCATGGATAAGTGTTTATTTGAATTTTTTTCCCACGGGTGATCGTATCGACCCAGCAGTCCTAAAATATCACAATAGGGTTCATTCTAACGGAAATCAAACGTTCTAGTGCCCTTTTAAGTGACCAAAAACTGGAGGGCACCGATGCCACCTCCCACGCTTGTTTTTCTCCAAAGTCACCGGATCAAAATTTTGAGATACCCATTTTTTCAGCATAGTCAAAAAATCTAATAATTACATCTTTGGGGATGACTTTATCCCCTAAAGTCCCCGGGGGAGGGGCTGCAAGTTACAAACTTTGACCATTGTTTACATATAGTAATGGTTATTAGGAGGTATACAGACGTTTTCAGGGGGACTTTTCACTTTTTTTGGGGGGGAGGGAGGTGGGGATGGAGAGAAGGTTACGTGGGAGTATCTTTCCATGGACGAATTTATCATGACGGAAGAGAATTTCCATGAAGGGGGGGGGGGTTACTAGTGTTATTAAAAAAGAGAAAATAAATAAAAAAAGCTTTGTCAACTATAAGTAAGGAGCAGCATTAAAACTGAAAACGAACAGAAATTATTACGTATATAAAGGGGTTCGTCTCTTCCTCAATACCTGACTGTCTACACTAAAGTATCTTTAGTAATGTCAACTATTTATTCTACGGCCTGTGTGGTTCAGGGGTGATTCTTAAGGATTTGGGAAAAAATACAAGCTTTAGTGTAAAGAGCGAGGTATTGAGGAGGGGGTAAACCCCTTCATATACGTAATAAAATATACAAATATAGAAGTTCGTTACGTCAGTTAATTCGTATGTTACGTATATTTATTACTAATAAAAACGTTCGTAAAAAAAAGTTCTAGTCGCCTTTTCAAGTAACAAAAAATTGAAGGGCAACTAGGCCTCCTCCTCCGCCTCTTTTTTCAAAATTGTCCGATCTAAATTACGAGAAATCTATTTAGCAAAAAAAATAATTAATTTGCAAATTTTGTCTTAATTATTCATGCACAGTAAGTCAAAATAAAAAAAAACTGTTTTTTTTCAAGTGAAAGTAAGGAGCGACATTAAAACTTAAAACGAACAGAAATTTTTCTGTATATGAAAGGGGTTGTGCCCTCCTCGACGCCTCTATCTTTACGCCAATGTTTTTATTGTTTTAAAAATTAGAGTTGTGAGAAAGAGTCAAACTTCAGCGTAAAGAGCGGGGTGTCGAGGAGGGGACAGTCCCTTTCATATACGGAATAATTTTGGTTCATTTCGAGTTTTAATGTCGCTCCTTACTTTCAGTTAAATTTTTTTTTTAATTATTAATAAAGATGGTGGGTGCTATAAAGATATTAAAAGTAGAATAGCCATGGCCCACTGTGAGTTTCACAGCTGAAGAATAGGAATGAAAGTCTGTGAACCAAGATTAGACTTAGAAGCTACAGTGATGACAGTGGTAAAAGTAAGGTTTTAAAGCATGGGCACTCAAAAAAAAAAAGAATAAGGATTTGCTAGAGGTTTTCCAGAGAAATTGCTTAAGGACTGTTTTAGGTTCCCGACTGACTGACCGTATTTCAAATAGTAAGGCCTACCTGTTTAATTCTATCCCGTACAATCCCCCTACTTGTAATAATAATTCTAGGCCTACCCGTTTTCTAGGCCCATAATGAGAGAAAGGATGAGATGGCTCAGCAGGACGTTCTCAAATGGGATGGGAAAGCGTCGTGGGCAAACATTTGAAGGAAATGCGAGCTTCATGGGAGGGTGTGAAAACGGAGGCTTTGAATATATTGGGATGGAGGAGGATCGTGCGTAGTTGTGCTGGCCTCAGGCAGCTTGTTGATGAAGTAAGTTGTTAGCAGTAGTAAGTTTACTTGAACCAATATTGCAAATATATGTTGCATAATGTGCGAACCAATAATTTTGGCTCGTTTTAAGTTTCATTTTCGCTCTTTACTTCCACCAGAAGAAATTATTTTATAATTAATTTACATCAAAGAACATAAAATAACCCAACCTCCCCCAAGCTAGCACAAATTAGATAATCTGTGTTTTCTCACCAAAATCGCCGTTCTAAACTGGGGAAACTCTTAGAATTTTGAGTGATTTTTATCATTAACTGGTAAAGAAGTAAACCCTGCATCCCATTATGCAGTCCGAGTGGACCCATTTCCCATTAGCCCGAGACGGCCCATATCCCATCACTTTAACAAAACACATAATCTTATGGGCTACTGGAGACATTGGGTCTGTCGAGCATTTGGTATTACGTAATCATTCCCGATTGATAAGGAAATTTCTGGAAGTATTATTATCTGAGTTTCGTTTGCCAAGTATGTTGTTCAATAACTGAAGTGAGCTTGAAGTGACATGATATCTAATAAACGAAGTTTTGATATGGATTCTAATATACAATTGGAAGAGATCTTTTTGTACTTTAATGGTATCGAGCCGATTATTCATTACTGTTTATTGATAACTGATTATCACTACAATCGGACAGGTATTATTTTTGTAATTTAATCGCGTTAAACACATCTGTTTTCCATTATCAGGGCTTGCTCATGAATTTGGGTCCCCACATTCCCGTCCACGATCCAATGGTGCCTACCAGGGCCCCGAGTCCCCATCCAGGGCTCCATGTCTACCTCTAGGGTTCCAAATCTCCCTCCAAGGCTTCATCTCTCTCTCCAGAGACCCCGAGTCCCCCTCCTTCCCATTTTATTTACTTAGATTTTTTTAACTGAAAATCTTTCAAATGTTTTCCTTTTCTTAGAATCACATTAATTATACTTTTAAGAAAATCACTTGTGATATTTAAAAAAATAAAAATGACGACGATATAACTAATTCAGTCGTAACTTTTCCATCAGAAGAATATTGTCTTTAGTGATTTTTTATATAGGTTTTTTAAGCTTTTTTTCATATCTGAAAATCAAATTAAATATACTATATAAAAATAAGTCACCAGTGGAATGAGTAATTGAATCAATTTGTTCAGTTAAAGCACCAAGAATAATGAAAATGAAATGGAGTTGAAATATATTGTCCGTTTTGATCTGTAAAACCACCAAGAACAGTGAAAATGAAACGGGGTTTGAATTGATTTTATCGGTAAAATTACCAAGAACCCTGAAAATGAAAGTAGATTTTAATCAATTTGATCAGTAAGAGTACCAAGGACCATAATAATAAAATAAGTTTTAATAGTTTGATCTGTACAAGTATCAAGAACAGAGACAATGAAATATGATTTGAATCATTTACATTACTAGAACTGCCAATAGCTGAGACAATGAAATTAATATATAAATCCATTTCATCAGTTAAAGTACTAAGAATAACGAAACTGAATGGGGTTGAAACAGATTGTCGGTTTTGATCAGTAAAAGCACCAAGAACAGTGAAAATCAAACGGTGTTTGAATTGGTTTTATGGGTAAGAGTACCAAGAACTCTGAAAATGAAAGTGGATTTTAATTAATTTTACCAATTTAATCAATTTTGAATCAGATTAATCAGTAAAATATAAAAAACAGAGACAGTGAAATAAGATTTGAATTGGCTTGACCACTAAGAGTACAAACAGCCGAGACAATGAAAAGAGTATATGAATTAATTTGATCAGTTACAGTACCAAGAACAATGAAAAAGAAATGGGGTTAAACAAATCGTCGGTTTTGATCTACAAAAGCACAACGAACATTGAAAATGAAACGGGGTTTGAATTGGATTTATCGGTAAAAGTACCAATAACCCTGAAAAAGAAAAGGGATTTCAATCCATTTGATAAGTAAAAGTGTCAAGAACGAATAATTTAAATCAGGTTGAATCAGTTTATCTGTAAAATTATCAAAAACAGACACAATGAAATACGATTTGAATCGATTTGACCACTAAAAGTTCCGACAGCAGAGTCAATGAAATGAATATTTGAATCAATTTTATCAGTTAAAGTACTAAGAACAATGAAAATGAAATGATTTTGAAATAGATTGATTATTAAAAGAAGCAAGAAGAATGAAAATGAAATGATTTTGCAATAGATTGATTATTAAAAGTAGCAAGAAGAATGAAAATGAAAGAGTGATATGAATCGATTTGTTCAGTAAAAGTACCAAGAGCCATAAAAATGAAAGGGGGTTACAATCTGTTTGATCTTTAAAGGTACCAAAAACAAAACAAGAAAAAATGTAATTTGAATCGATCTGACCACTAAAAATACCAAAAACACAGACAATGAAATGAACCTCAGAATCGATCATTAAAAGAAGCAAGAAGAATTAAAATAAAAGGGTGATTAGAATCGATTTGACCAGTAATCGCACCAAGAACCATGAAAATAAAAGGGAATTTAATCAGTTTAATCTATATAAGCATCAAGAACGGACACAATGAAATGAGATTAGAATCGATTGGACCCCTCCAAGTATAAAAAAATACAATAAAATGATTGTGTTTGACCACTAAAAGTATCAAGAACAGTGAAAAAGAAACAAGATTTGAATTGGTTTTATATATAAAGTGTCAAGAACCATGAAAATGAAATAGAATTTTAATCAATTTGATCTGTAAAAGTACCATGAACCCTGAAAGTGAAAGGGATTATTAATCGATTTGATATGTGGAAGTACCAAGAACAATGAGAACGAAACTGGATCTGAATAGGCCTGACCAGTAAAAGTCTTAAGAACAGAGACAAAGGTACCTAGGTACCTACAGCCAACCGACAACTGTCGTGGGTACCGGCAGCCAGCCTGCCACACTGAAGGTACCTGCAGCCGGCCAAAAGTTATCTGATTTTGAGCTAGGTTCGTTTGGCATTTCAAGTTAGGTTCAAATAGCCTTATTCAAGTTAGGTTCATTTAGGTATCCCGTACAGTTGTAGGTTGGCTGTAGGTACCTAGGCTACAGGTACCTGGGCTATGAAAGGTACTTTTACTGGTCAAATTGATTCAAATACTCGTTTCATTTTCTCGATTGTTGCCACTTTTATTGTTCAAATCAATTCAAAAACTAATTTCATTGTCTCTGTTCTTGAAACTTTTACAGATCAAACTAATTAAAACCCTCTTTTATTTTCTTGATGCATTTACTGGTCAAATCAATTCACTCTTTGATTTTCATTCTTTCTGCAGCCTTTCATTTTCATTCTACTTGCTAATTTTAATGATGACTCTGTTTCAACCCAATTTCACTTTCATTGTTCTTCATACTTTAACTGATGAAATTGATTCAAATATTCCTTTCATTGTCTCTGCTATTGGTACTTTTAGCGGTCAAATCAAATCAAATCTCATAGAAATGTCTGTGTTCTTAATACTTTTACTGGTTGATCCCATTCAAATCCCGTTTCATTTTCATTCTTCTTACTACTTTGAATGATCAATCTGGGCAAAGCCCAAGTAGTTTACATTGGTCATGGTACTTTAACTGATCAAATTGGTGCAAATACACATTTTATTGTCTCTGCTGTCGGTACTTCTAGTGTGTAAATCGATTAAAATCTAATTTAATTGTTTCTGTTCTTGATGCTTTTACTGGTCAAACCGTTTCAAGTCCTGTTTCATTTTTATTGTTTTTGGCACTTTTCCAGATAAAATTGATTAAAATCCTCTTTCATTTTCAAGGCTATGGGCACTTTTCTATATATAACTAATTCAAATTCTGTTTCATTTTTACTATTTGATTAAAACGCCTTTTATTATTAACCGCCTTTTAAATAGATTAAAATGCCTTTTATTTTTATAGTTCTTAGAAATTTTAATAGTCAAATAGATCCAAGTATAAATATCACTGTCTCTGTTGTTGATACTTCTAGTTGGTCAAATCCGTTCAAATACTACTTCAATGTCTCTGTTCCTTATACTTTTACAAATCAAACTGATTAAACCCCCTTTTATTTTCATGGTACCTGATATTTTTACGGGTTAAATCTATTCAAATCACCCTTTCATTTTCATTTTACTTTGCTACTTTTAATGATCGATCTGTTTCAACCCCATTTTATTTTCATTCTTCTTGATACTTTAACTTATCAAACTGATTCAAATACTCATTGTTGGCACTTTTAGTGGTCAAATCTATTCAAATCTCATTTTATTGTCTGTGTTTTCGATAATTTTAAAGATAAACTGATTGAAACCCCCTCTTATTTTGATGTTTCTTGGTACTTTTACTGGTCAAATCGATTCAAACAACCCTTTCATCTTCATTCTTAATTCTACTTTTAATGGTTAATCTGTTTCAGACCCATTTCATTTCCATCGTTCTTGATACATAAACTGATCAAATTGATTCAAATTATTGTCTCAGCTGTTGGTACTTTTAGTGGTAAAATCAATTCATACTTCATTTCATTGTTTCTGTTTTCGATACTTTTCCAAATGAAACTGATTAAAAACTCTTTTAGTAGTAGTGTTCTTGGTACTTTTACTGAACAAATTGATTCATATCAACCTTTCATTTTCATTTACAATCTCATTTCATTGACTCTGTTCTTAATACTTTTACAGGTCAGACTGATTCGAATCCCATTTCATTCTTCTTGTTTTTGATACTTTTACAGATCAAATCGATTAAAACACCTTTTCATTTTCAGGGTTCTTGGTACTTTTACATATAAAACTGATTCAAATCCTTTTACCGATTAAGATCATATCCTATTATGACTCTTTTCGTTTCCACGATTCTTGGTATTTTTACTAGTCAAGTTGATTCAGGTATTCATTTTATTGTCTCTGTTGTTTATACTTTTAGTGGTCAAGTCGACTCAGATCTCATTTCATTGTCACTGTTTCTGATACTTTTACAGTTCGAAAGGATTAAAACTTCGTTCTTGGTACTTTACTGGTCAAATCGATTCCAGTCACCCTTTTATTTTCATTCTTCTTGCTACTTTTAATGATTGATTAAAATACTTTTTTAATTGTCTCGGCTGTTGGTACTTTTAGCGGTCAAACCGATTGAAATTTGATTTCATTGTCTGTGTTCTCGAAACTTTTACAGATCAAACTGATTAAAACTTCTTTTATTTTCATGGTGTTTTACTGATTAAATCAATTAAAACTCCCCTTCATTTTCAGGGTTCTTGGTACTTTTACGGGTAAACCAATTCAAACCCCGTTTCATTTTCGCTGTTCTTGGTGTTTTTACAGATAAAAACTGACAATCTGTTTCAACCCATTTCATTTTCATCGTTCTTGGTACTTTTACTGAAGAAATTTAATATACTCATTTCAATGTCTCGGCTGTTGGTACTTTTAGTGATCAAATCAATTCAAATATCATTTCAAATCGTTTCAAATATCTCTGTGCTTGATACTTTTTAGGATCGAACCGTTAAAAACTTCTTCTAATTTCATGGTTCTTGGTGCTTTTACCGATCAAATTGCTTAACATCCCCCTTTCATTTTCAGAGTTCTTGGTAGTTTTATCCATAAAACTAACTCAAACCCCATTTTATTTTCACTGTTCGTGGTGCTTTTGCAGATCAAAACCGACAATCTGATTCAACTCCATTTCATTTTCATTGTTCTAGGTACTTTAACTGATCAAATTGATTCATATACTAATATCATTGTCTCGGCTGTTGGTACTTCTTGTGTCAGTTCAATTCACATCTCATTTCATTGTCTTCGTTCTTTATACTTTTACAGATCAAACTGATTAAACCTTTTTTCTTTCATGGTTCTAAAAAATTTTTAAGTTAAAAAATAAGAAAAAGCGTCCCAAAAATATTATTTTCTAATAGATAAATAACGACTGAAATATTTATATCATTCTCATTTGATATTCTTTAAAATATCACAAATGATTTTCTTAGAAGTATGTTTTTATGTGATTTTAAGACAAGAAAAAAAATTGAAAGATTTTCAGTTAAAAAAATCTAAGTAAAAAAAGAGGGTGCCAATAGCCCTGGATGGGGAATAGGGGCTCTAGAGGGGGAATAAGGGCCCAAGAGGGTTACTAGGGGCCCTCGAGGAGGCAATGGAGCCCTGGATGGGGAGTTGTGTCCTGGTAGGGAACATTGGATCCTGGATGGGAATGTGGGAACCCAAACTTATCTGCAAGCCCCGTAAAGGAAAACAGATGTGCTCAGGACGATTAAATTACAAAAATTGATACCTGGCCGGTTATAATCATAATTAGTTATCAATAATCAAGTCGATACCATTAAAGTACAAAAAGATCTCTTCCAGTTGTATATTAGATCAATATCAAAACTTCGTTTATTCGACCTCATGTCACTTCAAGCTCACTTCAATTATTGAACAACATACTTGGCAAACAAAACTCAGATAATAATACTTCCAGGAATGTAATTATCAAACGGTAATGATTACGTAATACCAGATGCTCGACAGACCCGATGTCTCCAATAGCTCATTAGGCTATGTGTCGTTAAAGTAATGAGATTTCCACCCGCTCGGACTAATGGGATATGTGCCCGCTTGAACTGCATAATAGGATACTACTCATGTTTAAAAATTGTCTTTCTTTGCTTAAAATAAAATTTCTAGCTACGGCTTTGAATGCTTTAAGCCGAAAAATTCTTTCAGCTGAATTGTTAAGTCAGCTGATATCTAAAGATTGAATAAAAAATTCTTATAGTTTGAATGATCAGCAATTTCCAGAAAAAAAGAGAAGACGAATCTATAAGCCCATTGGAAGTCCAGCGATAAAGTACTTTAATCTTCTCTCTAGCGGTATAATTTCTAATAATGGCAATACTTAATGCAAGCTTAGATTTTGAGCCCTCTTTTCTTTCAAGTAGCCCAAAGAGGAGAGCCAGAGCCATTTGTAATGTTCTGGTATTGCCTGAAGTAAAGAACTATATTCCTGTTATACTTAATTTATTTTATAGACCCCTCCCAAGTCCAATAAATATGGATATATTTGACAATATGACCCCCTCAGTCCCTGGGGCAGAGGCCAGAAATTACACAAATTGCTTATTGTTAATAGTTGTATTTTGTAATAAAAAAAAGTGGCATCCTTGATCATGGGTATGCGACCAGGACAAATAACTACTTGAACGAGACCTTTACCTAACTCCTCTATCCAAACGTGTAGAGCGAAGCAATAGAACCAAACAATCAACCAAAAAAAGGGCCTCTAAATATAGGGCCCAGAAATGGTCCAAAATTATTTTTACGAATCAACTTGAAACTTTTAAGATTCATTGTTTGATTAATGGGACCAAAAATCATCGGCGAAGAAGAAGGGGGTTTGGGCCAGAAAAAGGCCAAAAGTATATGTTGTCTCCAGTCAGTTTGAAACTTACGGCGTAGGTGTCACACCCAACGAGAATATGATGTCAAAGAACATTATGAAGATAAGATCCTTAAAAAAAAGATCGTAGAGTTTTTTTTCCGAGTAGCTAAAAACTCACATCTCCTTGAATCAAGTGGACCCCAATGCATAAGAGAAAAAGAGAAAAACTGATGCCCCACAAGAAAGGGCTACAAACTTCGTCTCCAAAGTGTTTGAAATCTACATTCATAAGCTCCTGGATGCCTCAGTAGTTACAAAACGTATGTTAGGGGCACGAACCCACAAAAATTACATAAGAAAAATAATCTTTTTCGATTGCCATAAAAGTAATATTTGACAATCCACGGGTCAGAAAGAGCCCCGACTTGTAAAAAACGAAATAAAACAATGGCTTGACTGAAAAAGGGGGCCATAAAAAGAAAAACAAACTTCATTTTCTGAACGTTTTAAAACTCAAGACTGCAAGTCCTTGACCAACTGAGCCCTTATTTATGATAATAGTTTGTTTTGAGACAAATAATTTCTGAGACCACACGGGCTAATTATGACAAAACGAAAATGAAAAAACAAAACATGAAAACAAAAAATCACAAAGAAGAGAGAAAGTTCCCCTTTCATCGTTGCTCGAAAATAGTCCTATTTTAGTTTCAGCGTTTGTTTTGAGGTTTGGTTTTTGTATTGTCCTTTACACTTAAAATATTTGCATTTCTTTCTTCGTTTTTTCACTGGCTACTCATCCTAATTTCTCTCTTTATTGTGATTTTTTATTTTGTCATTTTGGGGGCTTGGGCTCCCATCAAAACCGGTGCTAAAAAGCATTTTTTTTTCAAATTGGCTTGAAACTTTTAAAGATCACGGGCTAATGGAAACCCCAAAGTATTGTTTAAAGGGAAGTAAAATTAGGGGCTCCAGTAAAGGGCCTAAAACCTTGTATTGCCCTGATCAGTTTGAAATTTCTAGCCTAAATCCATGAGAAAAGAGGAGCCTAAAATAAAATTAATGGCTCTGGGTATGGTCTGTCAAAGACAGGCCCGAAAAGGACCTTAAAAAATGTCTTAGAATCAAGACACTTCCATTCTTAAGCCCTTTGGCAAAGAGGGCTTAAATGCACAAAAAAGGTATATGAAAGGAATGTTTTTTTTTTACCATATTAGAACTTACAACCGTAGATCATGAACTAAGTCAACCCTAATGCACAAGATAAATTTTAGTTTGAAGGCACAATCCTCACTCAAAAAAGGGACCATAAAAGCGCAACATATATTTTTATCGGCTTGAAAATTTCAAGAATTGCTGCCTCGGCAAAAAGAAGCCTAATATAAAATAAATAGCTTAGGGGCATGGTCTGTAAAATAAATGGGGCAATAATAAGAGTAAGTTGTTGTTTTTCTGAATCTAGGGGGCTACAAATTTGTCATTTAAAAAAAAAATATGGGAAATAAGGTATTTTTTAATGAAAATACCCCAAAAACAGACATTTTTTAAAATCTAGAGCAGGGAAAAATCTAGATGGGCGAATTCCCCGAATTGACGCCATTGTCTATCGTTAGAAAATAATACATGAAAAGAGAGGAAAAGAGAAGGAAAAGAGATGTGCCAAGGACCGGTCTAGAGCAAACCCTTGGGGCTCTAATATGACAAGGGCGCGAATAAGCAAATTCTGGGGGGAGAAATGTGAAAAGGGTGCCAATAATTCACCAAATTGACAAATTTATTTAGGAAAAGAGTGAAAACAGAAAAAAAACAAGGAATGAAGGAACCAGAAGAATTATCGTGGAAGGGAAGGGACGGAGATCTCCAGCGCCCTGGATCCGCCAGTGAGATTTGCCTTCCACGTCCATCGATTAGCTTTTCAGCCAGTGACAATGATGGGTGATAAAGTTTCCTTGGATGATTATCCTTGATTTCGAGAATTTTCTTCCAAAAATTCCAAGCAATCTTCCAGATGATTGGATAAAAATCCAAGCAGCCCGGTAATGTGTATCTTTGGTGGGTTACCAACAACAAAAGACGTGTTTGATAGGTTATTAAAATTTGGCTCTCCAATCGGTATTTTTTAGCTTTCCGACACAGTAATTAGTGCAATTTTCGACCTTCTGGGAGGCAGATGCCCTTAAAACCACCCCCTGGATTGCTCTTGTACCCAATGATGTTTATTACATATCATCGGCGAAAAAAAAAGAATTCAAAAGGAAAAGAGCTGTGCCTTCCAAATTTGTTGTGGCTATAGATGGCTTTTCAGCCAGTGATTAAAGTTGATTTTAAAGTCTCCTTAAATAATTATCCCTGATTTGGAGAGTTATCTCTTCAAATACACCAAGCAATCTATAGGCCTACACTATGCCAATAACGAAAGACGTGTTTGGTAGGTTATTAAAACTAGGCTCAACAGTCAGTATTTTTCAGCCCTCCATCCCTGTAAATAGCGCAATTTTCGACTTTCTGGGGGTACCTACCCCTAAAAATACCCCCTTGATCGCCGGTGTAGCCAATGGTCTTTATTATTAGGTGTCATGTTACCGGCAGAAAAGAAGAAACAAAAAGAATAAACTGAAGACGAAAGGGAAGTCTTAGAAAATATAGTCTTTTTTTTCGATATGTTAGGTCTAAAATTGGACAGAAAATTTATTTCCTTTGATCGGCTTTGACTTGCAGAGAAACTAGACATGGACAAGGGGACTTCAATGAACACAAAAGTTTTGAAAACTTTTTTGTTAATTTTTTGTTCAATTGTTGATATATGTCTTTTGTTGATTCACGCTGATTTCAAACACCTAATTATACTTATACTTTATAATTATAATTGTGTCAATTTAATGTCAATGTCATTTATTTTAATGCCAATTTTAATGTCAACTTTATGTTGTCAATTTAATGTGCAAAACAAACATAAGGAAGAGAATAGTTCGAAAAGTCGGCTGTATCGATTCGTGACACCACAAAATGAGGCAAACTTCTTTTTTTGTGATCAGCATGAAACTTTTATTGTAAGTAGACAAGACCAAAAGGACCTTAATGAGTAGAAAATTTGTGAACCGTTTGACTGTATCTATTCGCAGGGCGAAAAAGCCTTTTTATCTACTAGACAATATTAAGAAATGTACGCAAGACCAACTGAGATTCCGTCGAGGCAAAAATATTTATGAAACCAAATTGGTTGCATTGATTTGTGATGTCTGATTTTTTTTTAATCCATTTTTTCGATTATCTGCTCAAATATATAAATGGCACATAAATAGAGTTAATGAGCCTGTGTACGGCCAATTGGGCCAGTTTACGGCCTATCATGAAAAATAGCCGGGGAACCAATCTGGTTGCTTTGATTTGTAATGTCTAATTCTTTTTTGTTAGTTTATTTTTTCAATTATCTGCTCAAAAATATAGGGGCACGTAAAAAAGGCTAATCGGCCGATGCACGGCCCATTGAGCCGTTTACAGCCCATCAAGAAAAATAGTCGGGAACCAATCTGGTTGCGTTCATTTGTACAGTAAGATTTCTTTCTTTCCATATAAGTACACTTTTATAAAAGTTTCTTTAAACTTTTCTAAACTCTGGTAATATTCCTAAAGTTTTCAGGAGCTGTATTGCAGTTCCCATATAGAACAACGACTTACAAGACGTTTTATATTGATATCTCTACACGTAAATAGAAAACCCCTGGTACTATCTAACTAGCCCATGACTATATAGTTTAATTTGCTTGGGGTTTGAAATTTCAGT
The DNA here is from genome assembly GCF_032884065.1 of Artemia franciscana. NCBI lineage: Eukaryota > Metazoa > Arthropoda > Branchiopoda > Anostraca > Artemiidae > Artemia > Artemia franciscana. Next base: position 41,764,419 of record NC_088873.1, read on the forward strand.
TTTCTGCTGATTCATCCTAGGGCCTTAGATCTTTGCTAATTATGTTCGAGCTTTATTGCAGATCTGCTCCAAATTGTTGCAAATTACGTTTTAATCTTCTTGATTACTCTCTTTTGATATCTCTATGCTATCCTTAAATTACTTTGGTGTTTCTAATATTCCAAGTTACTTAACATCCACCGTTAAAATAAAATATTATATAATATATAGTTGGTGTGATGGAATTCATTTTCATATTTTTTATTTAAACCTTTTGATCCTTGATGCAAATTACGACCGGAAAAGTAGGCCCTTCTCTGGCAACGTCTTTCTTTTTCATTTCCTTTTTTGTAAATCTTAGTCTTCTCTAGCAAAATTCCCTCAGGAAAAACAGTTTCTATGGTCCTTGTGTTTCATTCACAGTTTTATAAGCTTCGTCGTTTTTCAAACGTTTTTTTTTTACTTCCATAAAAATAAGGCTAATAAGCAAAAAAGACTTACTCCTCGTCTGAGACCAAACCAAATTTTGTAGGGAGAGTAGAACAGCAATTATTTTCAAGACTACCTAAAAGAGATACAAATTTGAGAGTATAATAATAAGATTTTATCAAAAAATTGAAATATAAAAGCTCTAGGTTTAGCTGCAGCTGTTTTAAGAAGAAATTTAAGCACAATAACCGTAATTGGTTTAAACAAGATTTTATTTTTGGTATAGCCTCAATACCAACGAACTGTTCAGGGCTTCCTCGAATTTTCCTGAAAGAAATTTAGATTGGAAGTCTCTCCATAAAATTATGTCAAAGAACTTATATTTTGTCTTAATGTCTGCTTCAGAGAACACAATTTGGGAAACTCGGGGATACTGAGAAAACTGATCAATTGCAAGATACAATGGATATGAAGTGGGTTGCTCCGGCAGCCCACTCAGGGGTTGCATCCTTACCCACAGAGCGTGAGGGTGATAAGTTTCCTAATGTGCAAACTCCTGCCCTCTTTGGGTTCACTTGCTGATGTTAAGTATGAGGTTTGTCTGCTGCATGGGCTAACTACATATACAACTGGTAATTGCCCAGTTTTCAAACCAAAAAAACTTTGATTGGGCTTTCTTTATGTAGACGACCAAATTCAAGCCCCAAGACTATTCTCACGGATGACTATTCTGACTGTGGCCCACAGCAATGTGTTTGGTCTCTGATTCAGATTGGATCACTTTCGGCATATGATGAATGAAGTCTCTTCTCCTGTCGTTTGTGTATCTGAGACCGACCTCAACTCTAACGTCATTGACAGTGAGGTGAATATTTTTGGATACACTGTGCTAAGACCAGATAAAAAAAAAATCAAAGAGGCTCAATTTTGGTGGAGGTGGAATTTAACTAAATAACAATATTCCCTTTATGGCATTTCAGATTCATAGCTATGAAGAGGTAGTTTGGGTGAAAGCAAACCTACCAACCAAATCTTTTGTTATTGGTACAATTTATAACCCAATAAAGATTAAAATCACAGATTATCTGTAAGATTGCTTGGAATTTCAAAGAGAAAATTCCCAAAATCAAGAATGATCATCCAAGGTGACTATCATCACATCATTGAAATCCATCAATGTCACTGGCTAAAAAATTCTACAACGGATGTGGAAGGCGCAGCTCTGCTATACTTAAGCCTTACTTATGGTCTAGGCGAGCTTGTTGAATTTGACAATTATATTGGCCCTCTTGGATCATCCCAGATTCACTTTTATTAACCGGTCATTCGAGTTGTTTTATTATTGAAAGCTATCCCGTTGCCAGTGACCATGCGGCAGTCCCAGCTCGTAGAAATCCGAAAATAATCCATCTGTAAAGCACAAGTAGATCTGAAGTCAGTATGACCGAGCAGACTGGGATTGACTGCGAAACTGTTTATCGGCAAAGCCATGGAGTAAATATACAAAAGAAGACCCAATTAAACCAGTGTCATTATACGAAATTGCGATTACAGAAACAATTGAACTACTTGTCCTTTCGAAGACAACTCAAGTCTCTTCTTCACAGCTAGGGACAGTAAGAAGGCCCGTAAGAAAAGGCGCTCGATCAAATCAGACGAGGATCGGGATGCTTTTATTAGAGCTCAGAACGCGCCTGTTTAAGCCACACGCAAAGCTAGAGATGCCTACAAATGCAAGTTTGAAGAAAAGCTAAAGGTCCCCTGCAAAGCAAGGATAGAGGATTGTCAAAGAAGAAACCTACCTCAATTCCATCACTTCATGTTTAAGGGGTGATGATACATTCTGACCAAGAAAAAGCAGATGCTCTTGCAAAAGCTTTTGAAAAGGTCTCTCAACTTTATAACGTGGGAATCTCCCCTATCCCTTTCCACAATGAACAGATGCAAAAATCACTAGTGTAAATATAACTAGTAGCAAGGTTTTTAGAAGGCCTAATACGATATTCAATTATCCTCAATTAAGATGTGCCCCTGAACTTGCTGGTCCTCTTGTCTCTCTGTTCCGGAAATGTTTTGAGTCAGGAACATTTTCAAAAGCCTAGAAAATTACTTTTGCAGTACCTGTCTCAAAGGCAGATACTGACCATGTTAATGTAGGATCTTAACGGCAAATCAGTCTCTTCTTCTGCGTAGAAAAGCTTATGAGAGTGTCATCAACAAAACTCTTTTCTAAAACTCTTACCAATACGTTGAGGCACACCGCTTATTGGCAAAACATCAACTATTTTCGAAGAATACGGTCTATGTTAGACTGTCTAATTGCACATCACTAAGAGTAGGTTGAGCACCTACATCAGTGACATGACATTCACCTTCTCTCCTCTGATATCACAAAAGTCTTTGATCACGTATGGCGTGCACACTCTATGCACACTAAAAGCCTATGGAGTTGATGGTCGACTATTTGAGGTGTTTGCTGACTTCATCCGTCAGCTTTTAATATGTGTTGCCCTTGACGGATTCAGTTCAATTCCAAAATAATACCAGATTTAAGCCAAAATATCACAAGGAAATATTCTTGGTCAACTATTTTCTTGGAGTTCATAAACATCCTAAGGGATAGCCTTATGAAAAAAACCTCGCCACTTTGCTGATGACATGACGACAAAGATCTCTATCAAGAAAGACGTAGATCCCAGCAATCCGAATAAGGAACTCCAGTCTGATTTGGAGAAAATTGAGGTGTGGGCGAATGAGTGGGTTTTTACTTTCAATACATCAAAAACAAAGCCGTGTTAGTCATAATAAAATATACCTAAGTATGATAAAAATATAATATTTTAGAAACAAATTTGGGCTATATATTTGCACATTAGGGGGGGGGTAGGGGTAATGCACAGCGGGTCTGCATGCAAAATGTGTTAGCTACAATTGTTCTGATATTATAAAGTGAGAATTGTTTTCTGACTTAACATAGTCCAAATACTTTACCCTCCCCCTAATGTGCGAAATATATTACCCAAATTATATATTTCCCATATATTCTCTCACTTCTCTTTGTCTTTTCTCACGCTAAGTTGAAAGAAGCTAGCGAAAGAAACCGGTTTACAGCGCGTCAATGCATGAACAACTTGAGCAGTAGGGGTATAAAATACAAATTACTGATCTTCTTGTGGGTGGGAGGGGGATTTGTGTGTAAATATTCTTTAATAGCATAAGTATGCATTACGGCTGGAATATGTCAAAACTAAGATATGTAAAGAAAATATCGAAATGGGCGCAAAATACCCAAAGGCTAACTATGTAATGTGTGGACAGCATGGGTTAGTAATAAAGTCTAAGAACTTTGAACGCCATAGTCTTAATACAAACTGAAGGTATGCTCCTATTGCGTACTATTATTTTAGTCAATTATAAAATGAATATTTCTTTCCGGTCAAGCTCCTCCCCAACTATAAAAAAAGAAAAAAAAATTTGTTCTTCTTTCGTACTTGCCAAATAAGTAAGTGGTTACAGCAAATAATGCTTTTCTAGTTTTTACACTATTTTTACTTTTTTTTTTCCCGTTGTCTTCTAAGAACTTTGAACGCCATAGTCTTAATACAAACTGAAGGTATGCTCCTATTGCGTACTATTATTTTAGTCAATTATAAAATGAATATTTCTTTCCGGTCAAGCTCCTCCCCAACTATAAAAAAAGAAAAAAAAAACTTTGTTCTTCTTTCGTACTTGCCAAATCAGTAAGTGGTTACAGCAAATAATGCTTTTCTAGTTTTTACACTATTTTTACTTTTTTTCCCGTTGTTTTTCATATAATTTAAGCGCCCAAAATGCACCTTTTCCCATCTACCTGAAAATTTGACTTTGGTATTGAAACAGCAAGGGGTCTCGAAGGCGTTAATTATCCCCCTGAGAACAGCTTCAGCTCTTTTTGAACGATTTCTCTAATCATAGTTTTGACCTTACTAATATGCAAATTCACCCAGTTAGAAACCTATACTACTTATAGTGCTTCCACTATCCCGAGTTTTTGGGGCTTCTGATTTTCCCCCATAGAAAATTCCATTCTCTGAGATCCCCGCAGAAATTAGTACTAACAAAAAGTAACGAGGTATACTTAGTACTACCTTTTGGTTAATTTGGAACGTTAATCTATGGGGAAATTTCAAAGAACCTAACTTCCTTGGGCAACGTTTGGTAAAATCTAGAAAAATTCAGGGTTATTCGAAGCACTGATCGGTTAAAAAACCTCTAGTTGAAGATAGGGTAAGTGGAAAGTTGCCTAACTTTTTTTTCTGGTTCCATTTATGGTACTTGTGTATTATTCACAATTTGTTCAGCATAGTTGAAAGGTCCGGAAATTATTTTGGTACTTGTGTATTATTCAGAACATACTCAATAAGTGAAGTTAGGCTCTTCCGTTAAACAAACTACGATGCAGGTATATTTTAATTATGTATTTTATATATAGAGGTGGTTAGGTTAGGTTTAGTTAGGTATCTGATATAATGCACACACCCCCTTCTAATATGCAAATAATATAGCCCAAACTTTTGATAAAGCTAACGAAATAAAACGATATGATGAAAATGCAATACTTTATTAGAAAAATTGTAAAATTACAAATTAGAATTATATACCCAGAACGCAGAAATGTCGTTAATAATTGCGTTGAAAAGATGTCTTCCTTCTTCCTTTACTGCCACCCGCCACATGTACTTTATTAAGTATGATTGTAAATAATGGTGGATGGAACCCCTTATCCTGGAAAAATATAATTGCCTCTTTTCAGTTTTTGGCAATCCCAAATCTTCATTTCAAAATCCATGTTCAGACACTATCTTCTATCACTAAGCGTTGCAAACTAAATTGAGTTTTGTCTTTGTGGCTATGAAACCGGATTTTTTCAGCAAAATTCTTGAGTGCATTCTGAATTGAATTGAATCAATTGAATAATGAACAAGTACCAAATATTTAATTAAAATGTACCTGCATCGTAGTTTGTTTCACGAAAGAACCTAACGTCACTTATTGAGTGTGTTCTGAATAATACACAAATACCCTGTTTACTTCCGGTTGTCATAGAATATCTCCCGCACGGCCTATTGTTTTAATTCTCCCTAACCACTCTTTGACAAGAATAAAAGAATACTTATTTCATAATTGTGGATAGGATGACATTTCTTAGTCAAGTACTAATACCTCAATAGGCTTACTCTTTTCAACAAGCTGGTTTTAAACAAGAGCATTCAATTTCACATTTGTAAAGCAAATATGCATAAACAACGGCCTAAAATTCAAATATTTGTCATTTTTAACAACCATAGGTTGCATTGATCAAACAGACCACTGTGAAAGGTCTTAATTGCATGCTAAGTCTGTTATCCTGCTGTCAGTTAAATACCTGAGGAGTAAATGAGATTAAAGGCACGGTTCAGAAGTGTAGTAAAATGGTTTTTGTTTTTTGTTATTTTACGATGCTGATTAATTGAAAAGCAATAGGGGTGCTATTTTATGGCTAGGAGTGTGTACAATGTTTGTGTATCTTTGACTTATTTAATTGTTTCTATGACACACGTGTTGTCTTACGAAATTACGTCACAGAAAAAAATAACATTAAAACAGACGCTTTACCACAGAACTCTAGGAAAGTTACTCTCTTGTTCCCTTTGGTAAAAGTCAACTTATTGAAGTTCTGCTTGTTTACCTTTCCCAAAAACCCAAAGAAAAAAGGCGGTATGGATAAGTTTTTTTTTTTAACAATTAACAACCGCTCAAATCTCAGCTTACAGTTGGTTTCTTTCCCATTACTACGACGGATTTGAGGGTCGTTCTAGCCGAATGGTTGCCACGCTAGATTTGAATTCCTTTGTCCGTGAGGACAGGGGGTTTGATTTCTAGTGTCACTGATTATTTGATTTAGAACGGGAGTCAGTGCCGTGACTTTGTAAGCTCAGCTAGAATCAACCCACTTCTAAATGGATACCTGGAGAAATCTAGGGAAGGTAAACAGGAGAGATATACGAAAGCAAAGGATGGCTGGCCCCCACCCCCCTACTGCAGTTCCTGGCTGAAGGGCCACGAAACGGAGATCAGCACCGCCGGTAGGGACTGTAAAGTCCAATGCCATTTTTTTTATGATATATTTAGGTGGTGAAAAGCTGTAGGCCTATTGCAAGGTACTTTTCATTAACTACCCCAACCTACGGTCGCATAAATGTGCTAAGCATGTTGGTGCAAGCGCGGATCTCTCTTGTCGTGTGCGCGAAATTACATTGCAAGTGTCCGCGTACTTAAAAAAAGTCCATGCCTCGGGTTGAATAACAACCCCTAAAAGTGAGCTGGGGTGCTGAACCCAACAGTCCGTAATACCATTCAAGTTTTACCTTGTAAAAAGATTTTTCTCTTCGCTCACATAAAACCAGATGGTGGATGCATGCAATGGTGCTGCGATTTAATTCCCATTAACTAACTCAAACTAAAACACACATAGATGCGTCACATAGATGCGCTCAGGATGTTGATATACGCGCTTGTTCCGCAAGTCGTGAGCGTAAAATTGCGGGGAGGGGGGGGGTAAGGATCAGCTTTAAAAAATGCATGCGTCAAAATGGAACGATACCATTCAAAAGAGAGCAATAATACTGAACAAAACTAGAAATAACCTGTTTTCTTTAACATGTAGGGGTTTTTGCAGGGAAGTTGCAATGACCAGGATGATCAGTCCTTTATTGATGATTGACTAGCAATAGCTATTATTATTTTCTCAAATAATTTTCACATTTTTGATCGTTTTTTTTATGCTTTTATCATATCTTATTTGCTACACGAAACAAGCTAGTTTTATCAGGCCAAGATTTTGTGCTGTCTATCTTCCATAGACAGAGTTAAATATTTCGAAGCAAAAACCTGACCTGAGGGTCAATTAAGTTTATATGATACCCTGGAGTTTGGGAAGGCCTAATTTTCCTTATCTACTTTCAATTGAATCAAAAAACATTTTTAATAAAAAATGAAAACCAACAGATCTGCTTACTAATTTCATCTGAAATCTGATACCGGTGCAAAAAAAGAAGGTTGGTCTCAAATCTAATTTAGCAAACTATTAGGTGTGTCTGACTTTACACAATACAAAAAAATAAATGTAAATAGAAATCAAAGAGACAAGTGCTTCAAGATTTTAATAATCTGATCAAACATGACTATCGTATTGGCATTTTGACTGACGAATTCAGACTATTCTAACTGGACTTAATAACAGTTTCAGAAACTCATATTCCAGGGGTAGGAAGCATGAAATTAGGCGATATAGAATTTCAGGCAGGGAGGATGGGGTACATAGGCTGGGAGTTGGGCTCATGATGAGTAAGGAAGCTGCTAAGTCTTGTTTAGGCTCGGAAGTTATTAATTATAGAATACTAATTGCCCATTTTATAACTAAAAAGTTCAGAATATCAGTTATGTTGAACCGACTAACGGAGATACTACTAACTCAAATGAAATATAGTTACAGTTACAGAAGCAAATAGACAGGGTCCCAGGTAGAAATATGGTGTTTTTGGTAGATTTCAACGCCCAAGTCGGTAGAAATAGGGATAGATCGTATCCTAGCATAGGTAAACTTGGTTTTAGGAAAAAAGAACAGTACTGGCTACAGACTTTTGGAATTTTGTAGGTATAACAATTATAACCAATACATTGTTTGGTCATAAAATGGCCCATAAATTGAAATAGTACTCACATGATGGTAAGACAGGAAACCCTATTGATTATGTTACAGTAAAACGAAGACTGGCAGGATCAGTACAAGAACCTAGAGTATATAGAAGTGTTGCTATTGACGTTAAAAGTAAAGATCACCATCTGGTAGTGTCTAGGGTTAATTTAAAGTTGAACTTTCGGAACGGTAACTACCTCCCGGGAATTTATGATTTTGGTAGATTCCAGGACGAGAATTTGAGAGAAACTTTTCAGGAATTGTTGAATACTACGCTTGAGAGTCTAAAATTTGACAGTGTGGAAGATGGTTGGAATAATTTTAAGAAAAACAATTTGTGAAGTTGCTGATGGTGTCTTAGGGAAAAAAGTTAAGACTGCAGCAAGGAATATTAGTGAAAAAACTTATTTTTAATGGAAAGGAGAAGGGGTTTGTACAAAAATTATCTGAGTAATCTATATATATAAAAATAAGTTGTCTGTGTGTGGATCTGTGGATCTGTGGATCAGGTGACGTCATGTTTCGGCTGACGTCATGAAATTAGTTGCCATCATTTTTGCTTTGAAGGTGACGTCATTAACGGTATTTGAACGCAAAACCGCGCAGTTAGATGAAAATCCACCTGGACAGCGAGAGTCAAAACATATCAAAACTGAAAATGATAGCGATGATGATTGGGTTTGGGATTTTGACTTGGATAAGGTCATCAATGCCTACCAGATTTAAGTTAAAAAAACAAAGGTTCGTCGATATGTACTTCATAGTGACGCTGAAAAATAAAGAAGAAAAAGAAAACTGAAAAAAGAAAAAAGGTAAAAAACTAAAAAAAAAACTAAAAAGAAAAAACACTCAAAGAGAAATTACAGACCGGGACACAAATGACGACCGAGACAGAGGGAATATAAGTGACGACCGGGAACCTCAAAGAGAAATTACAGACTGGGACACCCGGACACAAATCACGACCGGGACACAGGGAATATAAATGACGACCGGGACACAGGGACACAACTACAACGGGGACGCCGGGGGCACAGGCGGGATATATAAATGACGACCGGGACACAGGGATTGTTCGAATAGAAATTACAGACCGGGACACCGGGACACAAATGACGACCGGGACACCGGGACACAGGGAATATAAATGACGACCGGGACACTCAAAGAGAAATTACAAACTGGGACACCGGGACACAAATGACGACCGGCACACAGGGAATATAAATGACGACCGGGACACAGGGACACATCATTAGAATAATGAGGTATAGATCTGAATACGGATTGTTTTTCCCATGGACAATTACATGTTGCATGTTCAAGAGTCAGTAAACCTGACAATCTATTTATATGCACAGACAATGGGACAGCGAAGAATGTTGTATATTCGCATGTTTTACGTAGTTAAAAACATATATTTATATCTATCTCTATTCACAGGTGGGACACAGGGACACAACTACAATGGCGCGTAACTAATATGGCGCGTAACGACTTACGCGCGCGGGGGGGCTTGGGGGGCGCGAAGCGCCCCACCAACTAGGTGTTGGGGTGGCGCGAAGCGCCACCCCAACAGCTAGTAGATCATATTAATTCAAAAGGAAAGTAAAGAAAGTGGAGAAAGCATTAAAGTATGAATTGAGGAGGCGTCAAGTGGAGGCCATGGATAAAATTGCCGAGGATCTGGAAGATGCAGCTAGACGGCATAATAATAAAATATTGTACTGGCATGTTAATAAATTGAGGAGAGTAGTCAATCCAGACTTTTCCCAGTTAAAGATAGGAACGGGGCTACAATTAGAGATAAAAAAGGTTAAAGAGAGATGGGTGGAACTTTTCGAGAATTTGCTAAACCGATATACAGTTGCAGGATGTTAATAAATTGAGGAGAATAGTCAATCCAGACTTTTCCCAGTTAAAGATAGGAACAGGGCTACAATTAATGATAAGAAAGGTTAAAGAGAGATGGGTGGAACTTTTCGAGAATTTGCTAAACCGATATACAGTTGCAGGAAAAGATATAGAGGAAAATGAAAAAGTTTATGATACCTTGGATGTGAAGCAAGATTTGTTTCGTGAGAAAGAATTGGCGACAGCAATAAAAGTATTAGACACTAATAAGGCTCCAGGTACTGATACTGTGGCAAAAGAATGTCTTAAATATGGTGGCTCCGAGGCTAGAAATAAGTTGCTAAAGATCATGAATACGAAAATATTGATCGGGTGGGCAGCTTGACTTACCTTGGTAGTATTATTAGGTAAGACGGTGGGAGCAGTAAAGATGTTAAAAGCAGAATAGCCAAGGTCCAAGGTGTTTTTTCAAAATTAAAACAAAATTGGAAGAATAAGAAGATAAGTCTGCAAACCAAGATTAGAATATTGGAAGGTACAGTGATGACTCTGAAAAGCGGATGAGGATTTTCTAGATGTTTGCCAGAGAAATTGCCTATGGATTGTTCTGGGTACCCGGCCGACTGATCGTATTTCAAACAGTAGGGTCTTACAAAAAGTTTGGCTCAATCCCGCTTTCTAGGGCTATAATGAAAGAAAGATTGAAATGGTTAGGGCACGTTCTGCGGATGAAGGATGACAGATTGCTGAAGATTGTCCTTTTTGGCCAACCGTCTAGGGCTAAACAGAAAGCAGATCGTCCTTGTCTGGGATGGGATGATGTCATAAAGAAAGATTTGAAGGAAGTGGGAACTTTTTGGAGGAGTGTAAAGAGGGAGGCTTTGAATAGATTGGGATGGAGCAGAAGCGTGCGTAGCTGTGTTGGCCCCAGGCGGGTTGGTGCTGCGGTGAGTTGTTAGTAGTTGTTTTTTAGCAGATCAGAACATGAAAAAGGGGACATTGAGCCATTTTCCCATCAACATACCAAGGACATTACAGTAAAATCATTCTTTGCTTCCCGTCCCAATCTTGGGTCTGTTCATACTTGAAAACTGCAATTTTCCTAGATCTTTTGGTTGTTTTTAATTATGGAGTTTTTAGGGCTGCATAACATATTCTTCAGTGCTGCAGCGTTGAACCACAAAAACAAACAAGAAAATATACATTTGGCTAAATCTAACACGGATTTTACTTCTGCAAAAATTCAAAGATTAAAAACAAATTGATTCTTAGAGACAATAGCATGTTCAAAGTAAAGCTGTGTCTTCTTAAGCTGTTTAGTGCTATTTGTTTTTACCTGTTTTTACTGGTATTTGACACCCAATATTTTTAAACATTAATTATTTGATTTGCCGTATTTTTAGGATATTTAGGTTTTATTTATTTATTATTTATTATTTAGGTTTATTTATTATTATTATTATTTATTATTTAGGTTTCCATTTAACCGATTCAAACAACCAGATTTCATTTCACTCCCCATGATATTATAAATAAACACACGATTTAACATTTCTAATGCTGGGATGAATCTTCGTGATGAAGAGTAAGGCATAAGACCTATGGAAGAGAGCTCAACTGACTATCTGACTATCACTATACTCAACTGACTACATAGTTACGTTTTGTAACTGTTAAGCATCCCTATTATGGGTGGGAAGATAGGCAAACCCGTTCTAGAAAAAGCCTAAGTTAATAGAAACATCAATTTAATGTGAGAGGATTTGTCTTGTTTAGGGGGGGGGGCTGGAATCCGGCATATTAAATGGATGAAGTAAACTAGGGCTCTCATCTCCCTCAAAATATAGAGATGTTTAGGAATTTTCTAATAGTTCATTCTTCGTGCGTTTTTGCCTTTTTTTAAACCTAAAGTCACATTTTTAATGCGACAATGTGGAATTAAATTTTAATGCGACAATGTGGAATTTAATGCGAAAATGTGGAATTTAAACACTGTGCATTTTATTTTATGGATGATTCAACATAAGAATATAGGCTGCCTTTGAAAAAATACATATGAGCTTATCATTTTGTTTATTAAATCTTTGCACCATTATCGTGTTTATTGTTATTATTTTCGTGAATATTTGCAGAGCCACATCTACAATGTTTGAATATTCCCTCTATGAAGTGCCCAAGATTTTTAATCAATAAAAAAGAAAGAGGATGATTAAGAATAAAATAAAATCGTTGACACTTCCATTGAAAAGTCCTTTTTTGAGTCTCTTCTCCATCCTCCATTGTAATAATTACTAAGTAAAAATTATCTTGATGGTATCAGAGAGGGGTATCAGAGAGAACTACTGTAGAAGTTTCAGGATCATATCAGCAAAATGTCGAATTTTGAATTATTTGTAAAGAGAAAAGTCACAGGTGTGTGTTTATTTTCTGTTATTTTTTTTTTGTCCTAGGGATGACAATATCAAACCAATCGTCCTAGAAGACCGGGAGATGACTCATTTGGAAGGAAATCAAAACTTCTAGTGCCCTTTTTACGTGACCAAAAAGATTGGAGGGCATCTGGCTTCCAATCTGGTTTTTTATTGTGAAATTACAGAATCTTTCAGAGAGAAATTTTCTGCGGAGTGAGGGAGAATTTTCGACGGGTAGAGTTTTTCACAAGAAGGAAAATTTCAGGGTTAGTTTTCCGGAGTAACCGTTACACAGGGGGTTTTGTTTTTCTTGCATTCTTTTTGGCTACTCAGTTGTACATAAGGAGAGAATGATCAAGGGAATTGTCCGAGAAAATATTTCAGCGGGGAGGAACTGTCTGGAGGAATTTCCTGTCGTAGGAATTTTCTATGGGAGAATTTTCCACAGAATGAACTTTGCATAGGTGGGGGATTTACGGCACGACTTAAAAAAGGTCAGAAATTTAATAAAAAAAAAAACAATTTTTTTTTAATGAAAGTAAGAAGAATTCTCCAGGGGGAATTATCCGTGGAAGAAATTCTGAGGGAATTTTTAGCAATGAGAGAATTGTCCGAGGGGGAATTTTATGCGGGTGGAATTCTCCATGAGAGAATTTTCCGCTGGAAGAATTTTTCATAGTGGGGATTTTTAGGGTGAAGATTTTAGAAACATAGTGACAGGTTAATTAGAACAAAAATCTTTTTCACTGCACTAAAAACCATTGGTAGAACATGCAAGGGACTGAGGAGGGGATAGCCTCCTTATATACAGAATAATTTCTGTTCGTTTTAAGCTTTAGTATGGCTCCTTAATTTCAGTCGAAAAGGCTTGTTTTGTTTATTTAATATATACAATGAATGAGATCAGAATTGAATAGACTCATGGAATAAAGCTCAACTGACAATTATGTTTTGTAAATACCCAAGAGCGACTAAGTTTATAAAATATTAAAGATGCTGCTGTAACCGATCAAAAGTGAAAAAACTGTACTACATTCCAAATACATAAGGACACACAGCATTGAAAAAAAACAAAACATGCTTTACAAGGACATTTGTATTTTTTTAACAGCCATTTTGGTATTTTTTTATAAATGCATTTAGGTTTTAGTCCATTTTTGTTATAAAGAATTGATTTTTTGTTTTTTTAAGAAGACATTAATCACTTGATGTCATTTTCAATAAAAAACTAGGAAATATTTTGCAGAGCAATATACAAAAAACAGAACAAAAAAATCACATTAGGCTACTACTACTGCTACTAATAATTATATGCAGCACCAAGCTGCCTGAGGACAACACAGCTACGCACGCTCCTCTTCCAACCTTATCTATTCAAGGCCTCCCTCTTTACACCCTCCCAGGAAGTTCCCATTTCCATTAAATCTTTATTTATAAAATCCTCCCAACTCAGACAAGGACGATTTGCTCTTCGCGTAGCCCCAGTTGGTTGGCCAAAAAGGACAATCTTCGGCAATCTGTCATTCTTCATCCGCAGAACATGGCCTAGCCATCTCAACCTTTCTTTCATTATAGTCCTAGAAAGCTGGATTGAACCACATTTTCGTACAACCTACTGTTTGAAATACGGTCAGTCAGCCGGGTACCCAGAACAATCCGTAGGCAATATCTGCTTTTCGGAGTGCCCATGCTTCAGAGCCATATTTGACCACTGTCATCACTGTAGCTTCCAATATTCTAGCCTTGGTTTGCAGACTTATCTTTCTATTCTTCCGAACTATTTTTAACTGTGAAAAAACACCCTGAGCCTTAGCTATTCTACTTTTAACATCTTTACTGCTCCCATCGTCTTTACTTATAATACTACCAAGGTAAGTGAATCTGCCAACCTGATCAATCTTTTCGTTACCCAACGTCACCTTTTGATCTTCACTTATTCCTACCCTTAGTGACTTAGTCTTCTTCACAATAATTTTCAAGCCTATTCTAGCACCCTGAACTCGCAAAACCTCTAAAAATTCATTCATTTTGCTCAAACTTTAATCTAATATGCTTAAATCATCAGCATAATCCAAGTCCAGGAGCGTTTTTCCTCCCCATTTGATTCCGTGGTCTCCAATTGCCCTTCCTGTGCTCCTTAAGACGAAGTCCATCAAAATGATCCATATAAAGGGGGATAGAACACAACCCTGCTTTACTCCTGGTTTAATACAAAACCAATTGCTAACCTCATTTCCTACCTTAACCGCAGCAGTATTATTCTTGTACATAGCACAAATCATTTTAATGTATTTTTCTGGTATACCATATAAGGATAAGACCTTTGCTAACGCTCTTCTATCAACAGAATCTTCTATCAACAGACTTGCTCATGATCGATAAAACTGAGGACCAAAGGTGTTTGACAACTAAGGGACTTCTCTATTATTAACCTAGGAGTGAAAACTTGGTCAACACATCCTCTACCATTTCTAAAACCACACTGTTCTTCCCTTAAAACTTTGTCTATAGCATCTCTCAGTCTAAAAAGTATCATATTACTTAGTAATTTGCTACCTACAGAAACCATACTAATCCCTCGATAATTACTGCACTCAATCTTGTCACCTTTCTTATGCAGTGGTTTAATTAAGGTTTTCCTAAAATCATTCGGTACTTCCCCTTTTTCAAAAATCATGCTCGCAATCTTCAGTAGCTTATTCCTAACCTCAGAGACACCATATTTAAGAAACTCATTTATCACACTATCACTACCTGGGGTCTTATTATTTTTTTATCCTTAAGTTTACATAAAGTCATTATCCAACAATTAGAACATATCAGCCTCAAATATCGTAAACTGACTGTTCAGTCGTGTATGAAACTTTATGAGAAAATTGGATAAATAATTGCAGATAAAACATACACAAGGAAATTTTTCCCGGACAGTTTTTCCGTTTTCTCAGTTTTTGGTTTTCTTTTTTTTACACCTTCCTCTTACGCTGACGGCTTACCAAAATACTTACAATTTTCTAGTTTACTCACTGGTTTTTTTTTATTCTTTACTATCAATAACAGAATGTCTAGCCAGAATGTCTTCTCAGTCCATAAATGTAAATCAGTGCTGAAAGTGATAAATGCTCAAATATCCTGTCACTTCAATTACTTGATCAAACACTACGTCAATGCAAAAAACACTTGGCTAAATTTTTTCTTCTGGTTTTTACTTCGGTCTTTGATGAAGCATCTACCAAACACATATTTGGTTCTTCCCCCTGCTGAGCTGAAGTCACGCCCTATACGTGTCCCTATAATGATATTGAATTACGAGTATACTAAACTTGACAAAACTTGTGACAGTTTATACAAGCCAGCAGATTTATTTCAACATTTCCGTCAAACAGATATTTTGATGGACGTGAGAACAGTATCATTGAATTTATAGTTGAAATTATGGCAAGCGAACGCTGACAGAATTATTATCTGATTCTAATTCTACCTTTACTAGAAAACATTAATGTCAGTTTGAATGCTAACTATAGGAAAATTTTGTGTCTTTTCTTTCTATTGTTAATGACCAAGCAAAAAAAAAGGCAACACGAGTAGCTTTACTTCTGCTCATTTATCTTTAAATCCTTTTTTGTGTGTGTTTGCAACTACAAAATAAGATTTAACTTCAAGCTCTTGAACTGATTTCGTTTTTCCTTTTTGAAGGTCTAGTAACAGAGAGCTTATTTTGAGACATAAAGAGAGTACTTCAATGAGGCTTTCCATCAGTCCTGATGATATATTGGGACAATTGCTGTTACGAAGGGATAGTGATGAAAACCTTCCTGTGGTGCCCCTGAGAGTTGCACACAAAAATAAGGGCTACTAATGATAATTTCAGTCACTGGCCAACCACTGGTCGTTTTGTATAGAAACTGACCATGGGGCAGGGTATTATGCCCAATACTATGCCAAGATTGGATGTTGTGAAGCTATTAGCGGCTGCCAAATGTCCAGGGTGCAATCCTCTGGACATGCGAAGCCTCCACCGTAGTGTGAGAAAAAATCTCTTGAGGAGTAATCCGAGGTAGGAAAAAGGGGTTTTCATGCTAGTATTTTCATTTTATTGCATTTTCATAAAAAAAATGAAAAAAATCCTCCTAAGCACCAATGGCTATACATTATTTTCAGCATTTCACTGAGAGAAATTATGGTAATTTTTCGATTCACTGATTATCTAGATAAGTAAACAATAGACACATCTTTAGAATCTGAATTTCATGCTGAATCCAAATATAAAATTCATTTCCATCACATAGTTACTTTACAGCCACCCCCTTCCCCTAACTGTAAAATATATACACCCTGAATCGTATATATCCAATGAATTTTCCATCATTATACGAACAGTTAAATCAGTTTGACAAAAAGAATGGTATATAGAAAATTTAGTGTACATATACAAATACGGGTAAATATTTGACCTCTGCAAGGAAGGAAGTAGATTAGCTGAGGAAGTCAATGGTGTATTATCACAATAAATTGTGATTTCAAAAGTCTGTCAATTTCTTAGCTATCTCAGTAATAAATTAATCAAAAAATATACCAAAATTAAATAGTCTTACGTAGAACCGTACATACAGAAGAGGAAGAGGGGAACCTCAAAGCAAAATCGCCTCCCTCAGAATTGAAAATGTCCAAGGTTTTTCAAATACTTTCTCATATTTCTTCGTATTTAACCCAGTGGTTTAATTTGGTCAAAATCCTGTGCAAGGGGGGGGGGTGGAGGCGATTTTCCCAAGCTAAGGGAAAATGAAAGCCATATAATACCATAAAGGCAAATGAAAACTGATCTTTTTCTGTGGATGCTTCAATTGTTTAGGTCTACAGTTTTGACAAGATTTTTGAAGACACTAATTTTCAGCTAGGGGTGGTGGTAGCTGCCCCCCTTGCTCCATAGTAAAATACACCACTGATTTGACCCCTTTCAAGTCTACAACAAAAATAAATTTCCGCAAACGGGTCAGAATAATCACCTGATATGATGCCCTATAACTGGATTAAATAAAAAAAAAAAAGTTCTTTTTAACTGAACGTAAAGAGCGACATTAAAACTTAAAACGAATAGAAATTATTCCGTATATGAAAGGGGCTGTCTCCTGCTCAACACCCCGCTCTTTACGTTAAGTTTTCTTTTTAGTGCTTTAAAAAGTAGAGTTGCGAGAAAGAGTCAAACTTTAGCTTAAAGAGCGGGGTGTAGAGGGGGGAGAGCCCCTTTCATAAATGAAATAATTTCTGTTTGTTTTTAAGTTTTAATGTCGCTCCTTACTTTCGGTTAAAAAAAACATGTTTCTTTATTTAATTTCTGGACGTTTTGAATTTATGCAGGTTTTGAATTTGGCTCACCGCCTATGAATAATCAAAACAAAATTTGCTTATTGATTTTACCTTTTTTTAACTATCAATAACCTTATAATAACAAAAGTTTGATTTTTGTTTCAGTTATTTAAAAATGACTCCTGAATCACAAAGGCTGTTTAATTAAAATAATAGCCTCATATAGGTAAAAAAGAAACTTTAGCGAAAGAACTATTGAGGAGAGGCAAGAGGCAAGTTTTTTTTATTGTTTTAAAAAACAGAGGTGTGAGAAACAGTCAAACTTTAGCGTAAAGAGCGAGGTGTTGAGGAGGAGAGAGCCCCTTTCATGTACGAAATAATTTTTGTTCGTTTTAAGTTTTAATGTCAGTCCTTTAATTTCAATAAAATAAAACTTGTGTTTTTTATTTAATTTGTGATCGTTTTTTAAAATAATACCAGGAAATCTGACCCCACCTCCATGGAGAAACCCCCTCACCTATCTACCACAGGCAATTTAAGAATTTAGAATTTAAGAATTTTGGCAAATTCCTGCAGTGTATAATTTCCCCTGACAAGTTTACTCCTTGGAAACTTCCTTCAACGCGTATAATTCCCCCGTGGAAAACCCCCCCGCAAAAAATCCCCCCACCCGAAAATGTATGCATGCATCCCAAGAACAAATACTAGGCGTAAACAATGGGCAAATTTTACAACTTAAAGACCTTTCCCCATGGGCTGCGGGGGGGGGGGTCCACGGTATACCCAAAGGCATAGTTATTGGGCCTTTCAACTACGATGAACAAAATCGCTGTCTCAAAATTTTGATCGGACGATTTTGGGGAAAAAAGTTGCGGGACAGGTGGCCTTGTTGCACTTCAATTTTTGGTCACTTAAAAAGGGCACTATAACTTTAATTTCCGTTCGAATGAGCCCTCTTCTGATGTTCTAGGACCACTGGGTTGACACAATCACCCCCGGGGGAAAAAACAAATAAAGACGCATCCGTGATCTTTCTTCTAAAAGAAAATACGAAATTCCACATTTTGCAGATAGGAGCTTGAAACCTAAACAGTAGGGTTCTCTGATACGCTGAATCTGATAGTATGATTTTTATTAAGATCACTTGACCTTTAGGGGGTGTTTTTCCTTTTCTTTCTAAAGCCAGGAAAATTTCCTCAGGCTCTTAACCTTTGATGGGTAAGATAAACTTAATGACATTTAAATAATTGAAATCAGCATTAATAGCCAATTTTTTAATGCATCTATTGGTATCAAAATCCTTTTTTAAAATGATTTTTAGAGTTTTGGTTACTATTGAGCCGAGTCGCTCCTTACTTACAGTTCGTTACCACGAACTGTTTGAACCGCAATTTTCTCAGACTTTTTTTTGGTTCTTATTACGTATTTGAGGGAGTTTCCTCCTCCTCGCTCTTTACGCTAAAATTTTTATGAATTTGTAAAAAGCTTATTATTCTAATTAAACGGTCCTTGTATTTCAGGAGTCATTATTAAATAATTAGAACAAAGAGTCACACAGTAGCGTAAACAGTGAGGTACTGAGAAGGGGGCAACCCCTCATATACGTAATAATTTCTGTTCGTTTGAATTTTTAATGTTGTTCCTTGCTTTCAGTTGAAAAAAACTTGTTTTTTTTAAATTTAATAACAACCACAAGTCAAAAAAATACAAAATCTTTGGTTTATTATCACATAAAAATCATACTTGAGAAGCTGCTTAAGATAATATTAGATGCTAAGATTGGCCGAAAAATACCACAAACAAATTATTATTTACAACGGGAATTATTTAACAAAATTCTAACTTTAGCGTAAAGAGCGAGATATTGACGAGGGAAGAAACTCCCTCATATACATAATATGAGGGGATTGGCCCCCTCGTCAATACCTCGCTCTTTCCGCTAAAGTTCGATTTTTTTGCAATTCTTTAGGAATGCCCATAATCCCAAAAGCCGTTTAGTTAGAATAAATAGCACTTTTGAAATTACTAAAAATACTTAGCGTAAAGAGCAAGATATTGACAAGGGAGCAGACCCCCTCATATACATAATAAGTTCTAATCGTTTTATGTTTTAATGTTGCTGCTTACTTTCGGTTTAAAAAACTTTTTTTATTTAATTTCTGATTTATTTTTCAAATAATGCTGGGAAATCCAGCGCCCCCCTTCATGGAAACTCTCTCTCCCCATGAAATGTTCCTCCATGGTAAGATTATCAAACGTAACCCTCTCACCCGACCTCCCCCCACCATAAAAAATCTTCCCTAAAAAGGTCTGTATACTTCCCAATAATCAATACTATATGTAAACAATCGGCAAAGTTCATAACTTAAAGCCCTTTCCCCCGGGACTGTGGGGGATTAAGTCGTCGTCAAAGATATAGTTATTAGATTTTTTGGCTATCTTAAAATTGGCTATCAACAAAATGGCTATCTTAAAATTTTGATCTGGTGACTTTGGGATAAAATGAGCGTGGGAGGGGGCCTAGTTGTCCTCCAATTTTTGTGGTCACTAAAAAGGGCACTAAAACTTTTAATTTCCGTTCGAATGAGCCCTGTCGCAACATTTTATGACCACTGGATCGATACGATTACCCCTGGGAAAAAACAACATAAAAAACAAATAAACAGGCATCTATTCTTCCGGCAAAAAATACATAATTCCACAATTTTGCAGATAGGACCTTGAAATTTCTACAAATTTCAATTCGTTACCACGAACTGTTTGATATATGTTATATTAATTAAAAAATTGTCAGATATTAAAAATCTCTATAATTAAAAATTGTCAGATGCCCGACCTCCCTGTATCAAAGCAGGATCCCTGAAGACGAAAAAAGGATTCTGTCAAGCACTTGGACAATGGCAAAATTCATTTTAAATCTAACTAACCTTTCCCACCAAAAGATAAATTACAATTCAAGAGATATACAATCAGTTGATAGATGATGAATGTCGACTGAAAATACATTTATCTAAACAGAAAGCCCCGACAACTATCTAAGAAGTCAATCGAAAAAGCAACACAAGGCTTACTAACCGTCATCTCTAGCTTTTTAATTGGTTATCGTTAAACTGAACTTCATCGCCACGAATCCATCAACTCAAATAATTGTTTCGGCGCGGGCTTACATCGTATTTGAAATTTGCTGAAGTGAAGTTTTAACAGCTCATCTGAAAAATGATATAGTGGTACCTTAATGCTTATCGCTTTCATTACTTCTTTTAAAAATATATTTAATTAACGGTATATACTGCTGCTGCCATAAATTATGCAGTTGGAACAGTTACAATAAAAATAACACTCAGGGCCAAGATAGCAGTGATGGTCTTACTGATGGATACTGTTCCTTTTATAACAGAAAGTAATTTTTTTTTGTCAGATCCAAGTCACTTGGAACCTCTCACTTCCTCTCTCGTTGGTTTTGGAGTAACACGAGCGTGGCCATCTCGGAGAAAGGGGACTCGTAATGATGATATTTAAATTTTTTTAACTGAATCACAGCTTAGATACCAATCCAGTTATGAAAACTCGATTTATTTTTGGGATACAGTGCGCGGTAGCGATACTAGCGGCTGGAAGCAGGAAACTGGCAGCATAGCTTAGATACCAATATATTGGTATCTAAGCTGTGTATGTAACAAAAAAAAAAAAAAAAAAAAATAGCGTTCCCGCCTATGGTGTTGTAGTACGATCTATGTGTCGGAGCGCGGGCTTGGAGGAGGCGCCAAGTTCAGAGCTCTGTACCAAAAGTTTCTCATGGGCAAGATCAGAGTTTTCATAACTGTACTAGTATCTAAGCTGCAAACTGAATGTAACGAATAAGACTGTTTAGAAATGGGCAAGTTACATAATTCGGTATCTTTGTCCCTGGGGCAAATTCTTTTAACTTCCCGCAACTCGGGTTAAAATGAGGATCGTGAATTGTCTATCCCACGTACTGTTGGACTGTGGGAGCGGTCAAGGCCCACGGGGCCAAAAGAGCGGCTGGGAGCTCTTCGATTCACATGGCCACTAAAAAAGGTATTAGAGCTCAAAATCAAATATTAAATGATCACCCATATCCTACCATTTTAACATGAGCTGTTCAGTATGATGACACACAAAAAAATAATCATAAAAAAACTTTCAAGACACATCCTTTTTACTAAGCTTAACAAGCTCCTTTATCGAGGATAAGAAAAGGCCCTTGGACCTCACTAAAGGCAACGATGTTATTTCCATTTTACAGAAAAAGGCATATTTTGAATATTTTGTTTCTCCTATCCCAACTCCCCGAAGCAGGAAAAGCAAAAAAAAAGATTTGTATTTAGTAGACTAAGATGCAGCTAAGTTGTAGAAATGTATCCTCCCTCGTAAATCCATTCCTCAAAACATACAAATCAATTTTAAGTTCTTCTTCATTGTTCATTGCAATCTTTGTTTGTTATGGATTTAGTTTCTTCTTTCATAGGCAATCGCTGTTCGTTTTAAGCTTTATCAAACAATTTGTTACCACGAACTGTAAGGAGCTAATCTGCCCAAAAGTAATCAAAACTCTAAAATACGGAATCATGATAACAATAGATCAAACAGTTCGTGGTAACGAACTGTAGTAAGGAGCAACCCGGTTCAATAGTAACCGAAACTCTAAAATTCGGACTCATGATAACAATAGACAAACAAAAAGAATTACCTAAAAATTTAACTCAAAAAGTCTTGACAAAAATCATACCATCAAATTCAGCATGTCAAAGAGCTAAGTTTCAAGCTCCTATCTACAGAAACATGGAATTTCGTTATTTTGTTGTTTTTTTTCCAGTGGTGATTGTATCAAACCAATGATCCTGGAGATTCGGAAAAGAGCTTATTCGAACGGAAATAAAAGTTCCAGTGCCCCTTTTAAGTGGCCAAAAGTATTAGAGGGCACCTAGCCCCCTCCCACACCCATGTTTCCCCAACAGCATTTGACCAAAATTTTAAATAGCTATTTAATTCAGCATAGATTGAAAGGCACAATTGCTATGCCTTTGGTGATTATATGCCCACCCATAGTCTCTGGGGGTAGGGTGCGAATTTACACAATTTGCCCATATTGTTCATATATATTTTTTGTTATTGGGGTAAAAAATATGGAAATTTGTCGGAGCCATTTTTTTGACCCTACTTCTTCTTCCTCGACCTTTTACTGTAAATTTTGAGTTTTTGTCCCATTTTTGGGGGAAAGATCGCTGAAGCACTAGGGCCGTTGATTTTGAATCAGAAGTGTTTTAATAGAGGCTTTAAGACTTTAGCATAAAGAGCATAGAAAGGGACAGTCCCCTTCACATACAGAGTATTTCTGTTCGTTTTAAGTTTCAATGTTGCTCCTTACTTTCAGTAAATAAAATATGTTTTTTGTTGAATTTCTGAAAATTTTTCCAATCATTCCATTAAATCCTCCCACCCGTGTAAAGTTTCCATGAAAAACTCTCCTCGAAAATTTATTCCCAAAGGTCTATTCTCTCTGTGGAAAATCTCCCCTCCCCGAGAAAAATTCTTCCCGAAAACTTTCCGTATATTTCCCAATAACAACAACTGTATGTAAACAATGGACTAATTCTCTAGCTTACAGTCCTCTTTCCAGGAGTTATAAGGGTCCGGAGAGGGGGTTCTGGTCATCCCCAAGGGCATAGTTATTGGCCCATTCAACTATGCTGGATCAAATGGCTACCTCAAAATCTCGATCGTATGTCTTTAGGGAAAAGTGAGGGGCACACATGAGGGGGGGGGGCTAAGTACCCTCCAATGTTTTTGGCCACTTAAAAAAGGACTAGAACTTTTAATTTTCATTCCAATTAGCTTCCTCCCGGTCTTCTAGGACCATTGTTTGTATACGATCCCCCCTGGAAACAAAACAACCACAAATAAACCCGCATCCATGATCTTCCATCTTGCAAAAAATACAAAATTGTGCATGTTTTTAGATAGGAGCTTGAAATCTCTACATCAGGGCTCTCTGATATGCTGAGTCTGATGGTAATCTTTCAATTTGGATCGCTTGACTTTTTGGGATGTTTCGCCACGTTTTCAAGAATCAGGCCAGGCTTGGTAAACTAAAAAGCTATAACCATGAACTAAAAGGCTAACTAAGTCAAAAATACGAATAGCAAACTTAAAAATTTATGTGACGAAAATTCAAATTGGTGGGTTGAGAAAAATGAATTAAAAAAGAAGGAATATTAACTTCTCAATAGCTGCCCAACCCTTTTGCCGTGGATTAACCATTAGACATTCCGTCTACATGTAAGAATGGCACCTTGAAATGTTGCTATTATGGCTATCAATCAGAGTCAAGATAATTTTCTTCTGCTAAACAAGATCAATATGCTTGTTCTTCTGCTTGATAGTTTCTTCTTAATTTGAGATAGAGTCGTCATGGTATTTAATTTGACGGAAAAGGGAGAAAGCATCCATCCCATACGAGCTTTAAAACCATGAAATTAGGTCTAAATTGTCTGAATTGAGATTTAAAGATTTTTTAATAATGTTAAAAAATATTTTAAAAAAAGTCGAAAAACTCTTTTTGGCTACTGCATTACTGTTATTATTGTTCTATATTTTGTTTTTTACACAAAATTAAGATTAGTAAAAAAGAAAAGGTTGAATTCTTTCTATAGGAATAAGATTATTTTTCTAAAGTTATGTTGGCGCTATCCATTGTCCTGGCCAGGAAAACAGAACAGAGTATTGGTTAAGATAAAAGGGAAAGAGGAAAATACATCATCAGTAGGGAAGTTAAAGATGAAGGTGAGGAGATAAACCTGCATAAGCCATACCTAATAGTTCCTCAAAATTTGTTATTCAGGAAAAAATCCAGGGGTGGAGTATCAAATTATTTACTCCTCCCGATACATCTGTGGTCATTCTTGATTCGCCTTGGCTAATCCAATACTAAAACATTAAACTTTTAATGTTTCAACTTTTTTTTAAACTTTTTATTTAGTCCTTTTTCAGATAGTAAATAATTTCTTAGATCACAGTGTCTGTCCATCTTCCATGAAAATTAAATGAAGGCATAGAAAAAATTAAAATTTTCACTAATATAATGTGAAAATTACAAAATAATCACCGTTTTCACTAGTAATAAAAAAGAACATTCCGGTTTAACATCTAGAAGTCTTTATCAAGGGAAGCAAAAATGCAAAATGAACTAATTGAAAATAAACAAAATTTATAAAGAATTTTTTTATTTGCTTTTGCGTATAATTTTTTGATATGGGTTTTGTCAATTATCATCAAATAATTTTGTAGATAACTTCGAAGACCATACAGCCTTTCCATGACGAAAGTAAAACAGTTCAAAAGAGGGATGAAACCTTTTAATTGACAGTGAACATATAGTATATATATATATATATATATATATATATATATATATATATATATATATATATATATATATATATATATATATATATATATATATATATACATATATATAATATATATATGTATATTATATATATATATATATATATATATATATATATATATATATATATATATATATATATATATATATATATATATATATATATATATATATATATATATATATATATATATATATATATATATATATATATATATATATATATATATATATATATATATATACATACATATAATATGTATAATATATATATATATATATATATATATATATATATATATATATATATATATATATATATATATATATATATATATATATATATATATATATATATATATATATATATATATATATATATATATATATATATATATATATATATATATATATATATATATATATATATATATATATATATATATATATATATATATATATATATATATATATATATATATATATATATATATATATATATATATATATATATATATATATATATATATATATATATATATATATATATATATATATATATATATATATATATATATATATATATATATATATATATATATATATATATATATATATATATATATATATATATATATATATATATATATATATATATATATATACTATATCTATATATCGCACCACCCCAACACCTATTTAGTTATTAGTGGAATTATTAGTGGAATTATGGATTTTGTTTTTTTGATTGGCCTAAGCCACACTGGCTCGCGAAGGAGGCGAGTTAACTATTTGTGTGTATTAAATAAAAGAAACAAGTTTTCTTATTTGAAAGTAAGGAGCGACATTAAAACTTAAAACGAACAGAAATTACTCCGCATATGAAAGGGGCTTTTCCTCCTCAACGCCCCACACTTAACGCTAAAGTTTGACTCTTTCTCTTAACTCTACTTTTTAAAAATACTAAAAACAGTCCCCCTTACCCGGACTCTGGATCACAGAATTATGGTTCGAGTCCTACGCATGACTATTTTATCTGTTCGCCAAAGATACGAATATAGAAAATATATTCTCTATTGGTAAAAGTTGAATCTGTCTGATAAAAATTGGTTTTAGGCCTAAAATATTCTATACATGCATATGGATAAAGGATTCTATCAAAAGTGGGGGCTGAGGTCTTTTCTCTTTGCAAATGAGCATTTCAAAAGTTAACGAAAAATTAAGCAAAGAGAAAATGGGTTTTAGTTTCGACAAAGCAGTGAACAAAAAATAAAATATAAAAACTACACTTTAACTAAAAAATAAAAATACTCCGAATAGTTCGGCCCCACGTCAGGGAGCTTTTTTCAGCGGAAAAAAAGTTACAAACGACAAAACAAAAATTTTTTTTAAGGCTTAACACACAAAAAACACGACAACTAAAACACAACGAAAAAAATATATAAACAATAAATAAATAAGAACAACTCACATTATATAACAAAACTCCCAGCACTGATGGTAATAACTTTAGAACAAAACCAAAGCAAATGTTAAGCAAATGTTTATAAGGAAACCATGGGTTCCTTTCCCCTGCAACAATCGGTTTATAAATGGGAATCTATTAAAAGTGAAAATTATATTTACATGAACAAAACAAAAGAAGGTTACCCAGATCCCAAATAATCTCACAGGTTAATGAAACAAGTTTATGAATTGTAAACTGAATGAATTTTTTCATTTGCTAGTTTAGCTGTAGTCCATTTACTTCTTACAGTATTGACCTTGCTTTGACTTTCGTTCGCGAGGTTATCACCAGCTCCGCGACAAAGTGAAAAAAATTCTTCTTTTTTGTCGTTTGTAATTTTTTTCCGTTGAGAAAGGCTCCCGGACGTGGGGCCAAAATATTCGGAGTATTTTTATTTTTTTTAGTTAAAGTGCAGTTTTTATATTTTTTTTTTGTTCACTGCTTTGTTGAAATTAAAACCCGTTTTCTCTTTGCTTAATTTTTCGTAAATGGAAAAGCAGTGTGGTCCAAGAAATTATTTATTTCAAAAGTTAGTTTTGAAAATATTTTTCCATTTATTATTATTTTATTATCATTTCATATCTTATCGTTATTAATTAGACGCTCCTTCATCACTTAACTCCAGTATACTTTTCTTCAGTTTATCTTGTAGAGAAAATATATTTACACTGTATTTTCAATAAGCTTAAATTAAGTGAAATAATGTGAAAAGCTAAAGTTATCTTTTTTGTTATACAAATGTTGGTGTGATCATGCCCTATTTAATTTGTTGAAATAAAAGCTGTATTTCATTTTTCTGGAGACCTGGAGTTCTGGAGAACTGTTTTTTATTTTAAGGTAAACCGTCTTCTATACTATATAAACTACTTTCTATTTGTTTTGTATTTTTAGGCATATTTTGAATTATTTTTCAAAGATATTTAAGTGAATTATGCAAATACTTTCCATATAAGAAATTACAACTAGTTCAATCATTTCTGGAAAGCTCATCTACTAACGATCTTGAGTAGGCGTTAGTAAAGCTTTCTTGAAGCCTAAGCTATTTTAGAAACCTCATTGCTATTATTAATAATTACGTCACACCAGTTGACGTAGCGCACTTCAGGCAAATCTAGCAAGAGTGTATGCAGAATATTTGTGGTATAAATTTTTATTTTAGTGTCTAAAAAATTCCCTATAAACATGTCATAGGGCACGAAGATTTATTAGCTGTAAATCTTGAGTCTCTATTGCACGCAATCCTTTCTCATTTTCTGTTCACACCTTCCCTTTTACAGAAGAAATCATTTGAGTAGATTGGTCTGTTAGTCGCCTCTACATAACTTCATTTAAATTTTACTATTTAATGACAAAACAAACCATTTCCATTTAAAGGCATGTCAAACTCTGCCTATTCTAAACTAACAATGAAATTGCATTGGTACTTCGTGTTGAACATTTTTGTATTCAAATGATCTTCACGACAATTACATCTGAAAGACCTAAAACAGAGCTGGCCAGCTATGGAAAAAACTATAAGAAAAAGAAATCTGAAGACGAAAAAAACAAAGGGGACTACGGGCAGTAGAAGGAAAAGACAAACTAAAACCACGCGGATATTTCGCTTGTATAAAACAAGGGGTCTTCAACACTAATAACAAAGAAGAAATCCAATCTAAATCCAAGATAAACTCTATTTAGCTTCTATGGTGCTCAATCATAGTATTAACGATTATATTGTTGTTGTTTTTTTCTCGGTTTTAGATTTATTTGGTTTTAACTAGCTTGAATTTTTTCTTTGTTTTTAGAGTTGTTTTATACAGGCGAAACATTCGCATCGTTTTAGTTTGTCTTTTTTTTCTACGGGCCGTAGTCCCGTTTGTTTTCTTCAACTTGAGATTTCTTTTTCTCTTTGTTTTAGACAATTATTATTATTAAACTGAATGTTGTGGCGACTCTTTTCATGGTTACAGCAGTAGCTGCAATCTAGTAAAGAGCATACCACGACCCCTAGTAGCTGAAATCAAACAGTTCGTGGTAACGAAATGTAGTAAGGAGCAATCCGGCTAAATAGTAACCGAAACTCTAAAAAGCACATGTATATATATCAAAAGAATTGGATTTTTATGCTGATTTTAAATATATAAGTTACTCATCAAAAGTTACGAGCCTAAAAAATTTACCTTATTTTCTAAAAATGGGGAAACACCCCCTAAAAGTAATAAAATCTTAATGAAAATCACACCCTCAGATTCAGCGTGTCAGAGAACCCTACTGTAGAGGCTTTCAGCTCCTATCTGCAAAAATGTGGAATTTTGTATTTTTTGCCAGAAGAAAGATCACGGATGCGTGTTAATTTTTTCTTCCCATGGGTGATCGTATCGACCCAGTGGTCTTAGAATATAGCGAGAGGGCTTATTTTAATAAAAATTAAGATTTCTAGTGCCTTTTTTAAGTGACCAAAAAATTGGAAGGCAACTAGGCCCCCTCCCGCGCTAATTTGTTTTCCAAGGCCACCGGATCAAAATTTTGAGATAGCCATTTTATTCAGCATAGTCGTAAAATTTAATAAGTCTTGAAGTCGAATTGATCTCCCACAGTCCCCAGGGGATGGGCTGCAAGTTATGAACTTTGCCCATTGTTTACGTATTGTATTGGTTATTGGGAGGTATACTGACGTTTTCTAGGGAGATTTTTTTCTGGTGGTAGGGGGCCAGGGGGAGGGGGTTATCTGGGAGGACCTTTTCATGGAGGAATTTATCGTGGGGAAGATAATTTCCATGAAGGGGGCGCTGGATTTTCCAGCGTTATTAAAAAAAAACAATGAGAAATTGCATAATTTTTTTTCAACTGAAAGTAAGGAGCAACATTAAACTTAAAATGCACAAAAATTGTAATGTATATGAGGGGGTTCTTCTCCTCCTCAATACCTTGCTCTTTACGCTAAAGTATTTTTTAGTAATTTCAAAAGAACTAATTATTCTAATTAAACGGTCTTTGTGATTCAGGGGTCATTCTTGAAGAATCGGAACAAAGTTTGAACTTTAGTGTAAAGAGCGAGGTATTTACGAGGGGACGAACCCCCTCATATACGTAATAAAAATATACGAATATAGAAGTTCGTTACGTAATTTAATTTCTAAGTTATGTATTAATAATAACAAAAACGTTCTCAAATAAAATCTAAAGTTCTAGTGTCCTTTTTAAGTGACAAAAAAATGGAGGACAACTAGGCCCCCTTTCCTGTCCCTTTTTCTCAAAATTGTCCGATCAGAACTTAGAGAAAGCCATTTAGCCAAATAAAGGAAAATTAATATGCAAATTTCGTTTCAATTATTCATGTACGGTGAGCGAAAAACCAAACCTGCATTAATACGAGAACGCTCAGAAATTAAATAAAAAACTATTTTTTTTACTGAAAGTAAGGAACGACAATAAAACTTAAAACAATCGGAAATTAGTACGTATATGAAAGGGGCTGTCCCCTCCTCAACGCCCTGCTCTTTACGCTCAAGTATGACTGTTTCTCACAGCTCTACTTTTCAAAACAATAAAAACTGTGGAGGGTCATTTTACCCTTAAAAACAAAATTATTTGATTTTTCAACTATAGGCCTACTGAACAAAATTACTATCTCAAAATGTTGATCACATAACTCTGGGAAAAAAGAGACATGGAAGGGGGGCCAGTTGTCCTCCAGTATCTTGGGTCACTTAGAAAGGGCAATAGAACTTTTAGTTTCCACTTGAATGCATTCTCTTCCGATTTTCTTGGATCATAATTCCAATACGATCGCCCCTGGGGAGAAAACCCCCCAGAAAAGCAATAAAACACGCATCCGTGATCTTTCTTCTTGCAAAAATAGCAAACTTCCAAATTTTCCTACAATAGCTTGAAACTTATACAGTAGGGTTTTCTGGTGCGCTGGATCTGATGGTGTGATCGTTAAGATTCCTTGAATTTTAGGAGATAAAAACGTAAAAAAAGGTAAAGGATACGGCATTAGACTTTACAGTCCGTACCGGCGGTGCTGATCTCCGTTTCTTGGCCCTTCAGCCAGGAAGTGAAATGGGGGGTTGGGAGCCAGCCATCCTGTGCATTCACAAACCCTTCCTGTTTACCTTCCCCAGATTTCTCCAGGTACCCATTTAGAGCTGGGTCGACTCTGGCTAAGCTTACAGAGTCAGGCCACTGACCCCCGTCCCAAACTGAAGAATTGGATACGCCGGGATTCGAACCCGCGTCCTCTCAGACAAGGGATCTCAAATCCAGCGCACCAACCCACTCGGCCAGGAGTTTCCCCTATTTAAGAAATCAGGAAAAAATTCCTCAGGCTTATAACTTCTGATTTGTGACACTAAACTTGTTAAATTTTAAATGCTTGGAATCAGCATAATAATACAATTCTTTTGATGCATCTATTGATATTGAAATCCCATATTTTAAAGCTCCGATTACTATTGAGCTGAGTTGCTCCCTTACAGTTTGATACCACGAATTTTTTGAAAATGTACATTTTCGTTTCAATTTATGAAAAAATACTTTCTAATTGCAAGATGGATTTTTTGAAATTTTGAGTCAAGAACGCTTGAGCTTCTACCTTACAAAAACACGGACAATCGCATTGTCTACCCTTTTTAGACCTAAGTCTTTCAGAATATCCTAGTAGCCTAAATACTTTTGTTCAGGTGGAACTTTCAGGAAGAAAAAATATATCCTCAAGTTATGTAATTTAAAGTCAACAGGCATAATAATAACAAATAATCTATACACGGATGAATCCAGGGGGATAGTGGGTCTATACCCGCATCACCCATCAGGAGTAGTTATACTATTTTCTGAGAAAACTATCATCCAGTTACCGCTCTGATTCAACCACATTTAAGTGTTTCTTATTTCAATTTTAAAGTTTTGTTTTGTAAAATTTCTAAAGTGCATTTTTAAAGGCCCAGATAGTAGGCCATCAATGTACTTTTCCTTCCAAATTATACCCTGGTAAGATAATCTATAGTTTAATTTCAGATTAAATCTGAGCCACGATTACCCTGAATTCAGTTCGATAAACCTGACAGTAACTAAACAACTTAGTGGCAGCGGCATTGGAAAAGGAAAAATAAATCATTTTGACTCTGACCTCTATACTAACAAGTACCAAAGAAACTGCTGACCTTTTGCCATGCTTAATTCCAAAGCACAAGCGAGACCTATAAAGCTAAACAATAAAAATCCTTGATCTATTTTTGACTGAACAATACTTTTTATATCGCTGCAAGTAGGCTATATACCAAAAGTGTAGCTTTTTTAAATTTACCTTCCCCATTAATATTTGCATAAGCCAACGGCGTATCCAGGATTTTTGTCCGGCGGGGCGGGGCAAAAACTTCAGAAAAACATCAAAAATTCGTTTATATGCTTTTTTGATACGTTTTTACGAGTCAGACAACATATCCAGGAGGGGCCTCCTGGATACGGCCGTGGTAGAAATCCATAAATACGACTGATTTAAGGGATTCCTTAAAATAATAATAAAAAAAAAAACAATTTGCTGTCTCAATAGGCAAATAATGAAAGTCGAAAGTAGCCTACACGTATTAAAAAAAAGAAAAGAAAAAAAAGAGCAAATTTTGGCATTTATCAGTTTTGTACCGAGCCAGTTTAAAAAGGTACAGTTAAAATTATGCGGAAACATGGAAGCGCGAAAAGGCAGTTCCAACCTCATTGGTCTTTTCACTTGCTCATAGGGTTAGAACAAAATATAACATAAATAGAATTGTTTTAAAAAATGGTTGATTGAGATACGTGCATATTCGAAAGTGCCTATGGCCAGGATGGCTTCAGCCCAATAGAAGACCATAGCTTACGCAAATTGCCACTTCGAATAAATAATAGCCCCTCTCCCCACCCACATTGTGCAATTTGTTGCACTAGACTACTGTGATAGAAAATTTTATCACAAAAAATTGTGATAGAAATATTTGAATATTTTCCAAAATTTAAATTAGAATCCAGCATTTCAATTCTTAAGTAGAAAAACTGAAAAAAAACTACAACTATCCTAAAAACAACAAACAACAAAGATAAAACTAAAAAATAAATAAAAAAAAAATAAAAAAACTCGAACGAGACTGCGGCCAGTAGAGAGAAAAGAGATAAAAGACTAAAATAACGTGGATATTTCGTTTTGTCTAAACTAGGTATCCCCAGCACCAGATAAAAAGAAAACAACGCTAAACTAAAGACAAATAAAACCGCCATCAATAATAATAAATACAATTGTCACTACTGATCCACGTAGGTTGCTTTGATGTTCTCATTGAAGTAACTCGAATAGCTTCTTTTCCCTATGTGGATCAGTAGTGACAAGAGCGACAGTAGCGACAAACCGACGTGGGTCAGTAGCGACACTAAGCTAAAAACAAATAAAACCACCACCAACAATAATAAAAACAATTGTCGCTACTGATCCACGTAGGTTGCTTTGATGTTCTCACTGAAGTAACTCGAATAGCTTCTTTTCCCTATGTGGATCAGTAGTGACAAGAGCGACAGTAGCGACAAACCGACGTGGGTCAGTAGCGACACTAAGCTAAAAACAAATAAAACCACCACCAACAATAATAAAAACAATTGTCGCTACTGATCCACGTAGGTTGCTTTGATGTTCTCACTGAAGTAACTCGAATAGCTTCTTTTCCCTATGTGGATCAGTAGTGACAAGAGCGACAGTAGCGACAAACCGACGTGGGTCAGTAGCGACACTAAGCTAAAAACAAATAAAACCACCACCAACAATAATAAAAACAATTGTCGCTACTGATCCACGTAGGTTGCTTTGATGTTCTCACTGAAGTAACTCGAATAGCTTCTTTTCCCAACGTGGATCAGAAGCGACAATTGTATTTATTATTATTGGTGGTGGTTTTATTTATTTTTCTTTTTATCTTGTGCTGAGGACGCCTAGTTTAGATACAGGTGAAATATCCGCGTTAATTTTGTCTTTCATCTCATTTCTCTCTTCTGGCTGCAGTCTCGTTTCAGGATGTTTTTTTTGTCGAGTTTTATCTTTCGTTGTTGCTTGTTGTCATGTCCGGCCAGTTCGGCTTAAGAACTTTCATCCTAAAAACAAATCACTAATAAAACTACGCCAGTGGAAAAAACGACGAAGGTTAATTAAAAAAAAAATTCAACAAAAGATATATAAAAAACAAGTAAAGAGCAACATTAAAACCCAGGGCGGACATAAAAAAAGTCAAATAATTATAAAAATTTTAAATAAAAATTACCATCCGTTGAGAAATAAAACCCAAAATGAACAGAAATTCAAATGAATAATCAGACAAAACGTAATGATGCCAGATAAAGTGATAGATGAATAAATGAATCAAACAGTTCGTGGTAACGAACTGTAGTAAGGAGCGACCCGGCTCAATAGTAAACGAAACTCTAAAAAACGGAATTTTGATGCTAAAAGATACATCAAAAGAATTGAACTTTCACGTTGATTCTAAATATATAAGTTTCAATTAATTTAGTCTTTGTCATCAAAAGTTACGAGCCTGAGAAAATTTGCCTTATTTTGGAAAATAGGAGGAAACATCCCCTAAAAGTCATAGAATCTTAACGAAAATCACACCATCGCATTCGGCGTATCAGAAAACCCTATAGCAAAAATTTTAAGCTCCTACCTAAAAAAATGTGGAATTTCGTATTTTTTGCCAGAAGACAAATCACGGGTGCGTGTTTATTTGTTTGTTTGTTTTCTTTTTTTCTTTTCCCAAGGGGTCATCGTATCGACCAAGTGGTCCTAGAGTGTCGCAAGAGGGCTCATTCTTACGGAAATGAAAAGTTCTAGTGCCCTTTTTAAGTGATCAAAAAATTGGAGGGCACCTAGGCCCCCTCCCACGCTCATTTTTTTCAAAATTCAATGGATTAAAATTTTGAGATAGCCATTTTGTTCCGCATAGTAGAAAACCATAATAACTATGTGTTTGGGAATGACTTACTCCCCCACAATCCCTGGGGGAGGGGCTGCAAGTTACAAACTTTGATCAGCGTTTACATATAGTAATGGTTATTGGGAAATGTACAGGCGTTTTCAGGTTGTTTTTTTTTGGTTTGGGCGGTGGGGTTGATGGGAGGGGGCTATGTGGGAGGATTTTTCCTTGGAGGAATATGTCAAGGGGGAAGAAAAATTCAATGAAAAGGGCGCAGGATTTTCTAGCATTACTATAAAAAAACAATGAAAAAATAAACATGAAAACGTTTTTTCAATTGAAAGTAAGGAAAAGCATTGAAATTAAAAACGAACAGAGATTATTACGCATATGAGGGGTTCTAAAAATAACATGCATTAATTCAAAAACGTTCAGAAATTAAATAAAAAAAACTAGTTTTTTTTAACTGTAAATAAGGAGCGACATTAAAACTTAAAACGAACAGAAATTACTCCGTATATGAAATGGGTTGTCCCCTCCGCAGTCCCTCACTCTTTACGCTAAAGTTTGACTCTTTGCCACAATTCTACTTTTTAAAACAATTAAAAGCTTTAGCGTAATGAGCGAGGGATTGCGGAGGGGACAACCCATTTCATATACGGAGTAATTTCTGTTCGTTTTAAGTTTTAATGTCGCTCCTTACTTTCAGTTAAAAAAACTAGTTTTTTTATTTAATTTTAGAACAAACCCAGATTAAAATGAACAATCAGGTCTGTTTCAAAACAAACGGATATTAACACTGACTGGAGTGGGACTAAAACTCCCAAAACCTCCTAAAGGCCATAGTATTGTTTGCGGTTTACTGAAATAAGAATATATCATAAAAATTTCCTCTTTTATAATTGTAACAATGAAAATTGAAAAATTGCCGAGTCTTAGCAAAATTTAGATTGTTACATGCTAAACAATCTTGCTACTAAACTCTACTTGCATTCAAGTAATCATGGTTGTTAGAGTGAATTTGTGTTTTATTTGATTTGTTTTTCATGGCTTGACGAAAAAGTCGCACTGTTCCAAATATACATCATTTTCAAAAAAATACATATAAAATCCAATCCTTATAAAAGGGTTTAATTGATAGCAGGAGGGGAAGGCAGTAAAGCTCTTATTTTTCTTATTATTTATTATTATATATTTATCTTATTTATTTTTGATCGATCAAGATTGATCTTAATTGTGTTGCTGTTGCTTTTACGACAGAAACATGCAACTCAATGAAATATACGTAGTTTTTAGTAAAACACAGATGACGCTCCTACCTTCGGAGTTTTTGGGTCGTTAGCCCTGCTCATTTTTGTAGGAATTGACTTTTAATTAAGATTAAGTGGACTGTTTTATTTAATTTACGTTTATTTATGGCTCATTTGTTCATCTATGGCATTATCTATCATGTTTATGTCCGAAGTGATTATTCATCTTTGTTTCAATGCGTTTTGGGTTCCACTTATTCATTTATATCAATTTCTGTTCGTTTTAATTAAATCCGAAAAAATTGAATTGAAAGTAAGAAGCAACATTAAAACTTAAAATGAACAGAAATTATTCAATATATGAGAGGGGATACCCGTTCCTCAACCCTCGCTCTTTGCACTAAAGTCTTAAATTTCTTTTAATAAATTTAAAAGAACTTCTCGTTCAATTTCCACGGCTCTTGTATTTGAGCAGTCTTTCTTCAAGAATTGTGACAAAAAGTCAAATTTTACCATGAAGAGCGATTAATAACGGAAGAGGTAGCTACTCTCATATATGGAATAATTTCTGTTCGTTTTAAGTTTTAATGCTGCTCTTTACTTTGAGTTGAAAATACTCGTTTATTTAATTTCTGACCTTTTTTTAAATCAATGCCAAGAATACCTCTTCTTTCCATATAAAACTTTCCTTAGAACAGAAAACTTCTCTTCTCATGGAAGATTCTCCACATGGAAAACACTTCCCATAGAAAATCCCTCTCCTCAGAAAATGTCCAAACATTACCCAATAACAAACACTATATGTAACAATGAGCAAATTGTATAGCTTGGATCCCTTTTAACAGGGTCTAGTGTGGGTAATTTCATCCATAAGGGCATAGTTACTGGATATCTCAACCATTCTGAATCAAATGATCATATCAATTTTAGTCAGATTTCTTTGGGGAAAAGAGCGTGTGAGTGGGACTAGCTGTCTTCCAGTCATTTTGGTCACTTAAAAAGGGCACCAGAACTTTTGACTTCCGTTCGAATGAGCCCTCTCTCAATATTCTAGGATCATTGGTTTGATATGATCACTTTTTCGAAAAAAAAACATATATATGTGATTTTTCTTCTGGGGAAAGAAAATACGCTCTCTAACAAGCCGAATCTGATCAATGTGATTTTCATTAAGATTGCTTCGCTTTTTGGGAGCGGTTTCTCCTTTTTTCACAAACAAGAAAATTTTTTCAGTTTCATATCTGTGAATATGTAACGTTAAACTAAAGGAATTTTATATATTCGAAATAAGCATGAAAAGCCAATTCTTTCAATGCATCGATTGTTATGTAAGATCTGCTATTTAGAGTTTCTTTTGGGCCGAGTCGCTCTTAACTTAGAGTTAACTAACAACAGGTATTTGATTATTATTTGACTTTATTTCTACTCTTCAGTAGTGACCGGTTAATCTATTGAAACCGGCCCAAAAGGGATAAACTATTGGAGCTACTAACCCCTCAAGACGTGATTAGGCACGCATGGTTCTGATGCTAAACTATAGCGCACGTGTATTGTTCACCTGTGTCATAGGGAATGTTTTCTTCAAGATGTATATGTCTGCTACAAAACGGGTAGGGCTTACTTTGGTTGTTATATAATAAGATTTTGGGTGTTATATAATAGGACTTTTTAGAGACCGTTAGTCAAATGAGAAAGTCCAGGTTGTAACTGGGGTAGGGACCCATACGTGGATATTACATAATGACTCTGCACACGTGGGATGTGATGGAATCTTGCAATCCTTTCTAGATTTAATGAGGATGGGGTAATCTTACATGACTTGGTAAATTTCTTGGAAATGACGTAGCAGCGCAAACGTGGATGTTACGGGTGTTACAATGTACACGTGGGATGTCAACTAATACTTTAAGAGATATTTTTCTCAAAGAATCTTTATGCTCCAAGGATTTCTTGTCTATACCAGGATTTGAAAGGTATTCCTCCTCAGTGGAATGAAGCGCTAACCAGTTGGACTATGAAAGTCTTTCTAACGTTTTTGATTCGGCTAATACACTTTACATGATAACCTATTGTACCCAAGGAGAATCCCCTGTTCGTGCGCACTAGAATGAATAAATGAATTTTGTGTTCCCATATGGCTGCAATAACAGACACGCAGAGGGGAAAATCGATTACTACATATTGCTTAAATTTGGTATGTACATGCATGTTGAGTAATGCTTTAGAGAGTGTTATCAGATAACATTGCGGGTTTCCAGTGCATTTTCTTACTAATAGATTCTTCTACTCTTTTGGAACCTGAATTTGCTATCGGAGATAAAATAAAATCAAGAGTATCATTATGGGTAGAAGACGGTACCCTATCACATATAATCAAAAGTCTTTCTTTTCCTCTTCACTAAGCATAATTTTACACTTAAATTAAGGGCAGTGTTGAACGATCAAACAAATGTACATGAACTACAAGATGCTTAAATTGAACTAGTGAAATATACTAAAGTTTTATCCCGGAAAAAGAAATCTAAAGGACACAGACTTTCGAACATACACATTCTATTAATAAAAAATGTTATAAAATCTTGAACTCACTGAAAAATCTGTCAAAATACAACAAAAAAATGTGGAAAAAACATATAGAGGATAAAATATAAGCAAAAGAACCGTGAATTAAAGAAAGGTGGGAACCCTAGCAACCCATTCCAACGGGCCTAGAAACCAATTCCAACAGGGCTCCTAGCAACAAATTCCAACAGGACCCTTGCAACCTTTTCCATCGGGACGGGGGGGCAATCAATTCCAGGGAGTAGGGGTTTAGGCAAGACATCCTAAACGAAACACGCCATGACGATCACGCCACCATTTCACACTATGACTGCCCCTTCATGCACCCTCTGACACCACCTCATCATTCTTAAGACACTTTCCAGATATTTTCCTGTTAAAAATCATACATTAAATCCATTGGTTCACATTTTCACAAGCCATCCCTCCGTGATATACAATGTCAAGTCACACCACCGTATCAAACTGTGACTACCCTATCGCCTCCCCTCATCATTCCGAAGACATTTTTAGATACTTTAATTTTATAAATCATGCATTACATCCAATCGTTCATATTTTTGCAGGCACCTGCCCTCCCCTCAACGTGATTCACCATGTCAATTCCCGCCACCGTGTCATACTATGACTGCTTCTTGGAACCCTCTGACACCCCCTCATCATTTCTAAGAAATTTTCCCAAAATTTTTTGTTTAAAACAATGCATTAAGTTGTTTAGTTTTTTACGCAAGACATTCCTCCTTGTTACACCATGTCCACTAACGTCACTCTGCCATACTATGAATACCTCTCTGGCACCCTCTACTACCTCCTCATCATTCCTAAGACGTTTTTCATATATTTTCTTGTTAAAAATCATGCACGAAATCCGATGGGTCATATTTTCACAGCCTAACCCTTTCTGACACACCATGCCATTTCACGCCAATGTGCCACACTATGAATGCCCCTCTGGCACCCTCTAGCCGCCCCCCATTAATTTTAAGATGATTTTGAGATATTTTCTTGTTAAGAACCATGCATTAAATCCATTGCTTAATGTTTTCACAACTAAAACCACCGTGATACACCATGTCAATTCAAACCACCATGCGACACCATGAATGACCCCCTGGCACCCTCTAGTGTCATGTCATCATTCCTCAGGTCTTTTTCGGGTAGCTTTTAGCTAGAAATCATGCTTTAAATTCAATGTTTCGTGTGTGTTTGCAAGCCAGCTCATTGTGATACACCAGGTCAAATCACGCCACTGTGCCACACTATGACGACCCCTCTGGCACCCTCTCATCATTCCTAAGATATTTTTCAGATATCTCTTTATTAAAAATCATGCTTTAAATCCAATACTTCATGTTTATGCAAGCCAACTAACCGTGATACACTATGTCAATTCTCGCCATTGTGCTACACTACGGCCCTCTGGCAACCCCTCATAATTCTTAAGACATTTTGCATATATTGTCTTCTTAAAAATCATACATTAAATCCATTGGTTCATGTTTTTGCAATCAAACCCTCCTTGACACACCATGTCAATTCACACCATCTTGCCACAGTATTAATGGCCCCCTGGCACCCTCTAGCACTCCTTACCTTTCCTAAGACATTTTCCAGATAGTTTTTGTTACAAATCATGTATTAAGTCTATTGGTTCATGTTTTTGCAAGCTAAGTCTCAGAGATACACCATCTCAATTCACACTACCGTGCCACACTAATACTGGCCCTTCGGCAACCTCTAGCACACCCCTCATCATCCCTGCGACATCATCTAGATTTTTTAATAGAGTGACAACCAATCGCACTTCCCCTGATTCTGCCCCCCCCCCCCAGACCGCTTACGGAGGTTCCAGCTTGCGATTCTGCTGTTTCTCGCTCTGGTTCCAGTTCCATTCTCGGTTCCACCGATTCCAATTCCAGACCCACCGGTCTCGATTCCGATTCTGGTTCCATTTCTAGCACTTCTGCCCCCCCCCCCTCCTCAAATTTCAAAGTTCCGATTCCACCAGTTTTCGGGCATTACCTAAATCTTGCAAGTTATTATCAATATCTAGAACAATTCTAGCAAAATCTTGTCAGATATGATCAAACATGTTGCACTACACTATCAAAATATCTCCTGATAAAACAAAAATCTTCTATTGCATTATCAAAACCAAACTCGATACTATCAGAATCATGCAAGTTATTACAAAAGTCTTACATGGTATTATCGTAGTCTCGTAAGTTCTTAGTGAAATATCTTCAGTAACAATCAAAACCTGACTGATATTATCAAAATCAAATATGATGCTATCAAAATCATACTACCTATTAACGAAACTTAGCATACGGCGATCAAATTATGTCCGTCATTATCAAGATTAACAACTTCCAGCCATCTAAGTCTTCCATGATATTACCAAAGTCTGTTAAATTCTAGACAATCTTGTCTTCTATATATATATAAATAAGTTGTTTGTCTGTCTGTTGACTGACATCATGTTTGTGTGTCGACTGACGTCATCATAAGGATTGAGCATTATGCCGTCATGAAGTTGTTTGTCGACTCACGTCATGTTTGTCGACTGACGAAATTACAGACCGGGACACCGGGACACAAATAACGACCGGGACACAGGGAATGTAAATGACGGCCGGGACACTCAAAGAGAAATTACAGACTGGGACACCGGGACACAAACAACGACTGGGACACAGAGAATATAAATGACGACCGGGACACAGGGACACAACTACAACGGGGACACCGGGGGGGCACAAGGGGATATATAAATGACGACAGAGACACAAAGAATGTTCGATTAGAAATAATGAGGAATCATTAGAATAATGAAGTATAGATCTGAATACGGATTGTTTTTCCCATGGACAATTATATGTTGCATGTTCAAGAGTCGGTAAACCTGACAATCTATTCATATGCACAGACAAAGGGA
Organism: Artemia franciscana; assembly: GCF_032884065.1. Taxonomy (NCBI): domain Eukaryota; kingdom Metazoa; phylum Arthropoda; class Branchiopoda; order Anostraca; family Artemiidae; genus Artemia; species Artemia franciscana. The sequence continues at coordinate 41,805,712 of NC_088873.1, forward strand.
CAGCGAAGAATGTTGTATATTCGCAAGTTTTACGTAGTTAAAAACACACACACACACACATATATATATATATATATATATATATATATATATATATATATATATATATATATATATATATATATATATATATATATATATATATATATATATATATATATATATATATATATATATATATATATATATATATATATATATATATATATATATATATATATATATTCACAGGTGGGACACAGAGACGCAACTACTATGGCGCGTAACTAATATGGCGGGGGGCTTGGTGGGTGGTTGGAATTGTCTGCTAGGGTTCCCACCTTTATTTAATTCATGGTTCTTCTTGCATATTTTATCCTTTATAAGTTTTTTTCACGTTTGTTATTCGTTTCGTTGTGTTTTAACTGCTTTCTCAGTGATTTCATGATTTTATAATATTTTTGTATTAATAAAATTTGCATGTACAAAAGTCTGTATCCTTTAGATTTCTTGTTCTAGGATAAAACTTCAATAGATTTCACTAATGCAATTTAAGCATCTTGTTGCCCATGTACATTGGTATGCTCGTTCAAGAATGCCCTTAATATAATAGTAAAATTCTGTGTAGTGAAGATGAAAAGAAAGACTTTCGATCTTGTATGATGGTGTACCATATCCTAGCCTTAATGATACTCTCGCTTTTATTTAATATCTGATGGCACACTCAAGTTCCAATAGAGCAGAAAACCTTATTACTAAACATGTGCTAAGAGCAGCCCACAATAATGTCTGATAACTAATATGTCTGATCTCAGACATATAACAATAACTAAAGACATAGACAATAACTAAAATGTCTGATCTCTAAAGCAATACCTAGCATGCAGTTGCATACAAAATTTAAGCAATTTCTAGTAATCGATTTTCCTTTCTTGGTGTCAGTTATTGCAGCCATATTGGAACACGGAATGCATTTAATCATTCTAGTATGCGCGATCAGGGTATTCACCTTGCCTGCAATAGGTTATCATGTAAAATATATTTGCCGAATCGAAATGTTAGAAAGCTTCTCAGAGTCCAATTGGTTAGCACTTCATTCCATTGAGGAATCTTTGGATTATAAATCTTTGGATTATAAAGATTCCCTGAGAAAGAAGCATCATGAAAAAAGCGCAATCTCTTAAAGGATTATGTAACATCCCAAGTGTAAATCGTTATTACGTAACACCCACGTGTGTACTGACATTAAGTCGTTCCTAATAAATCTACCAAGTCACTTAAGATCCCCTCACTCCCAACTCACTCCCAAGCAAGGGATGCAAGATTCTGTCGCATCTCACGTCTGCAATATCATTACGTAACACCCGCGTGTGTGTCCTCCTCAGTTAAAACCGGAACTTCCCTGCTTGACTAACGGTCTCTAAAAAGTCCTGTTGTGTATCACCCCAAAACCCTTTACATAACAACCAATTTAAACCCTCCCTATTATGTAACAGACATCTGCATCTTGAATAAAACATTCCCTATGACATAGGTTAACTATGCACATGCGCTGTTGTGTTACGTCAGACCCAGCTGTGCGTAATAACAGCTTGAAGGGCTAGTAGCTCCCATAGTTTGCCCTCTATGGGTTGGTTTAAATAGACTGAACCGTCACTACTCTCTTTTGGGCTTTAATATGGCTCCAAAGTTTTATTTGAAAAACTGCTTTTGTGAAAAACTTTTTTAACTTAACATGCATGAAAATACAACTACATTTGTTTTAACAGGTGCAGTTAAACAAAGCAAATTTGCTTGATTCATTAGTTAATTTGTTAATTGGTTAATTTAATTTGACTAGTTTATTGACAAGAATTAGAGTGGGCTAAACTTTGCAACACCCAGATATCTTACCAAAGTCTAATCAATATTTTGTAGTATTTATCTATGATGTGCAGTAGCTGGAAATATTCAAAATTAAAGTTGCAAACCTACAAAAATTTCTGATGAAAGCCTGAAAACAGACTTTTCTAGCGAAAAACTGATATTTTTGTCTTGCTTGGGGTATTCAAAATTTAAAACGCACTCTTATCAGAAGAAAAAGAGCAAACAGCCCTGATACAGCCCTTTTAGCCCTATTATTTTCGAGATTTTCTTATGGTCATTTAAAAAATGTTAGCCTAATATTTCGATAAGTTTTAATTCTTAGGGCAACAGTTTGGTTACAAATCCTAGATTTACAACATTTCAATATAAATTAATCAAAATACTTGCAACCAGATCAAGAAATTACAAGATCCAGATCAACAGATGCACTTGGATAAAACACCCAAAAATAAAGTAATTCCATTGATAGTAGTAATGAAATTTTGATAGAATATTTTAGATAATTTTATAAATATATTTCCAGTATCTCGTCCTTCAATCAGTCAATCAATCAATCAATTTATTAATACTAAAAGAAAAACTATTCAAAAGTAAATCAGTTAACAGGCCCAAGAAGCTTTGCTTGTAATGGACCACAGAGAACAAGAATAAAACACTTTTATAATATATATATATATATATATATATATATATATATATATATATATATATATATATATATATATATATATAAACAAAAAAAAGCACTGGAACAAGACGAGGACATTTAACAGATAGAAGATTTAGAAGGAGATTTAAAATATAGCTGAAAATGATTTTAAAAGAAGAGAAGTGACATACAAATTGGGATAGAATTAAAAAGAGAGACAAAAATTATTGAACTGGAAAGAACAATTCTATGAAAATAACCATAAAAGTTATAACATTTATTTACAAGTGCCCTAGCTATTTTCTTTCACAATTACAATGGCAAACCACTAGAGAGTACAACGTATGTAAACCTGTTTTCAGAAAAAAAGCTATAAAAACGAATTCAGACAACGCGATAGAATAATTATTCTTTCGATAAAAATCGACTTTTCACCACCCTGATTAAAAGGTGTGACATTCCAGAGTTCCAGCCCATCTTTGATAACAGAAGAACAAGATTTGGAGTTCCCGCTATTCACCAGTCTGTCCAATTAATTATTCCGGGCAACTTATCTTGAATTGCCAAACTGATATTAAAGTACGGATTGAAAAGTGGTTTCAAATCAGGCGAAATGATGTAAAACCACATAAACAAGGATAATTTCAACAACGCAGACAGAATCCTAAACAAGATTCTTAGTAAATCATACCAGGTCTATAGGCTGTATTGTCAAAGGACGAAATTCCAGTGACAGCAGCGTCAGCAGTATAATTAGTCTCCTGAGCATAGAGATAAAAAAGGTACTTGTGTATCATTCAGAACACACTCAATAAGTGAAGTTAGGCAAGGTATCTTCTATCACTATGCGTCCCTTCTCGTAATGTTCCTTCTAGTAAGAGTATAAAGTCATGTTGTGTCCATTGACACACTTATCCAGGAAAAATATGGTTGTCTCTTTTTCAGTCTTTGGCAAATCCCAGATCTTCATTTCAAAATCCATGCTCAGGCACTTTCTTCTATCACTATGTGTAGCAAACAAAAGTGAGTTTTGTCTTTGTGGCTATGAAATCTTTTTTTCTCATAAAGTGCACCCGCATAGTAGTTTGTTTCACGAAAGAACCTAACTTCACTTATTGAGTGTGTTCTGAATAATACACGTGCCAAAAAAAAACACCTGACACCACTAATTTTTAACGTTAACTTGGAACCACGCCATTTTTTTCATTTTGAAACTATGATCCCAGCGGAGGTTTCAATTTGCTGAATATTTGAAAATAGTGAAATCTTCCTATTCGGCTCAGAGTATGGACATCGTCTGTCACTAAATCTCTTTAAACCTTGATAGGAAATTTTCAAAATGCAGTCCGTTAACAAAGTGATAAATGTGGTAGTCCTTTCCAAGCACTGCCAAATGTGGACTGGAAAGAGGAAACAGATGAGGCAGCAAAGATCCTACTGCCAAGGAAGTCATTGTCTGCCAATTTTCTAGAACTCTGCCGGTACACTAGCCACACATAGAACTTTGTGGAAAAATCAAAACTTTTAGAGGCTTTGCAGTGTTGCCAATTCACGTAGTCAGGCCCTATGGCATAGCAGCTCCAATACGAGTGACAAGGCCAAAGAAATGTTGTTGAAGCAGTTGGTCACACCAAAAAGTAAACACTCTAATTTGACTTACGATGTTGTTCAGAGATTGACCAACGTAAAATACAAGACGTGAGCATTGTGCAATGAGCTTAGGGTAGGCAATGAGCTTAGGGTAGGGTAGGCTGAAGTCGGTTCAAATCAAGTAACTCATTCTAGTTACCAAGTTTATTGTAAGGTGCTAATCAAACTTTGTTTTGTCTAGGGCATGTTTCGAGCCAAAGGAAGGGGATATGGCCCTCACTAGATCCACCAACGGCCTCGCTTACATAAGTACTGTAGATTAACTATTTAGCTTTAATATGACATAACAAAAGACTTTTGCAGATGCCAAAAAAAATGATTTTAGTCCTCCGCATTTCTAGGATTATCTTTTTTGGAGAAAAGGAGGGAGCTGAGTTTTTTATATTCTTTACATTCAGTTCTCGTTTTAGCTGTCTTGGCATAAGTAGCTTCGCTTTCTAAGAAAATTGTCCTCCATATTCCTCATAAATTGCACAAATTCTTCTTGAGAACTGGGAATGATCCGTCGAATTCGGCTTGAGTGCCAAGACCTGAATTGGGAAAAAGGCTGCGAGGACTTCCCCCTTGAACAATTTGTTCGATAGTTTTGCGTACATGTGCATATTACGAAGTGAAATTTAAGAATCATGAAATAACTTCCCTGTCTCCTTCTGTTTTCACAGCCTCCCAGTCTCTTTTTCTGATTCTTCATAATAGAATTTCAGCCGATAGCTAACCCCCAATGACATAAGAAATTGTAAGAAAAATTAGGGTACCAGGTGATCTGTTACCTTGCATTGCACATTTTGTTCTTTTCATAGGATCATGACTTTCTTTGTCAATAAGCAATAATTCCATTTGCAAGATGATTTGTTTGATGTGATTGAAAGAGAGTGGATACTCATTAACAGTCCCTGCCTGTTGTAGTATATACCTGTAAACTTACCGTATGAAGCTAGGTTATATTACTTCACTTAAAAAAATGAACTTTAAATTTCAGTCTCTTCCGTTCCTTAGATGTTTTTTTCGTATATTTTTCTACAGCACCAAAGGGATAAAGGCCTGCTTTGTTGCATACACCTATTTTTATAATGAAACAGCTTTGCTTGTTTTACCTGGCTGCGTGTTTTGATAGTCTGAGATACTATGTAATGTTGACATAGCATAGTTTAATTTTCATTGAAAATAAACTCAGCTAAATTTAAAGCGGTGGTCAATAATCACAGTTCACCATTAATAGAAAAAATGATTATGTTTGTATCAGCAATGATTTATTTACATAACATGATCCGTATGATTACCATTATGCTGGAAACAAAATCTGCTCAATTAAAAAATTCTGAGGTTGAGCTTTTTGTAGCTTTTGAAAAAAAATACTTTCAAAGGAAGTAGTGGAGAACATGCAACTCAAGAAACAAAAAGCAACCGATTTTGTACGAACAGGACTAAGTGGCTTTTATGAAGATTGTTTCATTAAAATCTAACGGAATCGCTGCGTCTATGTTATAATTAATGAGTCCACTGGCGCATCTTCTAAAAAGCTTCTAGCAGTTGGTGCAATATTTTGTAACAATGACCTCTCAGCGGGAGCTGATATACCCGATGTTGTTGAGTGCCCAACTCTTCAGCCAAGGCGATATTTGAGGAGCTAAAGAAGTGCATAGTAGAAAGACACAAGCCTCCCCTGCAAATAACATTGGCTTTTGCTCTGACACTTCAAACTCTACTATGGGAGCTAACAAAAGCGTTTCGTTCATGATAAAACTTTGATTGAGTTGTATGAATTAAGATTGTTTAATTGAATCGCTGCTTCTCTGTTATAGTTGTTGAGTCCACTGATGTATCTTCTAAAAAGCATCTAGCAGTTGGAGTAATATTTTGCAATGATGATCTCTCAGTTGAAGCTGATATACTTGATGTTGTCGAGTGTCCCAACTCTTCAACCAAGGCAATATTGAAATCCTCCTGCCAACTGGCCCATCTTGTTGCTTCATAAGCATGCAATAAATTGCCAAACTCAATGGAAGACATCTGTCGCCCATATATTGTCACTTCACATATAGCTAAAAGATACAACATGCTTCTCTTGAATTTCAAACGTTCTACTAAGTTCACATGCATAGGATTCTGCAGGCTGAGCAGACTTGACGACTTTCAGTCAAAGTTGCTGTGGACAGAATTTTTGAATAATGGGTGCTCTAAGTGCCTACTACAGACTTCTGCTAGTTGAGGATCCCACAAAGCTCACTGAACTCGCATGCACAAATCTGAACCAAGTCATGAAGTGTATGTTTATTTTTGTTGCCTTTACATTGGGATTACTTACTTAATTTAATGTAGCTTTTCAAGCTGACAAACCATTGTTTTATGACCTGAAACTAGAAACTGGACCTCTTATCAAGGAACTGCCTTTAAGCTTCATGAAGAAGGACTATGTGAAGACAACAAATGCATTCCAACTTGATGTGAATAACCCAAGTGTTTACCTTCTTTACCTTCCCCTCAAAGTGTTTATTTGGGTCAAAATGGGCAGGACTCAATTTTAACACTAACATTAGATCCTGGTGTGCCCCATGATGCAGTTGGAAAGATCCTCAGAGCTGCGCCATTTTTTTAGGTAGAAGCTGTACAACAGATCCAAACGCAATTTTTTTTTTCGATGATGACATTTACAAATATATAGAAACGGTTGACCCTGTAACGGCTCTGTTATATTTTGCCAGATCTGTCGACAGACAACTTATCCCTTTTTTTGAAAACATTCAAACAATGTTTCAAACAATAGGCTTTCCCCACGAACTCTGCGGGTGCATTTTCCCCTAAAGAAATAGTTATTTGATCTTTCAACTATACTGAACAAAATGGTTGTCTCAAAATTTCGATCAGATAATTTTGGGAAATAAATGGACGGGAGAGGGGGGCCAGTTGCCCTTCAATTTTTCGTCACTTAAAAAGGGCATTATAATTTTTAATTCCCGTTCAAATGCGCCCTCTCCCAATGTTCTAGGACCATTATTTCCGTACAATCACCCCTTGAAAAAAATTGGCAAAAATATAAAAATTCCACATTTTCGTATATAGGAGCTTGAAACTTTTACGATAGGGTTCTCGGGTACGCTGAATCTAATGGTGTGATTCTCATCATGATTCCTTGAATTTTAGCAGGTATTTCACCCCTAATTCAAAGATAAGGCAGATTTTCTGAGGTTCAAAGCTTTTGATAGTGTTTGATGAAATGTTTGACAATGCAACTGATAAAAAAAATCTCCTAATTTTCGAGATTTCAAGATGGACGCGTTTTAGTTAAAAATGACTCATTTTTGGATGCTCAGGGGACACATTTATGGACTAAAAAGTTGACACCCCTGCTTTAAAATCGTCAGCGTCAGTTGAAACACTTTTGTTTTATATAGAAGTGGCTTTTTCAATGTGAAAACGAAAATACTAAGTGACAAAACTTCTGAAAAATTGCTGTATAAATAAAAAGAGGTAAATATATAGTGGTTGACCGCTTCTGAAGGAAAGATACTAAACAAATCAAAGTAGTACCATTCGATTCCTTATTTTATCCTATAGCCAAATATACGGCTGCTTTTACGAAAATGCACCTCCTCTCCCCCCCCCCTGGATGATCCTGGTTTAGCAGAAAGAATATACATAAAAAAGGCACTTGTATGATAAATGAATGCCCTACCGCTCAAGTTGTGCATTATTTTACGCAGTATAGAAACTGTTTTTTTTTCGTTAGTTTCTTTCAGATTAGCGTAAGACAAGACAAAGAGAATAGGTGGAAAATACATTAATTAAGCTATATATTTGCACATTAGGGGGGGGGGGTAGAGTATTTGGACAGTGAGAAGTTAGAAAACAATTCTTGCTACATAATATGCAGAATGCAAGGCACAAAGACCCACTATACTTTATTCCGACCCCCCCCCCACTGGGTGATCCTGGTATTGCAGAAAGAATATACATAAAATAGGCACTTGTAAGATAAATGCCCTACCGCTCAAGTTGTGCATTCATTGACGCACTATAGAAACTGTTTTTTTTTTTTTTTATAGTTTCTTTCAGGTTAGCGTGAGACAAGACAGAGAGAATAGGTGGAAAATATATTAATTAGACTATACATTTGCATATTGGGGGGGGGGGTAAGTATTTGGACAGTGTGAAGTTAGAAAACAATTCTTACTACATAATATGCAGGAATGCTAGGCACCCAGTCCCGCTATACTTTACCCCGACCCCCCCCCCCTAATGTGCAAATATATAGCCAAAGTTTTTTTTCTAAAGTATTATATTTTATCTTGCTTTGGTATATTTCATTAGGATTGAGTGTCAAAGAAATATATTAGAAGAACATTAGGTAGGGCGTATATCATACTAGAACCATAAAAATAGATTACAAAACACTAAACCAATGAAATTTGTATTCGTCAAATAAACCAATTGAATTTGTATTCGTCAAATGGAATTTGTACTCGTCAATACATCGCTCTTTGCCCTAAGTTCTGTTTTGTTTCAATTCTTTAAGAATTACCCCTGAATTACAAAAGCCGTTTAATTAGAATAATGTCTGGTTTTAAAGTACTAAAAAAACTTTAGCGTAAAGAGCAAGATATTGACAAGGGAGCGAACCCCCCTCATGTACGTAATAATTTCTTTTTGTTTTAAGTTTTAATGTTGCTCCTTACTTTCAGTTGAAAAAACTTGTTTTTTTTAAATTTAATTTCTAATTGTTTTTTAAGTAATACTGGGAAATCCTACTCCTCTTCATGGAAAATTCCCTTTCCCTTTGAAAAATTTCTCCACAGAAAGATCCTCCCACGTAAATATTCGCAAAATATCTAATATTCTAATATTCTTCTAAAATGTTTCTTTGACGCTCAATCCTAATGAAATATACCAAAGTAAGATAAAAAATATAATACTTTAAAAACAAATTCGGGCTATATATTTGCAAATTAGGGGAGGTAGGGATAAAACATAGCGGGTCTGCATGCCTAATGCGATAGGTACAATTATTCTGCATATTTGGTAAGAATTGTTTTCTAACTTGACATTGTCCAGGTACTTTCCCCCTTCCCACCCTCCACCCTTAATGTGCAAATATATAGCCTAAATTACATATTTTCCATCTATTGTGTCACTATTATTTGTCTTGTCTCACGCTAAGCTGAAAGAAACTAGAGAAAAAATGGTTCTATAGTGTGTCAATGAATTAACAACTTGAACGGTAAGGGTTTATCATACAAGTACCATACAATTTTCAATAGTGTTAAATCGATTAGATAAAGTATTTTCAATCAATAGATTTTTTCCCTCTTTGGTACAAAACGGCAGAAAACGCCACTTAGATGTGGCACAATTTTTTTTGGCACAATAATTTATAACTTTTTTTAAATGAGCCTTTTCCTGGTTTTCTAGGACCATCAAGTCAATACCACCCCCCCCCCCCCCAAAAAAAAAGACACAATTAAACACGGCTCGGTGAACTGGAGGAAAAAAAAATTAAATTTTTCGCATTTTTCTAGATAGGGGCTTGAAACCTTTGTAATAGGTTTCTCTGATATTCTAAATTTGGTCCTCTAGTTTTTATCAAGATACTTTCTTTCATTTGACTTGATTATTTTCTTTCTTTCCTTGTTGATGTTACGATAAATAAAAACTAAATTGTTTTCAGTAAAGCGCAAATGACATTTCAATCTTTACTAGGTATAGGGATGTTAGCCCTACTCTTTTTATTGTAGTTTCTGTTGTTTTTACGTCATGCCTGATTATTTAATATAATTTCTGTACGTTTTGGGTTTCACTTACTTAGTAACGGTGATTTATGTTCGTTTTAAACTTGAATTATTATTTGACTATATTTCCGCGGGGGAAAATAAAGGTTCAATGTAGGATTAAGGCTTAAAGAGGCTCTTTACTTTTCTTTGAAAAATTTCTTTTGTGAAAAACGATTTTTAGCTTAATCACCATAAAAAGTCAATTCTTTTCAGTAGATATTATTATTGAAACTCCTTTTTGTATAGTTTCGGTTACTATTAGGACGAGTAGCTTCTTACTTAGTATTCGAGGTGGACCAATAAAACTTTAAAAAACGCAACAAAATTTGTTTATATGCATTTTTGTTTTATTTTTTTTTGAGCTGGATAAAAATTTCGGGAAGGGTTCAAATCTCCTAATCTCCCCTTACCCCTGAATACGGCCTTGGTGTCAACGTTCAGTTTTAAAAAAGAATGAAGAAAGTGTAAAAATACAAATACCAAAAACTTTTACGACCCGGTTTGCCAATATCTGGAATAGCACAAAAAAAAAAAAAAAAAACTGACCACAAAGATAAACCAATAAATGTTTAGAAAGAATTTAAAATATTTTCCTGGCGACAGTTCAAAATTTACAAGAATACGTGCAAGGGTTAAATAATAACTCGTGCGAACAAATATAAAAGTTGATGACGGGAATAGACTTCATTTGCAGTTGTCCGACTATCTACAATCTTTGATTACCATACAAACCTTGTAGGGGTGCAATCAAGCAAATCAGAAACTTTAAGCAAATTTATTTCCTACACAACAAATTACAAGTTACCAGATGATGAATTATCTGAACGGGTATAGTTATGATTTACTACCGTGACTGAAGTGTTTACCCCAATTGAAAATGTGGCAATTAAGTATAATTAACACGCCAATGATACCCCTTTTGCAGGTTGTTATTTAGATCAGCATTTGTCCATATTTATGTTCAAAAGGTGGAGCACGAATATTACCCAAGGCCCGCCTATGACTTTATAATGGAGGGGGGTTGACAAACACATTGGAATAGCAAAAACTGTTTCTTGACGTCTAATGTTAATAAAAAGCAAAAAGTAATGTCAATTTTTCCTCCAATTAAATTGGGAGACCCCACCCCAAATGTTACACCTCTCGGAAATAAAATCTTACCTATTCCACTGGCCCAAAAACTTTTGGAATAGCAAAAACTGTTTCTTGACGTCTAATGTTAATAAAAAGCAAAAAGTAATGTCAATTTTTCCTCCAATTAAATTGGGAAACCCCACCCCAAATGTTACACCTCTCGGAAATAAAATCTTACCTATTCCACTGGTCCAAAAACTTTTGGAATAGCAAAAACTGTTTCTTGACGTCTAATGCTAATGAAAAGCAAAAAGTAATGTCGATTTTTCCTCCAATTAAATTGGGAAACCCCACCCCAAATATTACCCCTCTCGGAAATAAAATCTTACCTATTCCACTGGTCCAAAAACCTATCTTTCCAACACCCTTTGCACCATCCCAATGCATAAATTGCACCCCCAATTCATAATTTGCACCCCCAATGCATAAATAAATTCAAACTTAAAATACATTATTTTCATTATTTTAATACATAATTTTAATACGAAAACTTTCCATGGTCTTAAGAAGAGCTTTTTTCTATTGTTTCTTGCTAAAACACTTGAAATATACAAATAAGGGGATGAGACATAAGACGAGATGTAAATTCTACATAGGCCACTCTAAATAATCGCCAAAGTCATTCTGAGATATTGCAGATATACTATTTTGATAAAAATAGCAGCATAGTGCGTTTTGGTTTGCATCGTTACTTAATCGTGAATAGATTCTAGATAAAACGTTAAGTCACAGTTAAAACGAAATTCATAGATAAAAGTTAAGTACAAAAGTGTTTAGGTCGGTCAGAAACAAAAATGTCACACACCCCCCCCCCCACCATAAAATTTGAAGTCCCCTTGCCAAATCTTTCTTCTCCCAACTCTACCTCAAAGTTATAACTTCATCCTCAAAACCATTCCCAAAATAATGTAGATAATCTATTGCGATATCCTGGATACACGTAGTGCCTTATAATGTACGTCTGCCCCCTCTCCTCAAGCCAAAATCTGAGGTTCACTTGGTCTCTCTGGCGCTCCCTGAGAATCTAAGCTCGATTCAAAGATGTGGTTGGCTTTTCTACATTCGAATCCCCCGCGGATAAAGAATAAACAAGAAAACACATTTATATAAATCACAACCAGCACATACTGCACTCAGGGACAAGTATACCCCTTGCCCGTTTGGCTACGCTAATATGTTACCCCTCATTCCTTATCAACCCCTTTGAAAACATCTTCATTTATTACTCCTACTACCCAGTTATTAAAATTATTGAATAATTTCAATAACTATATTATTAAAAAATTTATTATTTGATAAATTATTGTAAAGAAAAATAGATGGGACTACTCCATACTAAATAATCGGATAAATATAAAATATATGACTATCAAGCAATATCATAATATACTATTGCTTATCAAAAAACAACTTATGCCCCGTGACAAAAATAATAAAAGTACAGTTTATTAAGTAATAAAAAACTTTCTTACCAGTACCGTAAAGTTAAATCACCAGAAATATCTAAAGTATTCCAACTTAAATCTAGAGAGCAACTATTTCAGAGCTTCACGATTTCAGCGGTATCAGCATAGTGAAATCCAACAAGAGCCGACCAGCAGCCCAATCACATCACTTATCGATATATAACCGTGCTCGAATGGATCGGAAAGACAAATAGGCGGGCTGGATAAGTTCGACAGCTTCTGAAGATGTGATTTATCCATGTTCCAGAGCTTTACTTGCGCGTTTAACGTGGAAAAAAAAAATCACTTTTTCAGTTAAAGATATTAATTCTAGAAACATCTTGCTTAATGAGGTAGGATTCTAAAAATCTATGGTATTCCCGTACAATCCAGAACAAGCTCGAGAAGTGAAGTTAGGTTGATAATAAAGAAATATACAAAAACATGATGAAAATATAATAGTTTATATAATAATATATTTTGGAATATATATTTGCACATTAGAGAGGGAGGTAAAGTAACTTTACCCCCACCCCACTCCTATTATGCAAGTATATAGCCCAAATTATACAAGTCCAATGCATTCTATTCCCAGTCATTTGTCTTTGTGGGTATGAAACCGGTTATCATAGATCTTACATTAAGTAAACTTCTCGTGTGTTCTGGATTGTATGAAAGTACCATATTTATCTACGTTTGAATTACTGACTTTAATTTTGTGAGTCAGCATTTTGGTTAAGTAATTAACCAAAAACTTAAATCATTAAGAACCAAGGACATCAAAATAAAACTTTGCTGTCCCGATGACCTATCTTAGGAATAATCATATATGAAAACTTAGCTTGTCTACGATTTTTTGTTGTTGTTCATTTCAAAATTATGTTTTAAGCGCTGAACCGCATTTTTGTCAATGTTGCCACATTGGGCTATGAAAGTAAATAAGCGAAACTAATCAGTTAAATTTGACAGCGCTTTTCGTCCGTAGAATTTCACCCTTAACAATTTGTTGACAACTAAAACAATCAGGTTTAATTTTCGATGGTCATGGTAGCTTAAAAAAGTGCCTTTGGTCACTGGAATAGAAAGGCGTATCAGCTATTGATCCTTCAAAAAAGGAGACAGGTAATAAGCAATATATAATTGGAAGATTCAGCATTGAAAAGGACGGTAATTTAGTGCATAATTTCCTTTCTAAACTGGGTACAATAATAACACAATTCTGCCTTCATTCTCAAATGATAAATCATATCTAACTAATGTTTACATTCTTTTTCAGTTTAACTGAATCTGAGCCACCCCTCCCTTTTTCCCAAAATACTTGGCTGGGTTCCTAGGGTAAATAACAGTAAAGTGCTGTTTTTTTTAATTTTACATCGCAAACAGTTCGTGGTAACGAACTAATTCAGGAGCGGCTTGGCACAATAGCAATTTACTGAAACTGTAAAATTCAGAATTTTGATAAAAATATATACATCAAAGGAATTGAATTTTTTTTGCTGATTTCAAATACGCAAAATTCATGAAGCAGTTTTATGTTAGCAGTGAGAAAATTTCTGTGATTTTTGAAAAAAGAAAAACACCCCCCAAAAGTCAAGAAATCTTAAAGAAAATTGAACCATCCCAATTTGTCCTACCTTCTCTTTGGGGAACCGATTTTACATATGGAGATGTCCTGGGGGAATAGTCCCAGAGAATTTTTAAGTAGGGTTGGATTGGTCGGTGTATTTATCCATGGGGGAATTTTCTGTGGGAGAAATCTTCCAAGGGAGATTTTAACACGGAAAAATTTAACAGGGGTGAATTTACTCTGGAATAAATTTCCATTAGTGGCAAAAATTTCTAAGGAGGGTGTTTTCTGGCATGAATTGAACAAGAATCAGATATTAAATAAAAAAAGTTCTTTTTTCGAAAAAAAGTAAGCCAAGAAGAGTTTTCCAGGCGGAGTTTCCGCAATAAATTTTCTGTGGGAATTTTCAGTGAGGATAGAATTGTCATTTTACACGGTAGGAACTTCCCATCCAGGAATTTTTTGTGCGGCTTTTTTCCATGCAATGGGAAGCGGATTTCTCTGCATTATTTGTAAAACGATCAGTAATTAAATTTTAAAAAAATTAGATTTTAACGACTGAAAGTAAGGAGTAACATTGAAACTCAAAACGAACAGAAAGAATTCCATATATGAGGGGACTGCCCCAACCTCAATAGTTTACCTTGCTCTTTACCCTAAAGTTTGACAGTTTGCTCCAATAGAAGCACAAATCATTCCATTAGAATAAGAAGATTTTTTAAATTAAAAAAAAAAAATTAGCGCGAAGACCTAGGGATTGAAGAAGGGGCAGCCACATCAAATACAGAATAATTTCAGTTCGGTTTAAGCTTACTTTCCATCGATTTTTTTTTCGACCGTCAAGTTGTTTTTTCAAAGTTAAGACATTCGACTGTGCTTAGCCTTGAGATATCGCTGACTCGAAGCTAGACAAATACCATTTTATTCCTAGCGAAATTTCTAAAGGTTTCTCTACTTCACTTTTTTGCTCTCTGTAATCTATTGTTCTCTATTATATAATTTCTTTGAAAACTGCTTTTGGAAACATATCTTAAAAAGTAATTTTTATAAAATGAACGAAAGCAACTAATTTATTACATTATAACTAATTCATTTATAACTAATTTATTTATAATAATTAATAATTAATTATAACTAATTTATTTATAACTAATTTATTACAAGGACAAAGCTCCTTTTCAACCTGTGTCTTTGAAATGTTATGGCATAAGTGAGGGGCAGAGGGCTCAGTCAACCCCCTTAATGTCGAAAGTTATTTTTCCTATAAAGTCTAATTATTATTTTTTTTCTATTTTGACAGTATTATCAGATTTATTTATTATCTTTATACATACATTATATTAAAAAAAATTATCCTTTAACAAATTATATAATGACAATATTGTTAAAAGTGATCCCCTCATATATTTAATAAAAATATACGAATATAGATGTTCGTTACGTAAGTTAATTTGTGAGTTACGTATATTCATTACTAATAAAAACGTTCGTAAATAAAATTGAAAGTTCTAGTGTCCTTTTTAAGTAACCGAATAAATTTGAGGGCAACTAGGCCCCCTCATCCGCCCCTTTTTCTCAAAATCGTCCTATCAAAACTTTGAGAAAGCGAGAAAGCCATTTAGCCAAAAAAGTGAAATTCATATGCAAATTTCGTTTTAATTATTCACGCACGGTGAGCCAATATCAAAACCTGAATTAATTCAAAAACTTTCAGAAATTAAATAAAAAAAACAAGTTTTCTCAACTGAAAGTAAAGAGCTACATTAAAACTTAAAGCTAACAGAAATTATTGCGTATATTAGTGAGTTTGTCCTCTCCTTAATACCACGCTCTTTACGCTAAAGTATTTTTAGTAACTTCAAAAGAGTTATTTTTTCTAATTAAACGGCCTTTGTGATTCAGGGGTCATTCTTATAAAATTGGAACAAAATTCCAACTTTAGCGGAGAGAGCGAGGTATGGATGAGAGGACAGACCCCTTATATACGTAATCTATATATATAAAAATAAGTTGTCTGTGTGTGGATCTGTGGATGGATCAGGTGACGTCATGTTTCGGCTGACGTCATGAAATTAGTTGCCATCATTTTTGCTTTGACGATGCTTAGTATATTGTAAAACACATTAATTTGGTTAATAATATACCATTTAAAACACCAAAATGAACATGCTGGAGTAGTCACTCGGTGAGAGAGGGTGTCAGAACGGAGAATGAAGGTCCCAGGTTCAAATCCTGGTTGGGCTAAAAAAGGTAAAAAACTAAAAACTAAAAAAAAACTGAAAAAACTAAAAAAAGGCAAAAACTACAAAAAAAACTAAAAACTAATAAAAAAAATAAAAAAGCTAAAAAACTAAAAAAACTAAAAAAAAAAAAGTAAGAAGAAAAAACGAAAAAAAATTAAAAAAGCTAAAAAAAAAGAGAAAAACCAATAAAAAACTAAAAAGAAAAAAAGGAAAAACCGCGCAGTTAGATGAAGATCCACCTGGACAGCGAGAGTCAAAATATATCAAAACTGAAAATGATAGCGATGATGATTGGGTTTGGGATCTTGACTTGGATAAGGTCATCAATGCCTACTAGATTTTAGTTAAAAAAACAAAGGTTCGGCGATATGTATTTCATAGTGAAGCTGAAAAATAAAGAAGAAAAAGAAAACTGAAAAAAGAAAAAATGTAAAAAACTAAAATATACTAAAAAGAAAAAACACTCAAAGAGAAATTACAGACCGGGACACAAATGACGACCGGGACAGAGGGAATATAAATAACGACCGGGACACTCAAAGAGAAATTACAGACTGGGATACCGGGACACAAATGACGACCGGGACACAGGGAATATAAATGACGACCAGGACACAGGTATTTAAGAATATCGTTCAAAGACAAATTTTTAATTGTAAGAAGACCGTTGAAAGAGAAATTTCTAATTGTAAAATGACTGAAGAGCCTACAATGGCAACGGTACCAACTGCATCAATGACGCGTGCGAAACGTCAACCCCAAGTCAAATTCGTGCATTGTTTGGCATCATTTTAACTACTTGCTCTCCATCAGCTCCTACAGAGTTATGGGAAAAATATAAGTCAAAAATGTCCGAAGATATACTCCATCGAAAACAGTTAGAGACGTCAGATATGACTTTTGATTTTACATCAGAAATTTATAACTACACTTTAGTTATTATAGAAGATTTGTGCGTACGTATGGCAAACAAACCTCTTCAGGATTTGGGAATGCCTTCACCTAACCGTATCGCTGCTGTTTCGACATGTGTAGAATTGGATCGTGAACAAAGTTACAGTACGAGTGATCTATTGTCGTATGTACAAAATAACATTTCCAAGTTAACGTCGGAACAAAAAGACATTTATGATACGATAGACTCAATTTCAGGACGTATACAATTATCTGCTGATTTCTGTAATTTAGTGACGTCCAAAAATGAATTGATTGAAAAAGTATTTCCGTATATTCTAAAAAATTATAAAAATAATAAATGGCTAAGTGAAAGAGCGATTCTCGCACCCAAAAATATAGACGTCCACGAAATCAACAATATTGTTTTGACCAAGATTCGAGACCAGGCAGTCCTTTACAAGTCAGTCGACACAGTTTTGGAACCAAATGAAGCGGTTAATTATCCATCTGAATTTTTAAATTCCATAGATCTTTCAGGGTTTCCACCACACGTGCTACAACTAAAAATAGGCGTACCAATAATACTTATAAGAAATATCAACCCACCAAAGCTTTGCAATGGCACGCGACTTGCCGTAAAAAAAACAATGGAAAACCTAATAGAGTCATTATTAGTACATACGGCTTTGTATATGCACAGACAATGGGAAAGCCAAGAATGTTGTATATTCGCAATTTTTACGTAGTTTAACTCCTGCAGACGAAATGAATGCTTGCCTGAAAAATTCTAATTTATGGGCACACGTAAAAATATTAAAATTAACTACAAATATGCGTGTCCGATTGCAAAACGATGACTCTGGTCAAACATTTTCAGATCAATTGCTGGTAATTGGAAACGGAAAGCTCCCAGTAGTGGGAAAGCCAAAAATGTTGTATATTCGCAATTTTTACGTAGTTTGAAACACATATATAAATCTATCTATATTCACAGGTGGGACACAGGGACACAACTACAATGGCGCGTAACTAATATGGCGCGTAACGACTTACGCGCGCGGGGGGGCTTGGGGGGGCGCGAAGCGCCCCACCAACTAGGTGTTGGGGTGGCGCGAAGCGCCACCCCAACAGCTAGTAAAAATATATGAATATAGAAGTTCGTTACGTAAGTTGATTTGTAAGTTATGTATATTTATTACTGATAAAACCGTTTATAAATAAAATTATATGTTCTAGTGGCCTTTTCAAGTAACAAAAAAATGGAGGGCAACTAGGCCAACTCCCCGCCTGTATTTTCCAAATCTTCTGATCAAAACTTTGAGAAAGCCATTCAGTCAAAAAAAAAGTAAAATGTTCGTTTCAATTTTTAATGTCGCTCCTAACTTTCACTTAATTTTTTTTTTTTTTTTATTTAATTCAAACTGTGTCCTTTAAAAATATTTGATTATTGAAGCTATTCCGATTTCTAAGAACAATATGTACTAAACTAGAAACTTTTGGCCTTCCTTCTTAAGGTTTATGAATTGTTGTAATCCCTTGTCAAAAAAGCGAATCGTCATTTGTAAGAAATTGCAAATATTCGTTTTTTCGGCTTTCCTACTGATATTATATAATTGGTTGTGTTCAAACCTGTAAGCTTAATCACGTAGCGAGTGGATTTTATCTAACAAAAAACAAACTAGTTTTTTTAAATTTTCAGGTATTTTTCGAGTTTTAAATAACACATTAAAATTATTGATCAGGTACCCTAAATATTTTTACAGTTTAATTAATAAATTCAGCGATTCTGAACTGAGCTTAAAACATTTTTCAACTTTTTTTCATGTTTAAACAGAAGCAACCTAGTAAGAGGGGATCACGGTCCATAGTAAAAAAAAAAAAAATAGCCCATAACTACTTAAAATACAGTCAGATAAAAAAAAAGTACACTATTAGAGCCGCCTTGTCCGAAACTCCTATATAGGAGACTTACAGTCTCTTGGCTCACAACATGCTTCTAAGAAAAGAAATTCGGCAACGATGTTTTCTAACAACGAGATCTACTGAGCTTCAAACTGTTTAATTAATAAATTCAGCGATTCTGAACTGAGCTTAAAACATTTTTCAACTTTTTTTCATGTTTAAACAGAAGCAACCTAGTAAGAGGGGATCACGGTCCATAGTAAAAAAAAAAAAAATAGCCCATAACTACTTAAAATACAGTCAGATAAAAAAAAAAGTACACTATTAGAGCCGCCTTGTCCGAAACTCCTATATAGGAGACTTACAGTCTCTTGGCTCACAACATGCTTCTAAGAAAAGAAATTCGGCAACGATGTTTTCTAACAACGAGATCTACTGAGCTTCAAACTTTTGGTTTTCTTTCTCAAGGTTTATGAATTGTCTCAAATTTTTGTTAAGATATATAGAAATATTTTTGCAATTACCAGTTTTTGGTGTTTACGCAATTTAATCTTTTCATACTCAGGTCTATTCAAAAATATTTGATTATTACCGCAAGTCTGATTTCGAACAACGATTTCTACTATGCTTCAAACTTTTGTTTTTCATTTATGAAGTTTTTGAATCGTTCTAACCCCTAGTAAAAATATGTAAACATTTTTTCAATTAACAGTTTTTGCTCTTTAAGCAATTTAATATAAACTTCTCCATACTTGAAAATCTTCAATTTGTCCACATAAATGTGACATTGCAATAGTGATGTATGAAAAATTGATGTCAGTCACATATTTTCTTTTTCTTAAATTAAGGCTCTTAACAAATTTTCTCAAATTTCTGACCCATCTAGATGGTTTTTTTAAGCCAGAATATCCCAGGATGACAATTTTCCTGAAAAAATATGGAGCCGTTTTCGAGAAAAAAATATATACATACACAATTATTCCTCACTTATAAAAATTATATATATATATATATATATATATATATATATATATATATATATATATATATATATATATATATATATATATATATATATATATATATATATATATATATATATATACATATATATATATAAGGCTTCTTTTTTCATAAATGTATTTTATGCATGCTTCTATCAACCAACAAAAGAAGAAAAAAATTTGTGTCTTCTCATAAATTAAGGTTCTATCATATCTAAAAACACGTTAGTAAGCCTTATAAGTTATTAGAAACTGTCGTGTTTGATATGACAGGGAGTTTGTCCACGGTTCCTTTAGAGCTTGTAAGGGATGGGATAATTTCTTGCTAATTCATCTATTTCGGAAAACCAGATAAGACAGAGGGCTAAGAAATAGTCTCATATTAGCGCATTGTCACGGGAACCTTATTATCCGACTCAGCAGGAATTCCGATAGAAACTGATCAACTAATCAACCATAGTATAACGTTGCTTTCGGATTAGTTGACAGAATTAGACCATCTTTGGAATTTCGTTACAAATAAATAAGGGTGGGAGGGCGGCAAATGCAAATATCTTGAAATATATGCCTAAAACAAATTGATTTGCTTGCATAAATAGGCATCATTACAGGCACAATTCAAAAATTAAATAATATAAAAATTAAAGGTTATTCCGAAAGAACCTTCTCGTAGTTTTTTTTGAGAGAAGGTATAATAAACATTTTAAAATGAAAAAAAAAAATAGCTGCCAGGACTAGTGGCATATCATCTGATGAAAGCAAAGAAAGGCTCGATTAGAAAAAAAATGATTCACCAGGGAAAACGAATGTAGCTCAAACCTTAAGAGAATATTAACCGACTATAAATCTGTTTCATTTTTTTACTAAACTACATATTTAAAAATGTATACAGGTCTATAATAATATCAAGATACGATTCGAATGAAAAGAATATAGGTATCTTAATGATAAAGCTGGGAAACTACCTAAAAATAGAAAAAAAAATATTTAAGTAAAAGGCCAAGTACGAAAAAATAAAATAAAATCAAGATCAATTGCCTGACACCATAGCAAATCCTCTTTGGAACTAAATTAACGATTCATATTACTAATATTGGGACTTCGTGGTTTATTTTTTGAAGAAAATAATATTAAAATAAAGTATTTATTCATTTCCTTTCGGCCCTATTAATTCCATAAATTTAAGTTTCCATTTAGCTAATTATTTTTTGAAGAAAATAATATTAAAATAAAGTATTTATTCATTTCCTTTCGGCCCTATTAATTCCATAAATTTAAGTTTCCATTTAGCTAATTAAATAATAGTTTTTCAAAAAAAGATATAGAGCAATATCAAAGCCAAAGACCCGTGCAAATTCTGTCACATAATAGGCCAAAGCTTAAAATGGACAGGCATTGTTATGAATGAATAAATACAACTTACAATAACTACATATGAAAATTATTAACGTAGTCTAACTTAAAACAGAAAGAACTCACCACAAATAAAGTGAGGCAACCTGACACCATAGCAAATCCTCTTTGGAACTAAATTAACGATTCACCTTGCTATTATTGTGACTTCGTGGTTTATTTTTTTGAAGAAAATAATATTAAAATTAAGTATTTATTCATTCCCTCTCGGTCCTGCTTCCTTACAAAAAAAAGGTCCACCACCAGTAGCAGAGAGGTTTAAACTGCTGTGAGGCTACCCCCTTCCCGGGGAACTTGCCAAGCACGCTGTTAGCGAAGGTACTAAAGCTGCAACAAAATACAAAAGCTCCAAATAAGGGGTTTTCCCCCGTCTATTACCGCCCAATTAGCCGAGCCTCAACAAATTAACTTCCTTAAACTTAAACTTCCAAAGACTCTTTTTGATCTGGGCTAAA
Source organism: Artemia franciscana (assembly GCF_032884065.1). NCBI lineage: Eukaryota > Metazoa > Arthropoda > Branchiopoda > Anostraca > Artemiidae > Artemia > Artemia franciscana. The sequence continues at coordinate 41,827,681 of NC_088873.1, forward strand.
ACATTTCAAGTCCGGAAACTTCTTTCGATCTGGGCCGATCAAAAATACTCGAAGCTTGACAACTCGTATTGTTCTTGGCTAACCATAAAGATCCGATGATATACTTGCAGGATACCGGTTCAAGCAAGGAAAGTCCCTACATGTTTGCTTTATAAAACAAGAACTAAGAGCTCATATGGCACATGTGACGAGGTCGGAAGAGCCAAGAGCCAAGAGCTCATATGTTATGAGCTCTAGCAGAATTCTAAGAATCAAAAGATTGCTTTAAAAGGAAAATCAGAGGCTTAATGCCGGTCAGGATTTCAAATAAGAGCTCTGAGTCACGAGGTCCTTCTAAATATCAAAATTCATTAAGATCCGATTACCCACTCGTAAGTTAAAAATACCTCACTTTTTCGAATTTTTCCTCTCCCTTCAGCCCCCCAGATGGTCAAATCGGGGAAAACGACTTTATCAAGTCAATTTGTAGAGCTCCCTGACATGCCTACTGATTTTCATCGTCCTAGCACGTCCAGAAGCCCCAAACTCACCAAAGCACTGAGCCCCACCACCTAACTCCACCAAAGAGAGCGGATACGGTCCAGTTACATCCATCACGTATCTACGACATTTATGAGCGTTTTTCAAGATTTCCGGACTCCCCCTCCAACTCCCCCAATATCAAAAGATCTGGTCGGGATTTGAAATAAGAGCTCTGAGACATGAGCTCCTTTTAAATATCAAGATCCGGTCACCCGTTCTTAAGTTAAAAATACCTCAATTTTTCTGATTTTTTCCAAATTAACAACCCCCAACTCCCTCAAAGATAACAGATCCGTATCAATTATGTCAATCTCGTATCTATAATTTTTGCTTATTCTTCCCATCAAGTTTCATCCCGATCCCTCCACTCTAAGGGTTTTCCAAGATTACTGGTTTCCGAGATTTCTGTTTCCCCCTCCAACCCTCTATGTCCCCGGATCCGATCACCCATTCGTAAGATACCTCGATTTTCACGCTTTCCAAGAATTCCAGTTTCCCCCTCCAACTCCCTTCAATGTCACCGGATTTGGTCGAGATTCAAAATAATAGCTCTAAAGCACAGGATCCTTCTAGATATCAAATTTCATTAAGATCTGATCTCCCGTTCGTAAGTTACAAAAAAAACTCATTTTTTCTGATTTTTCTGAATTACTCCCCCACCCCAATTCCACCAAAAAAAGCGGTTCCGGTCCGGTTATGTCAGTCACCTATCTTGGACTTGTGCTCATTCTTTCCACCAAGTTTCATCCTGATCTCTCCGCTTTAAGCGTTTCCCAAGATTTTCTTCTAAATATGAAATTTCATTAAGATACGATCACTCTTTCGTAAGTCAAAAACACCTCATTTTTTCTAGTTTTTAGAATTAACCCTCCCTCCCCCCAACTCCCCCAAAGAGAGCAGATCCTTTGAGGTTATGTCAATCCCGTATCTAGACTTGTGCTTATTTTTCTCACCAAGTTTCATCCCCATCCCTCAACCCTAAGCGTTTTCCAAGATTTTAGGTTCCGCCCCCCCAACTTCTCCTTTACCGGATCCGGTCGGGATTTAAAATAAGAGCTCTGAGACACGATATACTTCTAAACATTAAATTTCATTAAGATCTGATCACTTTTTCGTAAGTTAGAAATACCTCATTTTGTTAATTTTTCAGAATTGATCCTCCTCCCCCAAAGAGAGCGGATCCGTTCCGGTTATTTCAATCACGTATCGAGGACTTATTATAGTTTTTACCACCAAGTTTCATCCCGATCCCTCCACTCTAAGCGTTTTCCAAGATTTTAGGTCCCACCTCCCAACTCCCCGAATGTCGCCGGATATAGTCGGGAATTGAAAAAAATAGCTCTGAGACACGATATCCTTCCAAAAATCAAATTTCATTAAGATCCGACTACTCCTTCGTAAATTAAAAATACCTCATTTTTATATGTCAATCCCGTATCTAGGACTTGTGCTTATTTTTCTCACCAAGTTTCATCCCCATCCCTCAACCCTAAGCGTTTTCCAAGATTTTAGGTTCCGCTCCCCCCAACTTCTCCTTCGCCGGATCCGGTCGGGATTTAAAATAAGAGCTCTGAGACACGATATACTTCTAAACATTAAATTTCATTAAAATCTGATCACTCCTTCGTAAGTTAAAAATACCTCATTTTTTCTAATTTTCAGAATTAGCCCTCCCCCCACCCCCAACTCCCACAAAGAGACAGGATCCGTTCCGTTTATGTCAATCACGTATCTAGGACTTGTGCTTATTTTTTCCACCAAGTTTCATCCTGATCCCTCAACTCTAAGCGTTTTCCGAGATTGTGGGTTCCCCCCTCAATTCCCCCCAATGTCACCGGATCCAGTCGGGATTTAAAATAAGAGCTCTGAAATACGATTTTCTTCTAAACTTCAAATTTCATTAAGATCCGATTACTCCTTCGTAAATTAAAACTACCTCATTTTTATAATTTTCAGAATTAACCCCCCCCCCAATTCCCCCAAACAGAGCAGATCCATTCCGGTTATGTTAATCAAGTATCTAGGACTTTTGCTTATTTTCCCCACCAAGTTTCATCCCGGTCCCTCCATTCTAAGCGTTTCCCAAGATTTTAGGTTCCCCCCCCCCCCAACTCCCCCAATCTCACCGGATCTGGTCGGGGTTTAAAATAAGACCTCTGAGACACGATATCCTTCCAAACATCAAATTTCATTAAGATCCCATCACCCGTTCGTAAGTTAAAAATACTTCATTTTTTTCCTAATTGACCGACCCCCCACTACCCCCCCCCCAGATGGTCAAATCGCAAAAACCACTATTTCTAATTTATCTGGTCCGGTCCTTGATACGCCTGCCAATATTTCATCGTCCTAGCTTACCTGGAAGTGCCTAAAGTAGCAAAACCGGGACCGACAGACAGACCGACAGACAGACAGACAGACAGAATTTGCGATCGCTGTATGTCACTTGAATAATACCAAGTGCCATAAAAAAATGGTTTTCTTTTAACTTAGTATGGGTGAGACCGGGGTTAAGATCTCCTAAGCAAAAAAAAATAAATAAGAAAAAAAAACTGTAGCCTACCTCTCAATACAAAAGGCTTAGTTCAATGAATGGAAAAGGTCTCATTTTCTTAAAAAATGCCTGATACTAACTTCTGATTTGCTGCAACCGATTTGAATAGCAGAATTAATCAGTCACTTATTGCTTCATATGGTTTGGCAATGTGGCTTCAATTCAGATGCTCTATTACCACTGCTGCTGTTACCAAATTAAATTTTTTAACTACCCTTTCAAATAATCGTTTCACTCAGTAATTGAGTTTAATGAAAAAATAAGAAATTTGGAAATATATTGCTAATACTAAATCTCGTAAAATAGCTTCTGAAGTCTTAAATGGATGTAACATAAAAATTCCAACAGATAATACTGCTTTTAACTCTCTGATAGAATTTCAACCATAACTCTTTTTAAAGTTGTTGAAATACCATACTTAAAACGTCCGTTTCTATAGGGGATTAATAAAAAAAACTAATTTTTTTAGCTGAAAGTAAGGAGCGACATTAAAACTTAAAACGAACAGAAATTACTCCGTATATGAAATGAGTTGTGCCCTCCGCAATCCCTCGCTCTTTACGCTAAAGCTTTAAATTGTTTTAAAAAGTAGAATTGTGGCAAAGAGTCAAACTTTAGCGTAAAGAGCGAGGGATTGCGGAGGGGACAACTCATTTCATATACGGAGTAATTTCTGTTCGTTTTAAGTTTTAATGTCGCTCCTTACTTTCAGCTAAAAAAATTAGTTTTTTTTATTAATTTCTGAACGTTTTTGAATTAATGCATGTTTGGTGTTGGCTCTCCGCACATAAATTATTAAAATGAAATTTGTATATTAATTCTTTTTTTGGCTAAATGGCTTTCTCTTAGTTTTGATCAGACAATTTTGAAAAATAAGGGGTGGAGAAGGAGGCCTAGTTGCCCTCCAATTTTTCGGTTACTTAAAAAGGCAACTAGAACTTTTAATTTTTAACGAACGTTTTTATTAGTAAAAAATATACGTAACTTAAGAATTAACTTACGTAACAAACTTTCAGAACCTTATATTTTTATTATGTATACGAGGGGATTTGTACCCTCGTTAATACCTTGCTCTTTACACTAAATCGTAAGTTTTGTCCCAATTCTTTAAGAATGACCCCTTAAAGAATAAATAGTTGAAATTACTAAAAATACTTTAGCATAAAGAGCAAGGTATTTATCTCCTCCTAAATACCTCGCTCTTTATGCTAAAGTATTTTTAGAACCCCTCATATGCGTAACAATCTCTGTTCGTTTTAAGTTTCAATGCTACTTCTTCCTTTCATTTGAAAAAACGTTTTCATGTTTATTTTTCATTGTTTTCTTATAGTAATGCTAGAGAATCCTGCACCCTTGTCATTGAATTTTTCTTCCCCATGACAGATCCCTCCAAGGAAAGATCCTCCAACATAGCCCCCTCTCCTCAGCCCCACCCCCAAACAAAATAAAATCCCCCTGAAAACGTCTGTACACTTCCCAATAACCATTACTATATGTAAACACTGGTCAAAGTTTGTAACTTGCAGCCCCTCCCCCAGGGATTGTGGGGGAATAAGTCATCCCCGAAGACATAGTTATTATGGTTTTCGACTATGCTGAACAAAATGGCTATCTCAAAATTTTGATCCGTTGACTTTGGGGAAAAAATGAGCGTGGGAGGGGGCCTAGATGCCCTCCAATTTTTTCGGTCACTTAAAAAGGGCACTAGAACTTTTCATTTCCGTTAGAATGAGCCCTCTTGCGACATTCTAGGACCACTTGGTCGATACGATGACCCCTGGGGAAAAAAAAAAAAAAAAAAACAAACAAAGAAATAAACACGCACCCGTGATTTGTCTTCTGGCAAAAAAAATACAAAATTCCACATTTTTGTAGATAGGAGCTTGAAACTTCTACAGTAGGGTTCTCTGATACGCTGAATCTGATGGTGTCATTTTCGTTAAGATCCTACGACTTTTAGGGGGTGTTTCCCCCTATTTTCCTAAATAAGGCAAATTTTCTCAGGCTCGTAACTTTTGATGGGTAAGACTAAACTTGATGAAACTTGTATATTCAAAATCAGCATTAAAATGCGATTCTTTTGATGTAGCTATTGATATCAAAATTCAATTTTTTAGAGTTTTGGTTACTATTGAGCCGGGTCGCTCCTTATATACAGTTCGTTACCACGAACTGTTTGATAAGGACATTACTGACTTTGGTCATAAGAAAAGCAACAAAAACAGAGAGTTTACAAACAAAACAAGGCAAATTGGCTTTCTGATTTGACTAACAATCTTTTAAATCTCAGATGAACATGTTATAAACACAAGAAAACATCGAAATAATTAGATTAAACAGCTCAATAATTAAACAGGTCAATAACTAAATTACAATTAAATTAAACATTAATATAATAAATAAAATAATAATTAAAGAATTGAGTTGTAGAACCATATGTATCGGTAGTTGTATGATAAACCCAACCCCTTACCGCTCAAGTTGTTCATTCATTGACGCACTACAGATCCCGTTTTTTTGTTAGTTTCTTTCGTAAATGCGTGAGACAAGATAAAGAGAAGTGACAAAATAGATGGAGAATATATAATTTGGGCTATATATTTGCACACTAGGGGGTGGGGGTGGGTGCTGGTAAAGTATTCGGACAGTCTGAAGTTAGAAAACAATTCTTGCTACATAAAATGCAGAGTAATTGTATCTAAAAATTAGGCATGTAGACCTGCTATACTTTACCAACACCCCCCCCCCCCCCCGCCACTGTGCAAATTTATGGTCCAAATTTGTTTCTAAGGTATTATGTTTCTATGTTGCTTTGGTATATTTCATTAGAATTGCGTGTCAGAGAAATATATTAAAAGAATATAAGGTAGGGGGTATATCATACAAGTACCTATGTTTCTGCTCATTAGTAACATCTTATTGGTTAAAGTTTAATTTTTAACTTGTTAAATTTTTTAGCTAATCAATCCAATTTTGTTTTCTAAACTTGGCCAACAGCTTTCTGTATGACTCATTTTACGCTAGTATATCATTAAGCAAAATATCATTTTACCTAGAGGCCTTAGGGACCTTTAGTTTTTTAATTATTTTTAAAAACATTTCATTACCTTTACTCCTAATAATTGTATTTAGCCTACAATATTACAAATTCTAAGTCAAACTGTTCATCGAAAACCTGTGATCCCCCCTCCCTACGTTTCCTAAACCTTCTAAAATTTTGTTGCATTAAAAAGCTGAAAAAACAGGCACGTACCCAGGAAGTTATTTTGGTGGAAGGGAGAGAACTTGAGAAGGTAGAAAAGAGACGAATGACATAGAGAGTTTTAGAAATTAAAATTATAAGATTCTTTCAGGTTCTCTTTGGGGAGAGGTCAAGACCCTCAGAAGCTCCCACTTCAAGTTTATAACTAACACACCACCCTCCCTTACCCCAAAAAACTTAATCTTCAGTTTAGGAAGATAATTCAGCGAACCAAGATTAGAAATGACAGTGATGACAGTGGCCAAGTATAGTTCTGAAGCGTGGACGCTCAGAAAAACGGAGGAAAATTTGTTAGATGTTTTCCAGAGAAATTGCCTACGGAGGGTTTTGGGTACCCGTCTGACTGGCCGCATTCCAAAAGTAAGCTATACGAGAAATGTGATTTAATTCTGCTTTCTAGAGCTGTAATGAGAGAAAGGTTGAGATGGCTAGGACACGTTCTGTGGCTCTTGGGAGGCTGTAAAGATGGAGGCTTCTAATAAATTAGGATGGAGGAGGAGTGTGTGCTGCTGTGTTGGTGTTCAAATCCCTCTGGAGTTTATCAGTCGGGGTCAATAAGAAAAAAGTTCCATAGGCATAAAGGCCAAAATTATTTTGATCTTTTAGGCAAGATTCTGCAGCCTACATGGTCATTTAGGACTACCTCAATATTAATCTGCGGCAAAAAATGACAAACTGAGCTCAGTTTTGCTGCACAAGCAATAGGTATCACTCCAAATCTAAATGTCATGATTCCAGGGTTAAGTGCAATATTGAAAGATATCAAACAGTTCGTGGTAACGAACTGTATTAAGGAGCGACCCGGCTCAATAGTAACCAAAACTCTAAAAAATGGAATTTTGATGTCAATAGTTACATCAAAAGAATCGAATTTTAATGCTGATTTTAAATATGTAAATTTCATCAAGATTAGTCTTACCCGTCAAAACCTAACCTAACCTGAGAAAATTTGCCTCATTTTAGAAAATAGGGGGAAATACCCCCTAAAAGTCATACGATCTTAACGAAAATCACACCATCAGATTCAGCGTATGGGAACCTTATTGTAGAAGTTTCAATCGACAAAAATGTGGAATTTCGCATTTTTTGCCAGAAGACAAATCATGGACGCGTGTTTATTTGTTTGTTTTTTTTCCCAGGGGTGATCGTATCGACTCAGTGGTCGTAGAATGTCGCGAAAGGGCTCATTCTAACGGAAATTAAAACTTCTAGTGCCCTTTTTAAGTGACCAAAAAAATTGGAGGGTACCTAGGCCCCCTCCCACGCTCATTTTCCCCCAAATTCACCGGATAAAAACTCTGAGATAACCATTTTATTCACCATAGTCGAAAAACCTAAAAACTATGTCTTTGGGGACGACTTACTCCCCCGCAGTCCCCATGGAGGGGCTGCAAGTTACAAACTTTGACCTGTGTTTACATACAGTAATGGTTACTGGGAAGTGTACAGACATTTTCAGGGGGATTTTTTTTATTTGGTGGGAGGGTTGAGGGGGGAGGTTTACGTGGGAGGATCTTTCCATGGAGGAACTTCTCATGGGGGAAGAGACTTTCAATGGATTTTCTTGGTTTATTTTTTTCTAGGATTTTCTAGGATTATTTAAAAAAACAATGTAAAAATAAATATGAAAAGTTTTTTCTACTGAAAGTGAGGAGCAGCATCAATACTTAAAACAAACAGAAATTATTATGCATATGAGAGGCTTACCTCCTCGTAATACCTCACTCTTTACACTAAATTATTTTTAGTAATTTCTATTTATTCTACGGCTTTTGTGATTCAGGGGTCATTCTTAAGGAATTGGGACAAAATTTAAGCTTTAGTATAAAGAGCGAGGTATCAACGAGGGGTGAGCCCTCTCATATACGCAATAAAACATACGAATATAGAAGTTCGCTACGTAAGTTAATTCGTAAGTTACGTATATTTTTTACTTATGAAACGTTAGTAAAAAACTAAAAGTTATAGTTGCCTTTTTATGTAATCAAAAAATTGGAGGGCAACTAGGCCTCCTCTCTCGCTCCTTTTTTCTCAAAATCTTCTAATTATAACTATGAAAAACCCATTTAGCCCAAAAAAATAATATGCAAATTTCGTTTTAATTATTTATGCACGGAGAGCCAAGATAAAAAAAATGCATTAATTTAAAAACGTCCAGAAATTAAACAAAAAAACAAGTTTTTTCAAACGAAAGTAAGGAGCGACATTAAAACTTAAAACGAACAGAAATTACTCCGTATATGAAAGGGGCTTTTCGTCCTCAACGCCTCGCTCTTTACGCTAAAGGTTTTTAAATTTTTAAGAAGTCGAGTTAAGAGAAAGAGTCAAACTTAAGCGTAAAGAGCGAGGCGTTGAGGACGAAAAGCCCCTTTCATATACGGAGTAATTTCTGTTCGTTTTAAGTTTTAATGTCACTCCTTACTTTCATTTCAAAAAATTGTTTTTTTTTGTTTAATATCACCAAACTTGTACCACAAATCTCCTTTTTCGATCGCTCTTAAAGAGCCTTCTGACGCAGAAGAATATGATTTTGTCAAGAGTAAGGACTATATAATATACTAGCATTTTTCTACTAATTTAAAAGAAAGTCACGGTTTACCCTTACATTATCTAAAACAAATATTTTCTGAAACAGAAATTTTACAGTATAAAGTAAAGAGCCACATCAAAACCTAAACGAACAGAAATAAAATCATACAAAATTCCAAATTGAGATAAACAGAAATTACTACAAATGAAACCCTAAAGAAACAGGGATAATTGAATAACAACGTTGAACATAAAGATGGTAACTTGTTTCAAGGGTTCATGATTCATCTATGGTTGAATAGATGAATCGTAAAACGATCAGGAATTAAATGAATAATCCAGTCAAACTCAAAATGAAAGGATATTATCATAAAAAAGAATGGGGTATACTGCTCCTCTAGACTCTTATAAAGGCTTTGGAAATTTTCTAGATTTATTCCTGTTCGTTTTTATTGAAATAGTTTTATCGTTGGTTAATTGTAGGAATATTTATAGGATTTTTTCTGCATCTAAAGTTCATGGTTGAACTGCTAGGGCACTAAAAGAATCACAACTTAATTTTCGGCAGCAGGCTATTGATAAAAATGCAGAACTTTCCTTAATCACAGGAGTCACTGTGAGAGATATCACAATGTTCCAAAGAAACATTAAGGCAGCATGTCCCATGGGACTGGCTACAAGCCATAGTGCGAAAAATGTCATTGTTTTTGCATAAGCTACTGCACATAAGAGAAGAGCTACTTCCCCGCTAGACCCTTATAAAACAATGAAGTAATTTTCTTTTATTAATTTATTGTAGAAATACCTATAAAATGTTTTTCTGTATCACAAGTTTTAATCGATTACCCTGGTACTAAAACAATCACAGATTCATTTTTATACATGGGTTATTGATAAAAATGCAGAATTTCCCTTAACCACATGGGTCATCTTCAGAGAGGCTGCACCATTCCAAATATGTGTTAAGGCTGCTTGTCCCATGGCAGTGACTACTTAGAGCAGAGAGGTTACGGTTTTGAGTAGCATCAGAACTTCCCTTATTCACATGGGTCATCTTCAGAAAGGCTGCACCATTCCATATATGTGTTAAGGGTGCGTCCCATGGCAGTGACTACTTAGAGCAGAAAGGTCACTGTTTTTGAGTAGCATCAGAACTTCCCTTATTCACATGGGTCATCTTCAAAAAGGCTGCACCATTCCAAATATGTGTTAGGCTGCTTGTCCCATGGCAGTGACTACTTAGAGCAGAAAGGTCACTGTTTTTGAGTAGCATCAGAACTTCTGTTGTTCACATGGGTCATCTTCAGAAAGGCTGCACCATTCCAAATATGTATTAAGGCTGCGTCCCATGGCAGTGACTACTTAGAGCAGAAAGGTCACTGTTTTTGAGTAGCATCAGAACTTCCCTTATTCACATGGGTCATCTTCAAAAAGGCTGCACCATTCCAAATATGTGTTAGGCTGCTTGTCCCATGGCAGTGACTACTTGGAGCAGAAAGGTCACTGTTTTTGAGTAGCATCAGAACTTCCCTTATTCACATGGGTCATCTTCAAAAAGGCTGCACCATTCCAAATATGTGTTAGGCTGCTTGTCCCATGGCAGTGACTACTTAGAGCAGAAAGGTCACTGTTTTTGAGTAGCATCAGAACTTCCCTTATTCACATGGGTCATCTTCAAAAAGGCTGCACCATTCCAAATATGTGTTAGGCTGCTTGTCCCATGGCAGTGACTACTTAGAGCAGAAAGGTCACTGTTTTTGAGTAGCATCAGAACTTCCCTTATTCACATGGGTCATCTTCAGAAAGGCTGCACCATTCCAAATTTGTATTAAGGCTGCGTCCCATGGCAGTGACTACTTAGAGCAGAAAGGTCACTGTTTTCAAGTATTATCAGAAGCCGTCACAGTCATCTTTACAGTTACAGTGAATAAGCTTGAGAAGTCTTTCAGGAGAATTAAATAAATAAAAACAAGTTTTATTAACTGCAAGTAAGGAGCGATATTAAAACTTAAAACGAACAGAAATTATTCCGTATATGAAAGAAGTTGTCCCTTTCCGCAACGCCTCGCTCTTTACGCTAAAGATCGACTCTGTCACAACTCTACTTTTTAAATCAATAAAAAAAACTTTAACGTAAAGAGCGAGGCGTTGCGGAGGGGACAACCCGTTTCACATACGGAGTAATTTCTGTTCGTTTTAAGTCTTAATGTCGCTCCTTACTTGCAGTTAAAAAACTTTTTTTTATTTAATTTCTGAACGTTTTTGAATCAATGCATGTTTTGATTTTGGCTCTCCGCAGAGGAATAATTAAAACGAAATTGCATATTTTTTTTGGCTAAATGGCTTTTTCATAATTTTGATCGAATGATTTTGAGAAAAAAAGAGCTGGGGAGGAAGCCTAGTTGCCCTCCAATTTTTTGGTTAATTAAAAAGGCAACTAGAACTTTTAATTTTTACGAATCTTTTTATTTGTAATAGATATACGTAACTTATAAATTAGCTTACATAAAGAACTTTTATATTCTCATATACAAGGGGGTTAGCCCCCTCATCAGTACTTCGCTCTTTACACTAAAGCTTAAATTTTGTCCCAATTCATTAACAATGATCCCTGAATCACAAAAGCCGTAGAATAAATAGTTGAAATTACTAAAAATACTTTAGCGTAAAGAGCGAGGTATTAGGAGGAGATGAGCTCCTCATACTGGTAATAATTTCTGTTCGTTTTAACCTTTAATGCTGCTCCTTACTTCCAGCTGAAAAAACTTTTTCATATTTATTTTTTCTTTGTTTTTTTTTTAAATAATGCTAGTAAATCCTGCGCTCCCTTCATGGAAATTTTCTTCCCCCATGACAAATTCCTCGATGGGAAGTTTCACCAGCATACCCCCCTCTTCTCAACCCCTCCCCCCAACCAACAAATCCTCCTGAAAACGCCTGTACACTTCCCAATAACCATTACTATATGTAAGCACTGGCCAAAGTTTGTAACTTGTAGCCCCTCCCACGGGGACTGTGGGGGAGTAAGTCGTCCCTAAATGCATAGTTATATGTTTTTTCGACTACGCTGAATAAAATGGCTATCTCAGAAATTTGATCCGTCGACTTTGGGAAAATAATTAGCGTGGGAGGGGCCTAGGTTCCCTCCAATTTTTTTGGTCACTTAAAAAGGGCACTAGAACTTTTCATTTCCGTTAAGATGAGCCCTCTCGCAACATTCTAGGACAACTGGGCCGATACGATCACCCCTGGGAAAAAAAAACAAATAAACACGCATACGTGATCTGCCTTCTGGCAAAAAATACAAAATTCCACATTTTTGTAGATAGGAGCTTGAAACTTCTACAGTAGGGTTCTCTGATACGCTGAATCTGATGGTGTGATTAAGATTCTTCGTTAAGATTCAATGACTTTTAGGGGGTGTTTCCCCCTATTTTTTAAAATAACGCAAATTTTCTCAGGCTCGTAACTTTTGATGGGTAAGACTAAACTTAATCAAACTTATGTATTTAAAATCAGCATTAAAATGCGATTCTTTGGATGTAGCTATTGGTATCAAAATTCCATTTTTTAGAGTTTTGGTTACTATTGAGCCGGGTCGCTCCTTACTACAGTTCGTAACCATGAACTGTTTGATATCTGAACGTTTTTGAATTAATGCATGTTTTGATTTTGGCTCACCGCACGTGAATAATTAAAATGAAATTTACATATTAAGTTTTTCTTTGCTAAATGACTTTTTCATAGTTTTCATCGGACGATTTTGATAAGAAAAAGAGGTGGGGGAGGAGGCCTAGTTGCCCTCCAATTTTTGGTTCCTTAAAATGTAGCTAGATTTTTTTATTTTTTGTACGAACATTTTTGTTTGTAATAGACATACGCACCTTGCGAATTAACCTACGTGACGAACTTCTATATTTGTGTATTTTTGTTCCGTATGTGAGGGGGTTTTCCCCCTCGTCAATACCTCGCTCTTTACAGTAAAGCTTAAATTTTATCCCAAATCTTTAAGAATGACCCCTTAATCAAAAGGCCGCAGAATAAATAGTTAGAATTACTAAAAAAAACTTTAGCGTAAAGAGCAAGGTATTGTGGAGGAGACGAACCCACTTATATTCGTAATATTTTATGTTCGTTTTAAGTTTTAATGCTATTCATTACTTCCAGGTGAAATTTTTTTTATTTATTTTCTCATTGTTTTTTTTAAAGAATGCTAGAAAATCCTGCGCCTCCTTCATGGAAATTCTCTTCCCTCGTGATAAATTCCTCCATGGAAAGATCCTCCCACGTAGCCCCTTCCCCCAACCCACTCCCACCCCAAAGCGAAGAAGTCCCCCTGAAAACGTCTGTACACTTCATAATAACCATTACTATATGTAAACAATGTCAAAGTTAACAATGTAAATAATGTAACTTAGCCCCTCCCCCTGATTAAGATGAACAGAATGGCTATCTCAAAATTTTGATCCGTTGACTTTGGGGAAAAAGTGCGTGGGAGGGGGCCTAGGTCCACTCCAATTTTTTCGGTTGGTTAAAAAGGGCACTAGAATTTTTAATTTTTGTTATAATGAGCCCTCTCACAACATCCTAGGACCACTGGGTTAATACGGTCACCCCTGAGAAGAAAAAAACAAACAAATAAACACGCATTCGTGATCTTTCTTCTGGCAAAAAAAAAAACAACAACAAAATTCCACATTTTTTTTTAGATAGGAGCTTGAAACTTTTACACCAGAGTTCTCTGATACGCTGAGTCTGATGGTGTGACTTTCCTTAAGATTCTATGATTTTTAGGGGGTGTTTCCGCCTATTTTCTAAAATGAAGCAAATTTTCTCAGGCTCGTAACTTTCGATGGGTAAGACTAAACTTGATGAAACTTATATATTTAAAATCAGCATTAAAATATGATTCTTTTCACGTAACTATTGGTGTCAAAATTCTGTTTTTTTAGAGTTTCTGTTACTACTGAGCCGGGTCGCTCCTTACACAGTTCGTTACCACGAACTGTTTGATACGCAATATCAGTCATAATGGGTAGTTATCCGTTTGACAGAAGCCTCCATCGTCAGTCTCGGAGTGCCCACTAGAGCTGTTAACTGAATTTGAAAATAAACACAGGCAGTAAGACTTGCATTAGCAGACATGGGTGGTGAACACTTGGCTTGAAGCAAACTAGCTACACTGGCTAGCGTTGATATGAACAGACAGTGACAAAGTTAAGTCAATGATTTATCAGATATAGCTATATACAAGCTAAGAAGAACTTCGTCGCTTGCCGTAATGAATTGTTCCTCACTTATTGAAGATATTTCAGATGGCATTTATATAGCCGCCAAAATAACGTTACCTATACTGAAACACTTTTGTACTAATACTACGCAAGAAGTGGCAACTTCTCTGTAAGTGGATAAAGCGCCCAATCCCCCGACATGAAGTAGTCAACCAAAACAAACAGAAATAAAAAAAAAAATCGATCATAGAAAACATAAGAATAACAGGTACTAATATAGAAAAATCTTAAGACGAGTAAAATTGAATACTCAAGTCAAACTTCAAAGAAGCAAAATTACTATAAACATGATAAATACTATGGGACATTATACACCGTACATTTTGTCTATATTTTGAAATATAGGTAGATCTTTCCAAAGTTACTACAAACATGATAAATACTACGGGAAATTACACACTGTACATTCTGTCTATAATTTTGAATATATGTACGTTCCAAAATTTCGTCGTTTTTTCATTATTCTCATTTGTCACACTTTCTCTTTGACTGTTCAATGTTGCATACGGGCAAATTTTTCCACGGGGATTTTCTGTGAAGAGTTTTACACGAGGGAGGTGATTTTCCAAGAGGGGGGAATTTTACCAATGGAAAATTTTCCACGGGGGAGATACACCTAGCAACATTTGCGACTTGATTCTTTTTCCACTTCTCATAGTTTTCCAGAGACTGCCCTTCACCCGTTTTACCAACCCAAAAAAGGTGCCTGAACCATTCTTGTCTTGGTAAGATGGTTGAAGCATAATTGCTAGAGAAAATTTTTCAAAATTTCCAATTTTCATTTATAATTAAAAACACCACTATTTCAAATGCAAATGCAATGAAGGCAACATACAGAATTTACATAAGTTTTAGTTGACACAAAGGGCATGTCTTAGTAACTTATAATGGTTATACTTTATTTTAAGTTTACTTCGAATTAAAAAAAAAAAAAAAATCCTAAGTCTGACAACCAAACTGAGGTTAAAATTCCTTTTTGTCAATCCATACATCCTGTTTCTACTGGTAACCCTGTAGAAACAGGGTTTCTACTGGTTCTAGTAGAACCAGTGAACAGGGGGTAAACAGGGGGCTCTCTACCCCTGTTTCTACTGGTAACACATGCATGAGTTTATGCAACAAGCTTTCAAACGTTGTAGACGTTGTAGACGATGCTGATAAAAAGTACTCGAGAATGTATCTTTTTTTTAGTTAGAGTACTTCGAATTTTTTTTTTGATTATTCACAAAAAGGTAGAACAACGTAAATACAACAATCCATAGGCTCAAGAAGCTTGTACTATTAATTTGCATGGATTATCGGTAATTGTTCTTTAATTAGTTAATCTACCTAGTAAGAGTACCACACTTCGTGGCAAAGAAAATCTAAAATTTGACCCTCTATATCCCATCGTGCTTACCTAGTATTAAATATAAAATATTTGGTGTCCACCCAAAAATGTTTCCTTGCTGGAAATAGTGAATATTCACCTGGTCAAATTCAGAAGAAATTGAAACAAAAATCTCTGCTGTGTGAATCCCGAATTAGTCATAAAAAATATCGATTGATTGGCTAACTAATACCCTCCTTCAAAAATGCGATATCTGGGGCAAATGTTTCAAAAACGGGGTGTCACCACATTCTGTGTCTCACTATGTCATTTAATTACTGTCGTTTCATTTTAAATAATTACGTGTAAAAAGATCACTAAAACGCCTTTTCTGATTGTTCGAAAAACTGGAAAAAGGAGAGAATCGTTCAAATAAAATTAATTAGCTTGTTTGGATCGGCTTGTCCTTTAAATTCTGTTATTTTCGTCTTGACGGTATCGACTAAAAAATTTTTCTTCCCAAAAGCGAGGTTTTTCAAAGAAAAATAAAAAGCCTAAAGAAAAACCAGAGCCCAAAGAAGAAAATTAAACCAAAAGCCCAAAGAGATCCAAAAGGAGCAGAAATTATAATGAATAAACAAATCAAACCTAAAGTGAACAGAAATTACCATGAAAAGGAGTAGGCCTCACAACCCCTAA
Source organism: Artemia franciscana (assembly GCF_032884065.1). Taxonomy (NCBI): domain Eukaryota; kingdom Metazoa; phylum Arthropoda; class Branchiopoda; order Anostraca; family Artemiidae; genus Artemia; species Artemia franciscana. The sequence goes on from NC_088873.1 coordinate 41,843,847, forward strand.
GCCCTCTGAAGGCCAAAGCGTCATTTGCGTTCTACAGAAGGTAACTTCATTTCAAGCGGTGCGTTATAAATGTCAAAACAAAGAGAACAGCAACACAAAAAAACTGTTATTTGTGCACCACGCATCACTAATATTTATAAACCCTGAATAGTCTGGCGATATGAGTGGTGCTACATGTCCCTTTCCTCCTTCTCAAACTTTTAACAGCTTAAATGTCATTTGCGTTTCATTGAAAAAAATATGTTTCTAATTATCAGAACATCAAACGCAGCAACAACAAAAAAGAAAGAAAAGCAATACAATGACCAAGATTAATGAAAACAAATAATGAAAGTAGATTGATTGTTTAATGTATAATGATACACATTTATAGGACTCTCAGCAGATTTTGATTTATTAGCGTTAAAATACAGAAAAGGTTTAAATTAACTTTTGTATTCAGTAAAGCACAAATGACGCTCTGACCTTTTGAAGGTCTAGAGGGTGCAAGCTCTACTCCTGTTTATGGCAATTTATGTTCTTTTTAAGTTTGACTTTATTATTTTAATATTAAGTTTACTACTGAGCTTTGGATAGAGTAAAAAGCGGAATATTATTCAAATGGGTGAAAAATCTGTATAATAACTGGCCTTTATAGGGCTGAAGAAATCCTGACCCCCATCCTGTTAAAACCTTAAATATAGACGAATATCGAGCGACTATTTTATCATAAGAATCTTATTATATTATGTTTTGTACTAACGGTTTGTTTGTTTAAATAATTGGATCTTCAGCTCTTTACAAAAAGGAGCTATGTTCTACTGAAAAAAAAAAATCAGCATTAAAATAAAATATTTCGCATTAATCAATAGAGCCATATTTTATCTTCAAAGAGTATTGTCTTTGGTAAGCTTTCATTTTGTCCTCCTAAGTCAAAACTTAAAATCTATTTGATCCCCTTTCATCGTACATTCCCTCGACGTTTCAAGTGGGTCAAGTTCACCGTTAATTTCCGTCCCGTAATATGGTATTTTGATAATTTGGAAGCGTAGACTGTCTTCGATTTAGATCTACCCTTTACCCCAAACCAAAATTCAGCGTTCACACTGCCCCTAACATTCTCTAAAAGATTCAATTCAATACCCTAAGCCGTTCCCGAGATAATGCAACCCCAAATTGACAACGTGACAAGAGTATAGTACCTTTTGATCTATCTAGTTACTTAACCGTGAATAATCAGTCTCATAAGAGCTTATAGAGAAAATACGTTTCTTATGCATGGATTGGAGGCAAAAATTGGTTGGCCATTTTCCCTTCCCCCAATACTAAATTTGAATTTTTATTGCCCAATCTTCCCCCCACCCATCCCCAAAAGTACCAGTAAGTTCCTTCTCAATCCCCCCCCCGTCATTCCCAAGCTTTAGCAGTCATGCTATTTCAATGACCTGAATGCACATAGTATATTTCGAAATACCTCTGTCTCCCTTAAGTCAAAATCATAAATACACTTGACCATATTTTAGATATCCCAACATACTGTCCTTTACATCCACACCAAAGTTTCAACTTAATACATTTAGCCTTTTGGTTCAGGACTACCTGGATGCACACATTGTCGTTTGATTTTGTTCAAAATCCCCCTCAGCATTCCCTGGAAGTTTCAGATTAACATTCTTAGCCGTTCACAAGACATTGCAGATCTAACAAACCAGATTTTAACAATCTGGATGAATATACTGTCGTTTGATTTAGTTCAAAATCCCCCTCGACATTCTCTTATAGTTTCAATCTAATACCTTTAGCAGATCCTGGGACATTGCAGATATGCCATTTTGACAACTTGAACGCACTTGCTGTCTTTTGAATTAAGACAACATGGAGACGTACATTTTTTTGTAATTATTTCAACGTCCTCTTAAACATTGCTGGAAGCTTTAACTTAATACCCTTACCCGTTCCTGAGATATGGCAGTTCGTTTGATAAAACGTTCGTTTGATAAAATGTATACAGATATTGTCTCTCTATTTAGTTCAACACATCTCTGAAACTTCCCAAAAGGTCCAACTTAATTACACTTAATCGTTTGAAAACGTGGATGCAGATAGTGTCTTTTTGTTTGGTTCAACATCCCCCTCAGTATTTCCTAAGTTCCAACTTAATATTCTTAGCCGCTCCTGAGATATTGCAAACACACCATTTTGACAATCTGGACACATAGTGCATTTTGATTTAGTCCACCTACCTCCTCATCATTCCCAGAAAGTTTTAACGTCATACCCTTAACCGTTCCTGAAATATTACATATACACCTCTTTGACATCCTAGATAACCGTGGTGTCTTTTAATTTGGTTCTGCATTCCCCTCAACATGTCCTTTAAGTTTCAAAAACTGGGTTTCAAACCCGTAGGTGCCTGAGAAATTGCAGATACGCCTTTTTGACAACCTGGATGCACATTATTGTTTTTTGGATTGAGTTGAACATCCCCTCATCATATCCTAAAAGTTTCAACTTAATGCCCAACAACTTAATAGTTCAACATCTCCCTCAAGGACCTCTAACTTCCGACCCAATGAGGGCCCTTCAAAGTTCCCAGGACCACTCCTTCCACGCGAGGTGGCCTGGTCAAACAAGACAGGAAATAATATACGGCCACATCACCATTTACTTAGGCAGCGCTATTGCAATGCCTATAAAAACCAAGCATTATTGTGGCATTGAGGTACGAAGGGAGAAGCTCTTTACAGAGTGGATACCATAACTATCTCACAACATTAAAACAGCTCCAGCCTACCCTTGTCGGAGCTATTAGCCGGGAATGCAATAGCAAAAACGAATTAAAAAGGGGGATCGTTCACGGGGTTTCTCTTGGGAAATAAAAATTTAATCATTGTTTGCATTAGGTAAGGTAATTAAAACCAAAGCCATTATTCTTAATAATTCCTTGCCCTTTCTGCTACTTGACCCCCAACCGTAACCCCTATGACTAGAGACCAAAATTTTGAGATCATCATTTTGTTCAGAAATGTCGGAAGGTCTACTCAACATGCCGCAGGGAGTGACATCATCCCCAGAAACAATGGCTCTAAATTATCTGAAAAAAAACCTGTTGTTCAAAGATAGATTTTAGCAGAAAAAACTGGTCCTGGTGGTCCGATCAGCTAGGATCTCTAAGTGGTTTTTCACTGGGCCAAGATTCCTGAGTTTCCCGAGGGTATGCTCTGAAAATGACACGCCGTGGGTCAATAATCAAGGGACGCCATGTGCACCAGAGTTTGTAAAGTATCTGCAGTACCTGCGCAATCGCTTGGGGGACAGAATTTAAACTTTCAAGGAGTGTTGGGGAGGGGTCAAATGGACTTAAATTTTGATTTAAGGGAGGAAGCAGAGATAAACCTAAAAACCCTATGTATATTCAGGTCACTGAAATGACATATCCGAGGCCTTTCTGGAAAGGCTTTGGGGATGAATCTGTAGATTTCAGGCCCTGCTGGGAAAACGAAGGGGGAATGGAATCCATAATTTGCGTTAGAGGGAAGGGAAGGAGCAAAACAATTTTTGTTGGATCCATCAATATGTTTTGCACTACAAGTTCCTATTTGGCTGCTATGTACAGTGAAGTAACAAGGTAAATCAAAAGACTATATGCGTTACCATGCTATGAAAGTGGCGTATCTGCAATATCTTGGGAAATCAAGTTAAAACTTTCAGGAAATACTGAAGGAAAGGGGGGTCAGCGGATGTAGATTTAGGACCTGAGGAAGAAGGTAGAAGTAAATTAGAAGACACTGTCTGCGTCCAGGTTATCAAAATAGTATATCTGCGATATCTCGGGTTCAACACAGGGCAAGGATTTAAAACTTTCAGGCACTGTAGGAGTCGGAAGTGGGAATGGATAGGGAAAGTTCAGACTCCGTGTTGGGGGATGTGTGAAATGTATTTTGTCTACGGTCAAGCTAAATTTTTTGACATAATAAGCTGTTATAAGACTTTGAATCTATTCAAGGTTAAGTAGCGAGGTAAATCAAAAGACCCTACATGTTGCCAGGTTATCAGAATAGCGTATGTGCAATATATTGGGAACGAATCCGGAGACCAACTTGAAACTTCTAGGAAGTTTTTTTGGAGGGAGCATTTAGGCCTCGGAAGCTTAACTTCAGGGAGAGGGCAGGACTGAACATATTTGTCTAAAATCTACCCAAACATTTAGGCACTGCAATCCCATGAGGGAAAAAATCTCTTATATAACTTAGCTTCTACTTATTTCCAATAAGTACTAGTGAACTATGAAGTGCTTCCTTATTTCATCGACAATTTGTAAAATTGTGCAGAAAACATGGGAACTATGCGTGATTCTATTTACTGGTGAAATTTGAATTCCGATAGATTTCATAATTGAAATAATGTGATTTCTACGGCAAGATGTTTCAGAAAACAAGGTGTTACCATGTCCTGTGTCATTCAATTACAGGCGTCTCATTTTAAAATAGCTAAAAATAAAGACATCATTAAAAATACCTTTGTCAGATCTTGAACAAACAAAAAAGGGGAGAGGTTTCTTCAATTCAAATTAATTGCCTTGTCCAGTATCTCGTATAAATTCTATTAATTCCGTCTTTTAACACAAAAACCAAGCATTATAGTGTATTTCAGGTAGTTTGAATGTTCACTCTTTCGGAACAGATTTATATGCGCTTTTCAGCGAAACGATTCAGCTAATCATGGTAATCAGCAAACTAATCAGCGAATCAATGACGGGGACACTGTGTTTATTGTCTCAAATTGGAATTTCACGTTCATATAATATGTGCAATTGATGTGCCCATTCAGCATTCTCTTTCATGAATAGAAGGATCCTGTCCTCCAAGGGCTATTAACTACGAGAAGAATCAGAACCAGAGCTTTAAAGAATTTTTCTTAAAGACGGTGGGATGATGTGCACTGCTGGGGGGGATAAAACAATTCTTCGGTCATAAAATACCAAAATAACATTAATAAATAAAATACATAACTTTAATAGTGTCAGTTTTTCTCACATACTAAGGTAAAATATAAAGAAGGATTTTGATTTTTTTTTTTTTTTTAAGGGAAAAAAGAGCCAATTTTAGTAAAAAGTAAGAAGTAAAATATCAAAGGCAGTTTCAACCTCTATTTATAAGGTATATACTCTTCCTGAAAGATTGCGCCTTTCTTATGTTGTTCCTCTTATATATAAACAAAGGAAGCACCTATATATATAAATATATATATATATATATATATATATATATATATATATATATATATATATATATATATATATATATATATATATATATAAGCCTTTCAAAAAAAATTTGTTCTCTACACAATTATTCCACATCGATGTAAAAGCGTAAAACTGATTTTTTGAAAGTTTCAAATGAAAGTGGGATGCGCCTTTCTTACCTCCCCTGTGTGTGCCTATTAATGACACCTCAAGTTACTTAATGCTATGCCGGTAGTCACTGCAAGTGAGATTTTTTAGCGAAAAGGCAATTATTTTTTTGAATCAGCTAGTTAGTGCTTATTTAGTTTTTTTCTTGTGTATTATCAAACCATGAGCGGTGTTTTTTTTTAAATGGACCTTGGTCCGCTGGCCTTGTTTTTACCCTGCAAAACGTTGTTTCTCTTCTTTTCTCTGTCCTTATCTAATGTACTTTATTCTATTGCTTTCAAGCCACACAAGAATTTTTGTTTTGTTTTTGTCGTTATTATTTATCACAAGTTTTAAATCAATAAAAGAATAACTTATAACGCTTCCGTAAAGCTTGAATAAAATTATCGAATGCTTTGTTTTTTTGAATACAACACAAAAGTAAAAAAAAACTTACAGATGGCAATATCACTAATGGTTCTTTTTTTTTTCATTTTATTCTAAATGACAACTGCAGATTCATCAGAGCCTTTGTAGGAGATTCTATTTTGTAGGAGATTCTTGTTTCCCCTTATTTATTTCTGATATGTCTTGCACAAATTCATCAATATACTAACAAAGGCGCAGTCTTATCAGTTGAGGCTGCAAGTGGATTCTGAATAATTCGGTCGTCTTTTACGCTTGTTACCTAAAGCTCCTGCAAAAATTCTTCAGTTCGATCCTTCAACGGGTTGTTAAAATCAATAACGCCAAAACAGGAAAGAGTGACAAAGCTTCCTCCCTGTAGACGGCCACAGTAGCTTTTTCTGGAACAATTCGAGCCAAAAATTACGCCAAAAAGCCAGCATAAGAAATAGGCATTTCTACCTGAATTTCTTCGCAATTACGCTTTAGTCATACCATAAATACGACCTAGACCTCACAAAACCTGAGTAGTTAAATTGTCTTAGTGACGACGCAGCTTCGACAAACATCGACAGCGCATGCTCTGTTTTCAATAAAATAGTCAATAGCATCTACATGAATTAAAACCTTACTGACCTTTTTTGTGTTACCTGCGTACAGTCCTCGCAAAAGAAAGGTTACCGCTGTTGAAAAAAGGAATTAATAACACCAATTTTGGGCCGGAAACTACAAGACGTAACATAATTTTAAAATATTTGCAATAAATAAGCAAGTTCACCCAGAATTTATGAAACATAATCATGATTGCCAGTCTGTGCATTCATTTTTCATGTGACCTTACCAAAGACTTTCGTATGTCTGTCAAGGCGTCTTAAAAAAGTCTCCAATTGGATCTAGAGATTGTGGTTGCGATGCTCTTTCTCCACTCCGGATGTAAAGGGGCATGGAAGTTTCATAGGTTATTGTGCGCACGACGGAGTGTATAATGGATCTCCTTTCAGCGGATACCTTTCGGTAACCAAAAGAATGTTGTCTTAAGAATCCGGGAATCACCCATGCACAGCATATGTCCGAGCACCACCTTCGCCTTTACTTGATCTTGATAAGGGACGGCTGACCTGTCATGTTCCTTACGTTACTAGTTTCAAGTCCTCGAGAAGTGCTTAATATGGCATATGCATTTTATAATTTTACAAGTTCTAGAATTAAAAATTTTTAACATTGCTGAATAACAACTATTATGACAATATCAAGAAAAGGATGTGGAGTCTTTTCATAAATTTATATACATTTATATATTTATACATTTATTATACATAGTATGTCTAGAATTTAAAATTTTTAACAATGTTGAATAACAACTATTATGACAATATCAAGACAAATCAAGTCAAGGATTTGGAGTCTTTTCATACATTTATATATTTATGCGTTTATAATACATTTTATGTCTAGAATTCAAAATTTTTAACAATGCTGAATAACAACTATTATGACAATATCAAGACAAATCAAGACAAGGATGTGGAGTCTTTTCATACATATATATACATTTATATATTTATACATTTATTATACATTGTATAAGTCTAGAATTTAAAATTTTTTAACAATGTTGAATAACAACTATTATGACAATATCAAGACAAATCAAGACAAGGATGTAAAGTCTTTTCGTGCGTGGGGACCAAATTGAAACTTTCAACTGCAACCAAAAATTAATTTCAATATGCCACTAGGACACACTTTGCCCGATAGCCGATGTTTCTTGACCCCCTGGAAGAAGTCTAACTAATTGGAAAAAGATGATATAGTAGTTAATATTGAAATACCACACTAAAATGCAAAGATTCATTACTAGTTATAGCATATAACTGCAAAAAAGCGATGGTTACGGTCTAAAGCAGTGGTTCCCAACCTTTTTCGGTCCGCGTACCCCTAGTTAAGGCCCAAAAAGTTTGCGTACCCCTTTCTTGAGAATCGTTGTTTTACTTTTTTCTTAACTAAAATCAGATTTTCAAAAACACGAGATTTATTGTCCAATATGACGGTGCTTAAATGTGCTTACAAAATCAATGAGAAACTTGAGGCTGCTTTTTTGCTAAAATATTATCAAATCTTGGCTCGATGTCACTAACGGCAATTATAAGGTCATTTTGTACACTCAGTCTGTTTCTGTGTTTGGTTTTGATCAATGACATTGCCGAAAATGACACTTCACAAAGGTAAGTGGATCCGAATGGTAACAAAGCAGACATGGCGATTTCAATTAGTTCCTTGTATTCTCCTTTCACCTCCAGCCAAAACTGGGAAACAGTTACATTTTAGAATTTCAGTTCTAAGGCGCGATCACTGGCAAGTTCGATCAGATTCTCTGTAAGCTTGTCACTAAGACCGGAGCTTGAGGTCACGTCTTCAACAAATGGATTTTGGATCCAATCCTGCGTTCTATCTTGGTTCATAATCGATGGAAATATGACACAAGTTCATCTCGCAACTTTGTCAGATGCTCCCGAATACAATCACAGATTGTGTTGAGGTTATCAATTTCACTATCGTCCGCAAACTTGTCAAGGGTCGGGAAGACACTAACGCTGTTTCTTTGAACCTTTTTAAGCCAGAACTCCAATTTCTTGATGAAAGCACACATCTTCGAATTCAGGGAGAGTTCGTCCGTCCGGAAACCTTGCATTGACAGATTCAAGTCATTCAGTTTGTCGAAAATATCCGCAAGATAGGCCAGCCTGCAGACCCAGTCCTGGCTTTCAAAAAGTGAACTGAATGCAGATTTTTGCTCCAGAAGAAACATATGAACTTCTTTTCGAAGCTCGAAAAGTCTGTTTAAAATCTTCCCACGAGACAACCAGCGAACTTCTGTGTGCAGAAGTAAATGTTGATGTTCTGAACCCATCTCTTGGCACAGCAACTTGAACATTCTTGAGTTCAGTGGTCGGGCCTTGATGAAGTTGATCACTTTTACAGCCTCGTTGAGGGTCTCGTGCAGATGTGCGTTCATCCTTTTCGATGCAAGAGCTTGCCTGTGAATGATGCAGTGCAACCACTTCACCTTTGGATTTTTCTTCCTTATCCAGGCCATGAGCCCATTATTCTTCCCTGTTAGGGCGGCAGCTCCATCACTGCAAACTGATAGACACCAGTCCCACAAGATGCCCCCTTCTGCGAAGAATTTGTCAATCACCTTGAATAGTTCTTCTCCTGTTGTTCTTGACTGTAGGTTTTGACAAAACAGAATATTTTCTCTTATGTCAGAACAATCTTGATATCGAACAAAGACGATCACCTGGGCTTCACCTGACACATCCGTGCTTTCGTCAAGCTGTAACGCAAACATCTTCGTCAACTTCATTTGCTCAATAACCTGCATGACAATATCGCTTGCAATGTCTTCTATCCTTCTTGAAATGGTATTGTTCGACACAGGTATAGGCTGAAGGGCAGGAGCAGTTTTCGTGTCAAACATTATTTCACTGACTTTCACTAGTGCTGGTAATATCAGACATTCGGCGATGGTGTGCGGTTTTTTCTGTTTCGCAACTAAATATGAAACAGCATACGAAGCCCGGAGAGCCTTTGAAGAAACTGATGCCACTTTTGCAATTTCCAAACAGTTACTAGCGAATGCTTCTTGTTTACGCTTGAAAAACTCTATGGGCTTACCGACATGAGAAGGGTGCACAGTACTGAGATGCCGGCTCATATGCGCAGGTTTCATGGAACTGTTGGCCAAGACTTGACCACAAAGAACGCACTGTGCATTCACTGGATCAGACTTTGTCGCACTAAATCCGAGCCCTAGGTATTCTGACAAATATCGACGCACTTTGACCGATGATTCGTCATATTTCTTCTTCTTAGGTGCAGGTTCAGAGTTTTGGGTACCATCATTCGGCTTCTTGTTATTCCTGATCAGGAATCTATCCATCTTTGTTTGCAACCACAATTCACGAACTTCGTGTTTCAACAGATGACAAGATACTGAACTCGCTGAGTTTAAATCGAGACCTTACGGCTATGGAGAAAAATTAGCGGGTTACTGAAAGCGAAAGTTTTGAAAATGAGTCTGAAATTACGTACAATGGGTTATGTTATCTGATTTTGAGGGAAATGTTGGAACTGAGTCAGAAACAAGTTTTAAAGATGTAGACTAAATTAATTTTGGGACCTTCGCGTACCCCCTGCGAGGGTTTCGCGTACCCCCTGGGGTACGCGTACCACCGGTTGGGAACCACTGGTCTAAAGAACTTAGCCTTTGGTTTTTACGTTTTTCTTATTTGTATATCTAAGGTTTTATCTTCACATGATACTTTTATCTCGTGTCTAAAGAATTTATTACACCTTAATTTAGCAATTTTATTTTGCTTACTGATAATTTATAAATCTGCATTTATATTACTGTGCTTACAAGGTTCACGTACTAGTCACTATTTTCTAGCTATTTTATAGACCTTCATTAATGCAAAGGTGACTTTGTTTCGCCAATTTGCTTAAACCATTAATTGACAAACAATTTATTTTTGCTGTCTTTTATAACTCTTCCTTTCCTTCCAAAGGAGTCTTTCAACCGAGTAAAACCGATTTATATGCCAGGACTTCTAAAGGTGGAGCCAGGGCCAGAGTTACAAAGTCTCTTAACAAGTATACGACAATTTACTATCACTAGAACATAAGTTTATTGCCAAACTTCATTAATTTATTACCAAAAATAAGTTATTATTACAAACCAAAAACATTTTATAACTGAAAGAAAAATAAAAAGATCTGAAAGAAACACGAGAAAAGAAGTTTTATTCCTTAAAATTTATAAAGTAAACAATACCTCAACTATACACCATTTCTTCTAGTTTATGCTATTTTTAAATAAATTTAAGGGTGTGTAATGAAAGTTGTAAAGGTGTAGCAATACCTAATTTGGTATTGTTAGTATTATATGCAGTTTTGTTTTGTTAGTATTGTATGGAGATTTCGTGACGGCAGTTTTGCTTTGTTAGTGTTATCTCGAGCTTTCTACATATATATATATTTTTTTTAGACCCATTTTTTAACTAGTTAATAATATGAGCAGGTTATATGGAAAAATGGCGATAATAAAAATAGTTCATGGGATACAAACCCATTTATATGAAAGAGCCCCTTAGGTCGGAGCCAGCCCTAAGTTCAAAAATTATTCAAACCACCTTAAAATGTATAAGACAACATACCATCATCAACACATATTTTTGTTATTTAGGATGAGGTATTTTTACAACCCATTTATATGAAAGAGCCCCTAAGGTCGGAGCCAGCCCTAGAGTTCAAAAATTGTTCCAACCGCCTTAAAAAGTATAAGACAACGTACCATCATCAACACATATTTTTTGTTTTTTAGGATCAGTTATTTTTACAAACAAAAAACATTTAGAATAAAAACGATAAATTCTAAAAAAAAGCAAAAAGAAAAACTATTGTTTCTTTGGTATTTAGAATGTAAATAATCTATTAACTATGCAGTTTTTTCTCTAATTTATGTATGGCCCAATTATACGGGAAAAAAGTACACTTGAAGGATGAACTAAAGGTTTTAAAGCTTTGTCACTCAAAAATGATTAAAAAGAAAATATAAACCATAGTAGTTAAAAAGATACAGTTAAGAAATTTAATAGCAGTCAAAGAAGATGTAGCATATTATAACTATAAAGAAACAGAGAGTTTACTTGTGAAAAATCTTGTGAATAAAAAACATTTTATTGGCTGAAATTTTAGCAGAGGAAATTTTAAAACCAATCAGGTTTTGAAAAGGCGGTATTATTTCTTCTCCAGCAAGAAGAAATAACGTGATTGGCTAACGAATTACGTCACAGATTTAAAAAAATGAGACAAAGCGCAAATTTTACCATGGAATTATATGAAAGTAATTTCTCTTTTTCTCTTTGTTACAATTCTAGCAAGGTGTTTCTATAGATTGTATAGAAGAATTTTAGGGATTACTGATCAAGAGGAGTCGTTTCATCATAAATTTGCATAAATAGTGAAAGTACTTTTCTTCGTGAAAAATGGTTCAGTTCTGAGAGGAAGCCAAAATTTTCGAGACTTTTTGAAATTTAAGCATGAAGGAAAGCATAAGCTAGTAATTACGTTTTCTACTTCCATATGAAGGATTTTTGTTGGTAGAGGGGTATGTTTCTTTTTTTCGAAGGAAGTACACAAAAAACTTCGAAACAAATCAAAAGTTTGTTTATACAAATAAAAATTGAAAAACTAAAAAAAATTGGGCGGGGGTCAAACCCCCTACCCCCCTTGGATACGGCTTTGGAAGAGGCACTGGGTAAAAGAATGATAAATAATACATAATTACGTAAAAATAATAAGTAATTACGCAAGTGGTAAATTTTTATGTTCTTTTTCAGTTTTTAAAACAAATAAAGAACCCATTAAAAAGTATCTTATCAGTAAAGAATTCAGAGCCCATTTTGAAGAAGAAAAATAAACAGAATGAAAATAAGTCCGTCGGTTTATTCTACCTTACTCGAATGTTATATTAATCACCAAATCTAAGACATTTTTTTTACTAGTTGTATTCCTAAACAAGAGTCCGAATTTCCTAATTTAGTTTTTAGAATCATACCATTAATCAGAATAAATCTACACAAAAGGTCAATACATTACTGAGAAAACGGTAGAATTTGGTTAAATAGAATCTCACCTCTTATAAAACCAAAACAATACTACTTAAAGAAAAATCAACCACAGTCGATATGTTAAATCCAGAAAAGTAGCAAAATACAACAGTTAATAGTAAATACGACAAGGTGAGCAAAGCAAAACTTTTGAAACAACAGAAAAGCCAGTTTGGTCTTTATCTATCTTCGTTTCTTTAGCAAAGGTGGCTGATTAATATCTGAACCGATTATTGATATACCTATACAAGAAATGATATTTTCGTAGAGAAACACAAAACAATACTACCCACAAAGATAAAGCTAAAAATGGGAAGCTCTTTTGAAACGAAGTTACAAAACAATGAAGAGAAGCTGTAATTTAATATTTCGGTATACCTACAAGTATTTCTTTCCACAGAAATATCGTAATGATAATCTAATATCACACTCTTCATTGAAATTCTCCAGAAAATGGGAATCTATTAGAGTTCCTCTGACCTCGATAGAATAGATTTTATCGAACCAATTCAGATCTATATAGATTCCCCAAAATATCATTTCCACCCCTTGTTCCGACTTGGTGAACCTCACTTTATCGAGAAATTTAATCTGACAGAATTACTGGCAAAATTACTGAACAAGGAAGTAGTGAAGTAATGTTTACAACGAAAGCTAATTTTACTTCAATGTTAATTTGTATATTATAACTTCCGAAATTACGGCGTTTTTCATTTCCTTTTTTTTTCATAGAGCTTTCGATTTCAACTAACGTCAAACCAAGTTAACGTCATTAACAGGTAAAAGATTTTAACTCCAATTATTCCACTCCATCATAACTCCATCATGTTCCACTCCATAAAAACAAGATAACGAACACAAATATGGACGTCATAACAGATGTGAATAATGAAGAAAGGAGTAAACTACTTGACTGTATTTCAGTCCCTTGCTGCTGTGTAGATTACTTCTGATAAGCCCCTCTTTTCTTATCATCAGAGTCGTTGAGAGCGAAGACTGATCACCAAGATTTTAATACTATATTTAAGCAGAACTAAACAACAAATAAAAATTTATGAGAAAAGTAAATCATGAACTCCAGGATATTTCGAAAAATTGTAAAAAGGAAGAAGAAAAAAGTCACCGTCTCAGACTATATCACTTGTATATAAACACAGTTAAAGCAGTACCGAACCCCTCCAAGAGAAGAATTAACATACTAAAATCGAATAGCCATTCAACTTTCACCAAATGAAGTAAAAGAGAAAAGAAAAAAAATCCCTTCGTTACCCTCTCGTTACCCTCTCGGACTATATGGCTTAAATATGAAAAGGGTTAAGGTAGAGCAAAACCCCTTCCAGATGAGGATTAACAATATCAAACTGAATAAACAAGCAATTTTCATATAGACTCAATATTAGCTTCGTCTCTTAGTTACTGTCACCAAATGAAACAAAACCAATTTCCAATTTCATGTCAAAAGTTAATCACTAAGCTTCAGGATTTCCAGCCAGAGCATAGATAAGATAGGTGAATACCACAAACATCACCATTCCTGCAGCGATGTAGCACATAATCCTTCTATTACTTCGGTTCGATCCAAGTAATCCTCTCACGCGTCCCAAGGAGTTGGATAATAAGTTCCCCGTTCCCTCCATCTCGTCATCTAAGCCACCAATCAGAGGTATGTGATCTCTCGCTTCTTTGTTAATATCCTTGGCTAGCTGTAAAAACAAAAAAAAAATATGCGTAGACGGGATAATATGGTGTATTAATGTCCAAATTATACAAGTGGTATCAATCGTCAATGACATATCCAATAAAAGAGGATAAATAAATAAAAGCAAGAAAACAAAGAAAGAATTTTTGGACTTGCAGTTAAAGTAAAAAAAAAAATAAAAAAAAAAAAAATCCGCTGACCCATCTTAGGTCTATTCATACCTGAACACCACAGATTTCTAAGATTTTTCTTTTGTTTCTTTCAAAATTATGAAGTTTTTAGAAAAGTACCACATTTTCGTCAGTATTGCCAGGTTGAGCCGTGAAAAGAGTAAGCAAAACTAATTATATGAGTTTCACAAAGATCTTTGTCAAGAAAAACTCAAATATTAACAACCTGTTGATTCCCAAAGACAACTACACCTTCAACTAAATGCTACATCTTCTTAAGCTGTTTGGTCCCATATAATTTTTAGCTCTTTTTTCCAGCATGTTTTATCTTTTTGCTCCCACTGCTCCAAAACCTGCACCCGGCAGATTGAGGTCTTTTTCTTTAAAAATTGAGTAAACGACACAGCCTTCGCACGTTATTCTGATTCATGGATAATTCTTCTAGGTTTGGTCCGTTTTGACGGGCGTTTTTGGGCTGAAAAACTTCTTCCTAGCTAATTCATCTGCTATGAATTGCCTCCCCGTAGTAGCATAATATTTGTAGGCATGAATATATAATGAGTCGGAGGTAATAGGGTTGGGACTGTCTGTGCAGGATTTCGACTTTTGTTGATAGAAGGGCATTGTCAAGTGCTGAAAACCATGCTGAGACCAGGACGGGCCCAGTATTGCATATGGCTCCATTCATACTGGAGGTCCCAGGGGCCTCTTGCTGTCCGGTTCTAAGCCGGCTTAAGTGCTTCGGTGTAGACTTGAGAAGATATGTTGATCCCCGTCCTTCACCGGTACCCGGGACAATAGCTTTTCCTGAGGTCAAAACAATTTCAATGATTTAAAGAACACGAAAATTTGAACTTGGAATGTTACGACGTTAAAAAAGGCTATCGTATCGACATTTTGACTGACGAAGTCAGACGATTCGAACTGGACTGATTAGGAGTTGCAGAAACTCATACCCCAGGGGTAGGAAGCATGAAATTAGGTGACATAGAATTTGTTTACTCAGGCAGGAAGGGTGGGGTACACAGACAGGGAGTAGGAAAGGTAGGTAGAAACATGGTGGTTTTAGGTAGAAACTAGGAGATTTTAACGCCCCGATAGGTAAAAACAGGGATAGATAGTATCTAAGCCTGAATAAATCTTCTGTACGAAAAGAAAACAGTAATGGCTACAGACTTTTGCAATTTTGTAGGCATAACAATCTAGCTATAAACAATACGGTGTTAGGTCATAAACTGGTCCATAAGTTGATATGGTATTCACGTGATGGAAAGACAGCAAACCTTATTGATTGTGTTATATTAAACCAAGACTGGCAGGATCAATACAAGATACAAGGGTATACAGGAGTGCTGTTATTGATGTTAAAAGTTAAGATGACCATCTAGTAGTACCTAGGGTTAGTTTAAAGCTGAAATTTCGGAAGGGTAACTACCTCCCAGGAAGTTATAATGTTGGTAGGTTTCAGAATTTAACAATGTGGAAGATTTAACAAATACAATCTGTGAAATTGCTGGTGGTGTCTTAGGGAAGGAAGTTAAAACTGCAGCTAGGAATATTAGTGAAAAAGCTTTGTTTTTAATAGAGAGGAGAGAGGAGATCAGATCAAGAATGATCTGAGTGATAGATCGTATAAAAACAAAAGGAATGTGAAGAAAGTGGAGAAAGCATTAAAATATGAAATAAGGAGGCGTGAAGTGGAGGCCACGGATAAAATTGCCGAGGAAATGGAAGATGCAGCCAGGCGGCATAATAGTAAAATATTGTACTGGCATGTTAACAAACTGAGAGGGAGTAGTCAATCCGAACCTGTCTCGGTTAAAGATAGGAACGGGCCACAATTAGTGATGAGAAAAGAGTTAAAGAGAGATGGACAGAACATTTTGAGCATGTGCTAAACCGAGATTCAGTTACAGGAAAAGATATAGAGGAAAATGAAAAAGTTTGGGATACCTTGGACGTGAAGTAGGATATGTTTTGTAAGGAAGAATTAGCGACAGTACTAAGAGAATTAAAAAATGACAAGGCTCCAGGTGCTGATAGTGTAGTAAATGAGTTTCATAAATATGGTTGCTCTGAGGTTAGAAATAAGTTACTGAAGATTATGAACATGATTTTTGAAAAAGGGAAGGTACATTACGATTTTAGAAAAACCTTAAATAAACCACTGTATATGAAAGGGGATACAATAGAGTTTCGTAATTATCGAGGCATTAGCCTTGTCTCCGTAAGTAGCAAACAGACTGAGAGATGCCGTAGACAAGGTTTTAAGAAAAGAATAGTGCTATTGAAGAAAAGGTAGAGGATGTGTCGACCAGATTTTCACCCTTAGGTTAATAATTTGGTCCTTAGTCCTTAGTTCTATAGATTATGAGCAAGCGTTCGATTCTGTTGATAAGAGCTTTAGCAATGGTCTTATCCTTGTATGGTAAACCAGGCAAATACATTAAAGTGATTAGTGCTATGTACGACGATAACACTGCCGCAGTTAAGGTAGGAAATGAGGTTAGCAGCTGGTTTTTGTATTAAATTAGGAGTTGAGCAGGGTTATATGCTATCCCCCTTTATATGGATCATTTTGATGAACTTTGTCTTAACGAGCACAGGAAAGGCAATGGGAGACCAAGGAATCGAATTGGGAGGAATAACTCTCCCGGACTTAGTTTATGATGATGATTTGTGAAAGTATGAGCGACATGAATGAACTTTTAGATGTTTTGCGAGTTCAAGGTGTTAGAAAAGGTTTGAAAATTAATGTTAAGAAGACTAAATCGCTAAGGCTAGGAATAAGTGAAGATGAAAAGGTGACGTTGGGTAACGAAAAGATTGATCAGGTGGGCTTCTTCACTTACCTAGGTAGTATTATTCGTAAAGACGGTGGAAGCAGTGAAGAAATTAAAAGTAGAGTAGCCAAGGCTCAGGCTGTTCACAGTTAAAAAGTTTAGAAGAATAGGAAGATAAGTTTGCAAACCAAGATTAGAATATTTGAAGGTACAATGATGATAGTGGGAAAATATGACTCTGAAGCATGGGCGCTCCAAAAACCGGATGAAGATTTATTAGATGTTTTCCAGATAAATCACCTACGGATTGTTGTGGGTACCCGTCTCACTGACCGTATTTCAAAGTGTAGGTTGTACGAAAAATGTGGTTCAATCCCGCTTTCTACGGCTATAATGAAAGAAAGGTTGAGATGGTTAGGGCACGTTCTGCGGACGAAGGATGACAGATTGCCGAAGATTATCCTTTTCGACCAACCTTCTAGGGCTAAACTGAAAGCAGGTCGTCCTCGCCTGGGATGGGACGATGTCATAAAGAAATATTTAAGGAAATGAGAACTTCCTGGGAGGGTGTAAAAAGGGAGGTTTTGAATGGATTGGGATGGACGAGGAGCGTGCGTAGCTTTTTGGCCTCAGACGGCTTGGTTCTGCGGCGAGTTGTTAACAGTAGTATTTTTGAAGGAATAATGGACGTGTAAATTTCTTCTCAGACTACTATTTTTCATTGTCACTGTCCTTAGTATTTACGGATAAACATTAAATTTAAATTATATTTCAAATGAAACAGTTACATCAAAACTTTCACTTTTATGTCTTATATGGCCAAGTCAGACGGAGATAGAATTTAGGATGTTCTCACTCAGAATGTGGCTTAAATATCATTTCATTCTCTGTCCAGAAATTATGATTCTTTTCCGTTTATTTTTGGACCGTTCGCCCAATAATTTTCGTTTTGAAAAAAAAATATGAAGATATTTTTTTTAACCAACAAGTAATACAGAAAGTTTCACAAAAACCTGAAATCTAGACCAGGAGATGTTTTTTTATCTCCTTATATGTTAAATATACGTTATCTCCTTATATGCTTTTTTTTTTAAATTACCATTTGCACGTATATATTCAGATCACAAATGTAGGCCGAAACGGCTTCTGAAAATATGTTTATTTTTGTTAATATATTTGGATTTTGGTCTTTTTCAATACGACGAGGGAGCCTCCTCCTTAAAAAAAAGGAAAAGAGCGTGACTTTTGTGCAATCTCATGGGTTTTCATGAAGGGAGCCAGGTTGACACAGGAGGTTTCCCTCTAACTCATAAAAATAGCACTAGAACTTACACTTTCCGATCGAGTGATTTCCCTCCAAAGCTTATATGATCACCCCTTCCTGACGAAGTGACCGGGACAAAAAAGGGGAAGAAATAAATAATACATTGAAGGTCCGTGTCTCTTTATTAATGCAACGCTAGAGTGGTGCTTCTGGAAAGCCCTTGAAACGCAAAAGCTTCCCCAATTCCGGAAGTAAGCGAAAAAAAAGCTACGAGACTGCTTTTACAAACTTAATTCATGGAGAAACATTCATGGAGAAGCACTGACAATGATAATGACTATTCAAATCTTCCAGTGTCACCTCAAAAAAAATGCGGACATCTTACTTTAAGGAAAAGGACGAAACATATATAAACAAAAGTGGATCCCTAACGAACGGACAGATTAAATCAATAGCGATAAACTAAGCAGATATATTTTTTCCTTTCCTTCCATTAACCACTATTCTATTAGCCTATTAGATAAAAAGGTTTTGATTAAATTCAATGAAAAGATAAGTCGTTAAATCCTCTCGAGCCAAACATTTTCAAGAGCCCTTCTCCATTCTTTAAAAGACATTGAAAAAGAAGGCAGTAAACTGTCTTTTTCTCATTAAATATAGGACTCGCCGAATAAAGGAGACAAACGGTGACACTAAGAGAAGAAATAGAATATCACAAGTTTAAATCGATCAAGGTAAAGTGTTATATCAGATGACTTTTTTTCTAGAGCGACACAGTGCAAAAGGAGAATTTGTCAGAAAGGGGGGGGGGAGATTTTGGATGTTAATAGCATAGAATTTCTTTTTTGTAGTACAACTATCGCTTGAATCCAAGTTCACTGATGCGTTTATCAAACAAGTAGAACGTAAGGAGCGACCCGGCTCAATAGTAACCGAAACTCTGAGAAACGGAATTTTTATAACAATAGTTGCATCAAAAGAACCGCATTAAAATACTGATTTTAAATATATACGTTTTATCAAGTGTAGACTTACCCATCAAAAGTTACGAGCCTAAGAAAATGTGTCTTATTTTAGAAAATAGGGAAGAACATCCCTTAAAAGTCATAGAATATTAAAGAAAATCACACCATCAGATTCAGCGTATCAGAGAACTCTACTGTAGAAGTTTCAAGCTCCTATCTACAAAAGTGTGGAATTTTGCATTTTTTGCCACAAAACAGATCATGGATGCGTGTTTATTTGTTTGTTTTTGTTGTTTTTTCTTTTCCCCAGGGATGATGCATCGACCCAGTGGTCCTATAATATCGTGCGAGAGCTCATTCCAACGAAAATTAAAAGTTCTAGTGCCCTTTTTCAGGGACCAAAAAATTGGAGGGTACATAGGCCGCCTCCCACGCTCATTTTTCCCAAAGTCACCGGATCATAATTCTGAGATAGCCATTTTATTCAGCATAGTCGAAAAGCCTAATAACTTTGTCTTTGGGGACGACTTACTCCCCCACAGTCCCAGACCCCGTGGGAGGGGCTGCAAGTTACAAAATTTGACCAGTGTTTGCACACAGTAATGGTTATTGGGAAGTGTACAGACGCTTCCAGGGGGATTTTTTGTTTGGGCGGAGGAAGGGTTTATGCAGGGGAACTTTCCATGGAGGAATTTGTCATGAGGGAAGAAAATTTCCATGAAGGGGGCGCAGGATTTTTTAGCATTTTTTTAAGAACAATGAAAAAATAAATATGGAAAAGTTTTTTCAACTGAAAGTAAGGAGCGGTATTAAAACTGAAAACGAACAGAAATTATTACGCATATGAGGGGTTCACCTCCTCCTAATGCCTCACTCTTTAAGCTTAAGTAATTTTATAGATTTCAACTTTTTATTATATGGCCTTTTTGATTCAGGGGTCATTCTTAAGGAATTAGGACAAATATTAAGTTTTAGTGTAAAAAGCGAGGTATTGACGAGGGGGTGGAACCCTCATATACGTAATAAAACATACGAATATAGAAGTTCACTACGTAAGTTAAATCGTAAGTTACGTATATTTTTACCAATAAAAACATTTGTAAAAAATCAAATTTTCTAGTTGCCTTTT
This sequence comes from Artemia franciscana, assembly GCF_032884065.1. Classification (NCBI taxonomy): domain Eukaryota; kingdom Metazoa; phylum Arthropoda; class Branchiopoda; order Anostraca; family Artemiidae; genus Artemia; species Artemia franciscana. The sequence goes on from NC_088873.1 coordinate 41,864,310, forward strand.
AAATAACCGAAAATTAGAGGGTAACTAGGCCTACTCCCCGCTCCTTTTTCTCAAAATCGTCCGATCAAAACTATGAGAAAGTCATTTAGCCATAAAAATAAATTAATAAGTTTTTTTTAACTGAAAGTAAGGAGCGATATTAAAACTTAAAACGAACAGAAATTACTCCATATATGAATATTTTTTCGGAATAATTTTTTACTGTTTTAAAAAGTAGAGGTGAGAGAAAGAGTCAAACTTTAGCGTAAAGAGCGGGGCGTTGAGGAGGGAACAGCCCCTTTCATATACGTTAGCATTTAAACTTGAAATATGTATTTTATAATGTGGAACTTCTAAATATAGACTTGTTCTCAAAATTCACATAAAATAGAGCAATTGAATCTAAAATAAACAACAGAAAAACAGGGATATTTTTTTTTTTTACCGTGAAACGTCGCAACCATAAAACTCCGAATATTTCAGACCGGAATATTTCCGAATATTTCATGTATTTTTCAGTACAGCACAAATGGCGCTAATTGTGTTTAGAGGGTTTGAGAGTGGGGGTAGCCCTACTCTTGCTTATGATAGCCTTTAATTGTAAACATTGATTATCCTGGTGATATTATTTTGTTGTTGCTAATTCTATGAAAAATAAAAACCGAATTCTCGAAATAAAAATCTTTCAGTAAAGCCCAAATCATCCTCTGGTATTCAGGCGATTTAGGGGAAGGGGCTCTGCTCTTATTTCTGGTATTTTCTTTTCGTTTTGACTTGATTATTCATTTTAACTCCTGTTTGTTTCGAGTTTCATTTAGTTTTCCATATAAATTTGTTTTCATTTTAATTTTGAATAATTATATGATAGTATTTCTACTCGTTTAATGCTTCAATATGGATCTTTACTTTTCTTTGATTTTTTTTTCTTTTAATGCGTTTCTTTTTAAGTTACTCAAACAGTTCGTGTAACAAACTGTAAGCAAGGAGCGACTCGGCCCAATAGTAATCAAAAATCTAAATTTTGATAACAACTGATCCATTAAAAAACTTGCCTTTTTATGCGGATTGCAAATATACAGAATATGTGAAGTTTAATGCTATCCATCACGAATCTGAGAAAATTTGTCTGAACCTCGAATAAGGGAAGAAATACCCCTAAATTTGTTTATTTTTTTCAAGGGGTGACCGTACCAAACCAATGGTTCAAGAAGATTAGGAGGGTTTTCATTGGAAAGGAAAAGTTCTAGTGCCCTTCTTATGTAACCCAAACATTGGAGGACAACTAGCCCCTTTCCCACGCCCCTCTTTTAATCAAAGACATCCGATAACATTTTTAGATGGCCATTTGATTCAGGATAGTTGAAAGCTTCAATAGCTATGCTTTTGGGATATTATGACACCCCACAGTCCCTCAGGAAAGGGATGTTAGCAACACAATTTGCCCATTGTTCAAATATAGTATTTGATAAAGGGAAAAAGCAAGAAAATCTTTGTTTTGGGGTTGGGAATTCTCAGGATAGAGTTTTCGAAGGGAAATTCTACAAGGAAGAAGGGACAGGATTTCAAGGCATGATTTGAAAAACGGTTAGAAAATAAATAAAGAAACACTTTTTTTCAACTGAGAGTAAGAAACCACACCAAAGCTTAAAACAAACAAAATTTTTCCATGTATGAGGGGGGCTAACCCTTCCACAGCCCTTGCTCTTTAGGCTAAAGTTTGACAATTTGTCAAAATTCTTTAAAAAAGACTACTCAATTACAAGGGACATTGATTTTGAATGAAAAGTATGTCTAAAGAACTTTAAGACTTTATCACAAAAAGGGAGGGGTGAGGAAGGGGCCGCTCCCTCATATTCGGAATAATTTTTGTTCACTTTAAGTTTTAATATTATTCCTTACTTTCAATTGATAAGAACTGTTTTATTTTTATATTTAATATCACAAAGGAGCTGTCAGGCGGCTTGGGATGGACGAAGATTACTAATCTAGAATATTGATACTATCTAGTCTAGATACAAGGAAAAACAGAAGGGCTGGATAACATTAATAAAGATAATTTAATATCTTCAAAGATTTCATGAAAGGGGGTTGAACCAGAAGCTTGGCAATGATAGGATATATTAGGAGTGCTCACCGGTTCTTCCGGGCACTACGACAAGTTTGCAGTAGTAGTCACCACAACAAGTATTACTTTGATTGTACTGTCACTTATTCTAACTAAAAAGAAGCTTTTTTCTATAATGCCCAGTAATAATTTCTATAAATGAAACTAATGCGACTAAATGTATCTCTTCTATAACAATTGTATAACTAACGGCCTAACTAATTGTTAGATGACTTCACACATGATGTTTCCTATTGTTTATATTTTCATTTCGCTTTAAGTGTAGATAACCTCATATGAAACATTTTCAAGGAACCCCTCTCCCCTTCTCTAAAAACATTGAAAAGGGGAATACAGTAAACTGTCGTATTATCTGACTTGTGTCTCATTAGATGAAACGAAAGAATCGAAAAATCAAAAAGACAAACGGTGACACTAACAGAGGAAGGAGAATAAATACAAGTTGAAATCGGTCAAGATAACTGTGATATATGTTAAACACTTTTCTTGTCGTTTTTCCTCTATTTATTGCATTCGCGATAAAAGTGAGAGATTACTGTTCAATTTAGTTCGGACAAAAATAATGATGTCGTAGATCAAAGACAATTAAATCAGTTCTGGAATTATTTATTGAACATTTGCCTGTTGCTTGATATCCATTTTCAGTAATTGAACTGTCACAAGAAAAAGGACCTTTGCAGGTCTCGACCCATACGTCAGGAACAGAATGAGCGTCAGGGGAGGTAAACTATTTATGAAGTCGTAGAGTACGTTGCGTTGAAAAAAGTGTCCTTCATTTATTTTACTGAAATTCCACCACCTCCAAAAACAGAGAAATGAAGATCGTGTTTAGAGGCTCATACCCTGCACACATTATGGTAGCTTAAAGCATTGCATCCTTAGGCAGATAATCCATCAAGCACAATAACGATCGCAACCTCGACCTTACCCAAAATTAGGGTTGAGGGAAAAGGCAGCGGGGTCAAACCTTTTTTTAGGTGAGGATAAATGGTGTAAAGGTCTTTTTACTGGCAAATTCGAGATGTTAGCGCTTTACTTGACTTTATTTTTTGTTGGGGTGGGGTGGGGGGTCGAAGCTACTGACACCCCAAGCTACTGACTAGCCCAAAATAAGGTTATGTCTTTATGTTATGAATTTAAGTGCTAAATTTACATTTGGAATGAAAACTATCAGGGTTCTCTGAAATGATTATGCTAATTCTAGCTTAAGTTGCAGATCTAAGACACATATTTGTTGAACCACAACGGAACAGATATTAAACAATACCTCTATTGACTAATTAATGTTATCATGCGTGATTTTTACCACTAGAAGGCTGTTTTTCGTTTAAGAGGTCAAATCATGGCACAACCCCAGAGGTTTGGAGCAATAAGGCCCCTCCCCCAGTTTTTGATACTTTAAAGATTGCATATTTATCTACCTAAAGGGTACTGGGCCTTATACATCACGTACAAAATTGTAAGCGCTTTTAATGAACCCAACTCAAAAGAGAGGTCTTTGTTTGCCAGCCTTTTTAAAATAGAAGAAGGGGGAGGAATTGAGCATGTCAATCAGTCAATTCAACTAATTGTTAATATCCTGAAATTGCCATAAGAGCACCGACAGAAGAGGGGTACGCCCACCCTGGAAAACAAGATTTTTTATCTATAAACATAAGATAGTAAGAAAGGTTTTCATTAAAATCTTGGTAAAAATAAAGTTCCAGGTAGCACTTGCCTCACCCTTCGGTTATTTAATCGCGTCACTCATGAATCTCCCCCTTACTAAAGGGGTATATAACATCTAGGCAGAGCAAGTATGAGGAATATAGATCACAGCAGGAAGAAGGGCGGAAATGGCCCCTCTTTCTGGGAAAAAGAAAAACAGTAAAAATTTATATTTTAAGATTTTGGTACGCTCATTTGAATGCTTGAAAAAACTTTTTTTTTTTTAATAAAACTATTTTAGACAGCAAATATTCTGTAAAGTACCTCAGTAAAATTAGGTTTCTTTATTCACAAACAGAAAATAAATGGTTGCTGCTTACAAAAGGTGCACTTATGAAAAAAAAACGATTTGCTACACGTGCAGCACAAGTCAAACAACAAACCGCACTCCTTCCCCCTCCACCTTCACTTTTTCAAGAATATCATCTTTATAAGACGCCCACAATTCTCCACCACGCTACCTCCCTGCCACCCCACTATCCTTCCTCTCGGCCACCCCACCAATCTTCCTCTCTACCACCCCACATCCCTGCCAACCTTCCACCCTAATAGCCTCTATGATATACATCCACATGAACGTTCAAAGTAGCCATCTTCCCCCTCTCTACCAACAAAAATCCAGTTGCTCATCATTTAGTAAATACTCTAGTAGAAACCAATTTGATGAAAAGTGAATTATTTATTTTCGAGGGGTAATTTATATTCAGCGAAGTTAAGCAACAAAAAGGTAAGATCGTTTTTAATTTCAATTGATTTTACCATAGGCTTTTGCATGGTCGGATACACGAAAAAAAACTCATACCGTGCACCAAAAAAGTAGAAAAATCTCCAAAATAAATGTCGATGTACGCCTCCGCTTTCCGTACCCTAGCATTAACTGAATTCGATTATTTTGGGCAGTCTTTTTGTGGTGGAAAAAATAAACAATAGCCAATCATCTTAATGGCGAGGGGGAGGGGGGTCTTGAGAAATATTGGACGGTATTTTCTTCAATTCTTTTGCTTTGTCTTTCACTAAATCTTATTCTTGTCATTATTTATTACAAAATCCGTTATACAGTAGATACTGCCCACAGAAGATCAACAAAGGAAAAGACATAGGGAGAGAAATCGACATTATAAAGAATAAGCAAAAATTATACTTAAATAAATCATAAATAATAGCAAGTTAGATATACATCATCTGCTAACTCTGGACTATACATGACACTTGAGCAGAGGGTATCAACGAAGGTTTACTATATTTCTATGATATTTTTCATCTGAAGATGTCCCACCTTCTTTAAGGAAGTTATTCCTATCATCCAAACTATTCTTGAATTTTGGATCCATGAGGAGGGGAGGGGAGGTATAAACAGTTATTTAGCAAACCTGAAGAAAAACGAACAAGTTTTTCTTTTATTTGTTTTTGGTAAAAACTTTTGAAAGAGAGGGGGGATAACATTCAAAGTGAGGTGAGGGGGTTAGAACTGAAAAGGGATGCAAGACGATGTCAATAGAGGCACATTTTAGTATTAACAATGCATCCATTTGCAGTAGCTATTCTAAAAGAAATGTGGCTTATCGAGGTGTTGACGGACATACGTGACACTTTCAACTGACTGAAGAAAAGAAGAGCCAAACGTCAAAAGTTGGACTTGTGCCATAAATAAAACCTTGCCCTTCCCAGCCATAAGTTTGAGAACACTCACGGTCAACACAGCTTATTGCAATCGGTTGCACTTGATTTTCGTCACTAACAGCCAATAAAAACCATTTTCTTTCAAACAGAATGTCTTTCATTGGGCGTCACTGATGAAAACCAATTGCAATTAATTGCAACAAGCTATACTAAACTTGGAGCAAATTTTAAATATTGATCATGCACTCCTTTAAAAACTTCAGGAAGTCGATTCGATTGATTTTCAGAGTACAATTATAAAGAAAATTTTCAAAAAAAAAATTTCACTGAAATTCTGCAAAAGAAATTCAGTACGTTTAGTTTTAACTTATTACCCTTAGCTGTCCCTGATATATTCCAGATACGCCTTTGTGACAACCAAAATGCACATGTTGTGGTTTCACTTAATCTAACATCCCCGTTAACATTCCCTGAAAGTTTTAACTTAGCATCCATTACCATTCGTAGTAACATACTCGTATTGCAGAGACAGCTTTTTGACGATCTGGACGCACACTGTCTTTTGATTTAGTTCAACGTCCCCTACCCCTCAACATGCCTTGAAAGTTTTAACTTAATACCCTTAGTCGCACCTGAGATATTACAGACTAGTCGCACCCTAGATACACACAATGTTTTTTTTTACTTGGTTCAACATGCCCTGAAAGTTTCAACTTACTCGTAATGCACTTAGCCGTTACACATAGATAAAAGGCACATAGGAGGGAGACTGTTTTTTTCTTCAATCAAGGGAGTCACGTATGGTGAGGACCCCCCCCCCCCAATGTTTTCAGTCTGTCAGTAAAAAATTGAGTCATCAAAATAGTGGCGCAAAGCACCACTGTATCCTGGCGGAATTTTTTTAACAGGTAAACGAGCTGATGGAGACAAATGACGCTAAATCAATGGAAGAATGTTGGTCTCGGTAGGTAAATATAAAAATAAGTATTTTAACAGCAATATCATCCAAATCACTCGGTAAAAATGACCAGTCAGTCGGGTAAAATCCATTTCCCCCCCCCCCTATACAAAAACTTGATACTAGTGACGCCTCTGCCTCCGATCACTTTCAACACTTAATAGGGCACTAGAAATTTCTATTTCCAACCGAATGAGGTCTTGAAGGGTGATCCATTGGGATTGAAGAATTGAGCTGGAAAAAATTGTCTAAAAGAGTTCGTAGAACTGTTTCTCCAATTATTAATAGAATAAAGAAGGAAATTGCAACTTGGGATGAGAAAGACCTTACCTTAACTCCTGCAGGGCCAGGTGTGGCCCATAGGACATTTACAAAGCCTCGCCAGACGTCCCAGAGCGAAGGAGCAGCCGTGACGTCCTCCCACTGTGGTTGTAATGACAGCTCAGCACTCCGCAGATCTCAGTCGTACTGACGTCGGAGGGTGTGTTTCGGTCACCCTCTTTTTCGCCCACCCTCAGGTTGCCACTCGAAGACAGCATTCGAAGACCGTCTCCTGACATTCGGAGCACACGATCAAGATAGGGTCATCTTCTCTGCTTCAGGAGATCAGTGACTTGCGGTTGACCTGTTCGTCTGCGGACCACTACGTTCGTGGCCCTAATCTGCCACGAAATGTTAAAGATTCTTTTGAGGCAGACATTTTCAAATGCTAGGATACGTTTTTCCAACTGGACATTTAGCTTCAGGCATTCACTTGCAAAAAGGAGAATGAACATAACGTTGTTATTCAACAGACAGAGCTTTAAACGCAAAGATTACTTTGTGCTTCGCCATATTAGTTTCAGTTTGTTGAATGCCGATGTTGCTTGTTCAATTCTCCTTTTTATCTCAACTTCATATTCAATCCAACTTCTAAGATATTTGAACTCCTGGACTTGTTCGATCGTTTTTCCGTTGCATTCAAGGATCAAAGGTGAGTTGGATGAGTCCATGCTCTTCGATTCATCAACCTTTACTATTAATCCTACTTTCTCAGCATTATCAGCGATGGTGTCAAGTAGTAGCTGCAAACTTTGCTTCGCCTCTTCTAGAAGTACTACGTCTTCTGCGAAGTCTAAGTCTAACAGCTGCTGACCGCTGACTTTTACACCAAAACCTGATGCTTGCTGTAGGACATAATCCATTAGTAGGAAAAATAGGAACGAGGATAACACATATCCTTGTTCCATCCCCAGAAACAATCTTAAAGAATCGTGTCTCCCCATATTCTGTTCTGACATAACATTCGCTCTCTTCATAGAGGGCCATTATTATATGGACTACTTTATTAGGTACTCCATAAAATTTCTAAATCTTCCAAAAAACATCACGATTGATGGAGTCGAACGCTTTTTCAAAACCAATGAAAAGCAGATAAAGCTTTTTATTCCATTCTCTTGACTCTACCACCATTAGTCTGAGGATAAAAATAAGGTCAGAACACGAAATGAACCTTATTTCTTGACCATAGGATGACCTTAATGTCCTGGCCATGGGATGAGAAAGAGGATATCTAAACTTGTTGATCCGAATCTACCCATCCATTGCCTCTGGTTTCATTCTTAAAAATTCAGGGACTTCAAAAAAAAAGAATTCCCTTGACCCGTTTTAGTCAAGATGGGTCTCAGACTTTGCCGAGATTTTTCGTCTAGTTGCTTCGAGATTATAAATTTTTAGGGCAACACCACATTTTTGTTAATGTTACCATGTTGAACCGTAAAGATAAAGACGCAATTTAATTAGTTAATTTTACAAGGTTAATCCATTTTAATCCATTAGACTCATTTTAGTCAAGATGGGTCTCATATTTTGTGAAGATTTTTCGACTGGCTGCTTTGAAATTACGAAGATTTTATGGCAGCGCCACATGTTAATGTTATCATGTGGAACCGTAAAGATAAAGACACAAGATAATTTTACAAGGTTTTATCCATAAAACTCAAACATTAACAACCTTTTGATTCCCAAATGCAATTAAATTTTCAAAGAAAACTTGCAACTTCTTAAGCAGTTTGGTTTCATAAGTTTTTAGCTTATTTTCCGCCAACATTTCTTTTTTAATTTGTCAACCGCTACTATTAAAAACTACATAACTGCCTAGGGAGGTTTTTTTCATTAATATTCCTAATTTTCCTAATTTTTTAAGATTAAAATGGTTGTGCAAGTTTCCCCTCTTATCCCCTAAATATAATCATATTTCATTTCTACCGTCTAGGTTACTTTAAATGGCATTAAGAATAACATCCAGAAATATGATAAAAAAAAAAATACTTACTCCTTTGTAAAAGGCAACTTTTTTGGCAAGGTCTTCAGCAGCTCTTCTGTTTTGAGCTTCTAAATCGTCCATCCTACAAACAAAAACAGAAATAAAGTTAAGTTCTTAAATAAACAAAAATCGCATGACCCATTTAAAAGATTATCCTCTTTGGCTTGGGAAAAAAAAAAATCATGGTCATCTGATGTCTTCATGAATATTGAAATGTCGTGAGTTAGCTAACGTTTAGTCCAACACTTTAACTTTTTCACATGCTGACCAATGGTTTGCGCAGAGCAAGTGCCAATCTCTTGATTTTCTGCCTTCGGCCAGGAGTGCAATACATGGTTGCAATACATGGTTGGGGGAAATTCATCCAAAACTTCCCGTCTTCCCCTTCCACCCAGATTTCTCCAGGTACCCATTCAGAGATGGGGTCGACTCTGGCTGAGCTTACAGAGTCAGACCACTGACCCCCATTACTAACCAAATAACCAGCGAAATTGGGACCTCAACCCATGTCCTCAGCATTTCAAGCCTAACGCGCTAATCACTCGGCTACGATGGATCAGTTACAGATGTATTAACAACAGGCTAGAGAAAGCATGGGTTTGGATAAGCTCTTTCTTCTTCTTTTCCATGCCGTATATAAGGTATTTCCTAAGGTCTTTGGTGAGGCAAAACTGGCCATTCAGGTCTGATTCTCAATTACCATCAATTGCCATGACTATTTTTAGCCGTTATCTGCACGCATATTTGAATATTTTCCTTATAATGTCTGGCGTCTATTCAGTTAGAAAATATGTTCGTTCAGTATGGGAAAAATATTCAAACATGCGGTGGCAACAATTTTTCAGGCAGTGAAACTTTAAAGTAGAGAAGATCTGATTATTAAAGAAAGTATTACATGGGAGGCATATTCCTCCATTCTTAGCAAACTCTACTGCTCGACTATGATTTTCTGAGTCTCAAATCTATCAGACAGCAAAGCAAAAAAAAAAAAAAAAAAAAAAAAAAAAAAAAAAAAAAAAAAAAAAAAAAAAAACAAACTACTCATACACTGGTTAAGTATTCCGAAAAATTTGAGACTCGTGATTTCAATCATGACTGTTGGGATCTTGAGGGTTATCGAAACTTCCTGAATTTACGGATGACCAGTCGGAGCCAAATTAATTTATAATAGGCTGGACGAGCAAGGGTTTGGGGAAGCTCCTTACAGTTCTTCTTCCATGCCACAAGCAAAGTAAAATACCTTTATTTACAAAAATATTAATTGCTGTTTTTGTCGGCGAAGAATAGTCTTGTTTTTTTTGGTGATCTTATCGAACAGGATGTCGTAAAACATCAGGCGGGAATCCATTTCAGCGTAAATGTATATTTCTAGTCTTTATTTGATAAAAAAGAAAGAAAGAAAGATCAAACCAAAGGCGAGTGCCAGTTTCTGCCATTTTTTAACCAGAAACACCAATTTTGACACCATTTGGCTTAGGAGTTTACCAAAATCTATCAAAATAACCTCTCATTCTGCATCATTGCACGTTCACTCCTAAGCATATTTGCAATCCACCCAAAATTAGCAGGCCTGACAAACAATCTTTTTGTAAGCTTAAAATAACTGAATAGATTTGCTTTTAAACTTAATTCGTTTGTGCACCGTTTATAATGTGCACCGTTTTAATTCGTTTGTGCACCGTTTGTGCATTCGTTTATTGCATGGTTGTGCACCAACTATTAAGGGAGAGACCAGTAGAATTGTGTTGGTAAATATTTTCTTTAACCAAACTGCCTTTCTACTAATTATTGAAATGGAGTAAAACACAAGAAACGGGATAACAGGGATACAAACATTTTTATACAAACTTTACTATATATAAAAATGATAAAAAAAAAGCCTCAACAAAATAACACACAAATAATAAAAAACGCTATCCAAAGAAAAAATGAAAACAATAGCTATAACTGTTTCTCCGCATCTGTCCAGCGTTTGGATTTTTCTCGTTTTTTCTTTTTCAAAAATTTCTTTTTTTCTTTTTGAATTTTTTTTTGATTTTCTTCCAATTTCCCCCTCATTCCTTTTCCCATTAATAAAGGCTTCCAGATGTGAAACTAAAAAAATTTGAACTTCTCATATTATTTGTTTAAAAAAGCTTTTTTGTATTTATAGTTCATTGTTTTATTATAAGTTTTACCTGTCTTCAATATTTTATTTCGTCTATCTGTTTGTTGTTGTTTTTTGAGGAGGAGGGGGGCTCAGAAGTGTATTTTTTCCACAGTTTTTAAAGTTTCATGACGGATCCTGAAGATCAATACGCAGAACGAGATTTTATCTCTGCATTTCATTTTACAGAGTAAGATAGTCTTTCATAGAAGCACAACGTTCCGATATATTTTTAAGTTTTCTTGGAGGGGAGGGGGTAAAAGCTTTCCATTTGACGGGGGATAAGAAGGTGGCAATCCTTAACTCAAATCACGGTAAAATTAGAAAAATATAAAATCGAGTAACTATATATTTAGTCTAAATATAATTAGAAAATATATTATTAACTATACAATTAGAAAAAAATATAAGATCGAGTAACTATATATTTAATTCTCCTGGATCATTTGGTTCTACAGACCCCCTCCCTCTAGAAAAAGTTAAGCCAAAATAAACCTTTTTGTATATTTATATCCCCCCTCGAAACATACTATTACCTAACCATAAGAACTTGCCCTCGGTTAAACCAAATTCCACATCATATTTGCATTCAGGACAGGGAATGGTTTTCACCTAGGAAATTTTCAAGAAATCTCTGTTAAAAGGGTGGGGGATCATGAAATAGTGCCTAAAATAGAATTTTTCGAAAGAATTGTATAGGCTACAATTTCAATTAATAAAATCTTTCAATTCCCTTGAAATTTCGGCAGTAGCTACGTGCGGTCACAATACTCCCACAGTTAGCTTACGTTAGAAATCTATTGTATATGCATTGATGGTCACCAAAAGAAATGATAATTTGCTTGTGACGCCATCTTCGTTTTCTAATATTTTTCCGCTAATTTAAAAAGATCAAACAACTTTGCAAACTTAGATTATTTCGCCTATCAAAGAGACAGTCCAGAATAGAATCGCCGTTGTGTTGTCCTCGGTGGGCCTACCTTCCAATGATTGTGCAGTGGTAGTAGCCAATACTGTCGATCTGACTTCTCAGAGAAAAGAATTGTGGAGAGCAATATATTGATGGAGAGGCTGGTGATTCTAATCGACCAGGACGAGATTTCTGCAAACTCACGGTAAATTTAAGATAAGACTACAACCCATCATACAGAATTTGACTCAGCACTCTGTGTCCTCATCATACTTCACTCTGTAAGCTTACCCAGAAGAGTCGCTCCAAATGGGTGCCTGGAGAAATTCAGAGAAGCCAATCAGGAAGGGCGTGAAAGCACAGGATGGCTGGCTCCCAAACCTCGATTGTACTTCCTGGCTGAAGGGGCCAAGCACCGGACATCAGCATCACCAGTAGGGACTGAAGTCCAGTCATGTATTTTTTACCATTTTTAACCTAATTTTTTTATGATCTTTCTAAACACATTGGGATCCCAGCTCCATATATGAAACATCCAACAGTCTGTACCTATGATTTTGTTAATGAAGCGTGTAGATTTTAAAAGCGTGTAGATTTTAAGATGCATTTTAAAAGCCCTTCTTTTTACAACTATATATATACTTGTCAGGACATTAAATAGACAAAAAAAAAATACTTGATAAAATTTCAAACATATATTCTGAGGACATTGTCACAAGAAGAAAAAAAAAAAAACTGAATGACACTTTTAACAAATCTGAGTTTCTAGGCGCCATCTTTTTAATTCAAAACTATTGGTTGGCAGTTTATTCAGACACCATACAACTTATTTTCATAAACATAGTCAATGACTGAATCTTGAATCAAATATTTGACACTTTCTTTTCTCCGCAGAGCTCGTCTAATTTTTGTTGAGCTTATTTCATTAGTAATCCATTCAGTCACAAGAAATATATTGTTCTTATTCTGAGTTAAAGCATCCGAATCATAAATGAATTTCTCAGGACAGGAGCCAGCACGCGATATTACAACCATTCCATGGTGGCCAACTATATGATCTATATCTTCATCTAGCCACAAGTTTGGTATAGCAAAGGACTCAAGCAGATCAGCACCACAAACCAGTTTCACATTTAGCTTTTCAGCCTCTTCTTCTTTAGCTGAGCATACAATATGACTTGCCCACATTGGTGGTATCTCATTTGAAGAGAGCAATGAATTAAGATAGGATTCGTAAAAGTTTAGAGTTGCTCTGGTTCTACTCCAACCAGGGCGAGTGACTTCCCAGTCTGATACTGATATCCAGGAAGAACTAGAAACTGAACGCTGACACATTTCAAGCCTATGCACAGCTGGAGCTAAATCTTTCTTGCCATATGCATCATGCACTGGGGATATTATGCCCCCAAGAACCGAAAATGAACCAAGCTTGTGAAGATGATCCTTGGCAAGTTCGAAGATTCTCAAGTGCGCATTAGTTGGAGGGTTAAAAGCACCAACAGCAACAAGCGCAACGTGGAGCTTTGATGACATCTCTGAAACAGAACAATGTTTTACTCTCCAGCCTTATTCATTGTTTTAAGCAAAAATAAATGTCAAATCAGTTAAACAGAAACAGATCCACATACAGCAATTACAATAGTCCACAGACGGAATTTCATCATAGTATTTCCATTGGATGACCAATTTTTTCAATTAAGAAATTGCGTAGTAATTTTTTTCAGCTTAGCGGACTGATTATAAATAATCATAAAGAACAGACTCACAAACATCTAATCCTAATAAATCAATTGCTGCAAGGACAAATGATTAACAAATCTTTTGCACAAATATCTTGGACCCTTGTCAGATTGCAGCAGAAACTCAGCAAGACAATAATAGTACAACTGTTGTTGCTCAAGTGAAAACTCAAACCCATGTCTGCCAATCAGACCTTGCACTTCACTTAAGCCCTTTTTTTCACTCAAGCTGGTTTTAAACCAGCTTGAGCTGGTTAAAACTACGAGAAAATTTCTTATAATCAAAAGCCATTTTTAATACACAGTTTCTTAATTCTTGAGGTATGTTGCTGGTATCTTTTTTTCGTTTTCCTTGTATGTTGAATTATTACAGGTTCACCTGCGGTAAATTTTGTAAATTTAGCACTTGTGCAGTTTGCTCTGTTTTATTACACAAAATAGGCCATGTATTAAATATTTCCTATGGCATTGTCAGTCCTGGCTTGGTTGTGAGTTTGGTAGAATAATCAATGAGTAAAATTGACAAATTGGAAAACCGAGACCAAAGGCCTACTTCTGTCCACTGATCATATACACTGACAATTCTTACGAGATTACACTTCAAACAAGGTGAAATACGCCAAATTATCTGCCAAAAAGTGTCTCCCCCTAAAAAAAAAAAAATTGTGTAAATGTTAGCCCTGACGATGATTCTTGAAAATTCCATGTTGTTTGGTTTTTCCAAGTTGTTTCTTTTAGATTTTTTTTTTTTTTTTGCATTTTCTTCTAATTTCTCTTGTAACGCTGAAGAGCAGAGGCAGTTGTCCCAAAATATTCGCTTTATTTGTCCAGTATTTTTGTCTGCATAAAAAAAATTATCATCTTCATTTATTCAGCTTTGTAATGACATAAAATGTCTTCATTGATGTTTCCTTGGCTGTAGCTAGCCTCTTACAAAAATACAAGTAAGTATTGTCATTTTACTGCAGAAAGTAGGTGGGGTTGAGAAGTGGTAGGGGCCTCTGAAATTTCATCTGCTCTATAGCCTTGGCCAAAAATAGCTTATCTTGTATTATTGAAGCAAACTGAATGTCCAATAAGAGAAGAACACCTCAGAACATTGTCATTCTCATTTCCTACTGGCCCACAGTACTTGCCTGATAAATTTAAAGGTGACCTTGGGGTCCAAACGCCCATTTTGACCCTCTAATTATACAAATAAGAAATCCTTGCTCTGAAAGGGGGAAGGGTCTTTTACCAGCCACAGGTCCATTTCTTCCCTGACACCACACAAATTGAAAATAATTGCATGATCCCTTTTCAAAAGAGGTGAGAAATTAGTAACCAGGAGAGGAAGATTAGTCACCTTTAGTTCTTGAAACCTATAAGCCCAAAAATTGTTGCACTGTTCTGATCCAAGAAGGTACAATATGCCTGCCCTTTCCCCTGAAAATGGGGATGAGAGGAGCAGAGTTGGTAATAGAAGGACCACTAGCCAAATTTTTGCCTTCAGTTGATTGTTGCAACACATTAAGTCTGAGCTCGTTTTTAAACATGTTTAAAATGCATGTTTTTCCAGCATGTTTTGCACCATGTTTTGCACCACCGCAAGAAGCGTCCAGCTCTTAGAAATTTTCAAGGAAGTGTATCTCATTTCAAAAGTTTTGAAAAAAAATCTGATACAATCAAAATTTATCAGAGTTTCTTCCTCATGATAGTTGATGCTCTTCAAAGAGAATCAATCCGCAATAAAAAGGAAATTGCAACTCTCTTACTTCAAAAATTTATTTTCTTACCATGGGCCATCTTTCAAATTTCATTATCAAGAAGGGAGGAATTGGAAGTTCCAATTTCTCCTGCATTGAGGGAGATATCATAGTTTAAGAGGTACTGCATATACTACACATCTACCTTATTCCTAAACATGGAAGATACAACAACAAACTTAATATAATCAAAAAACAGAAGAAACTACTTGTAGAAATAGATGGTAGCACTATCAGACATGTGGAAAAATGCTTCTTTTTTGGATCTCTAAATTTCTCTAGGCATTATCCTAAGAAACAATTCGGCAATGAGGCTAGGAAACTGTTGCACATCTTACACGATAAATTTTAATCCAAAATTCAAATTGAAAGTGCCTGCTGCTTGACTACTTTCCACTTAAAAAAATGACCTGAAGAAACAAAAGCTTCACAGACCACCTTCAGGTTGTTCTTTCTGACATAGACTATGAAAATCCACTTCAGCTTACACACTGTGTCTCTTGGTCAAGGAACACCAGTAACTATCCTTTTCAGCCCTGGATAAGGATAGCATATAGTGCAGCTTTCCAATGTGGAACGTTCATCAATCAGACCAGATGTCCATGTTTTCTGTAGAAACCACAGAGATTAGTACCTTAGCATGTTTTTGTGACAAACTAAAATAAGCGGCAGAAAAAAGGACAAAGTCAAAATTCAGCTCTGGCAACACAAACAAAACAAAGAATGACACCAAGTTCAAAAGAAATTGTCAAAATTTGCAAGACAAATGCTACAAATTACCACGGTTTACCGAACAAATTACCACAAATGCAACTACCTGTCAAACCCTCCAAAAAGAGACTTGCAAGAGCATACTTATGCAAAATTAAAAACTAGTAAGATTGCTTGAAATAAAGGTTTCATTTTCAAAAGTAGGCTATATTTCAAATAAATTTGAAATAAAATTTCAGTTAGTCAATACTTTTTATTGCAGATTTGAAAGGGATAAATTTAAAAGATAAAAGCAGCTACAAAAATAAGGTATTTTCACAACAATAAAGCCAAATTAACTGTTACAAATATTTTATATCAAGAAATTTAACACAGATAAGTGTCAAACTGCCCCTCAGATCCACCAAAATACTAGAGTGTTAATTTTACTTTTCCAAAAACTAGAGAAAATTATTTTTTCGAAGGAATAATATTTAAAAGAAAAAAAACAATTGATAAAACTATACTACAAGTTAGATAAATTGATTGTTACAGATATATCGACATGACATTTTAGCAGCATATAATTTCTTAATGCTACAACGAAGACAGAAAAATTATATAAATAAATTCTTTTTTTATACATGAAGTATGTATGAGACTCTTCTGTTTGGGTGATTAGAGAGGGGCAACATCACCCTGCTATTCATTGCAAGGTTGGCTTCTTTGTTAATTTTAATTGCGTTGCTCAACCTAGATTTTGGTTTTATTCCATATATTTTTTTTTTCATAAAATCAAATTCAGTTTCTTGCAAGAGTTTAACATTCTACAGAAAGTGTGGAGTAATAAACGCAATATTGCATTTTGCAAAGTTTTGTATTATTCTTGACTAGGGTAAAAAAATATGCTTTCTGTTTCTGCTTTTGAGAGGAAAGTTCTGCTCAAGTAAGCAGCAGGCAATTTCAAATGGCAGATTAGTAGACAAATATACTTAAGATGTCCAACAGTTTCCTGATCCCCCTGGACAAAATATTCTTTTAGAGTAATAAATATAAAAAAAATCAGATTCCCAAAAAAAGCATTCTCCCATAGCCCTGGAAGTGCAACAGTCTACTGTTATAGGCCATTTCATTTTGTTACTTTTATTTTCTGTAGTTTAGACTGAGCATGAGAAACAATAGCAGATTTTCCTCCTAAACTTTAACGGTTTCTCATTGATAAAAAGATTAGGGGCTTTCCTTTCCTCCTTTCTCTGGTGTGATATTAAAATATTCTCCTTTGGGAAGAAAATTAATCTTAAAACTAAAAGAGATAACCTAAATTTTTTGCCACTGCTTCATATAATCAATGCTCCTTGGCAATACAATAACTGTGCATTGCAAAAGTTTTTTTAACAAAGAAACAATTATTCTACTCAAAAACAATATGAGACTTGACAAAAAAAACAAGCAGAGACAAAAATTGGGCCTGTGGCTCCTCCAGCATTATTAGGAAGCCTAATGCCCCTCCAGTATCCTCTCCCATCCATTTTTTTGTTTATAGGAGAGAAAATATGTATTACCTTCTTTGAAGTGGAATCATGCAAGGATTGACATAATGGTTTTTAAGTAACAATGCTGAAGTGGCTGTGAGTAAGATCTACAAAACTTTTTTTTTTATTCAGAAACAATAGGCTACATGCCTGTGCTAATTTGTCTACCTTTCTGTATGTAAATTAGTTGTATTCTCTTTGTCACTCAATAGGATTGAACTGCTATTTCAAATAATGTGAAAGTGCCATTTGTAAATCAAACAAAATGTATAGGGGTTTCTCTTGATTCTCTGTTTAAAATGAACTGTCAAGTACAGCATGCACTGAGGACAGCCCATCAAACTTGAAATATCTGGGAGTGTCTGGTAGGCAAATTATGGGGGGCAGATAGAAAAGCCCCAAAGTCAATCTGTATTGCAGTTGTTTGATACAGAATAAAATATATATTCCCAGTCCTGAGGGGAATCTGCTGATGGGTTGAGTCCTGATCAGTCCTGAGGGTTGAACTGCTAGTTCTAATAGTTTGAATGCACTATTTGTAAATCAAGCAAAACATATAGGAGCTTCCCTTGATTATTTGTTTAAATAGATTGTCAAGTAGAGCATGCAATAAGGAGAGCCAGTCAAACTTTCAACATAATGGAATGTAATGCATCTGGCAAATAATGGAATGAAAACGGAGAAATCCTGAAGTTAATCTGTATTGCAGTTGTTAGAAACATAATAAAACATGCATTCCCAGTCCCGATAGGAATTTCTACAGGCAATGTAAAAAAAACTGAAGTCATTCAAAACTACCATTTCCAGTATTGGACCTTATTTTGCTCAAGAGTTCCAATTAAGCTATGTACTGAGAATAATCCCATGTGCCATGAATGCCTAATCAAATTCCTGCACTGAGAATGAGGGCAAGAAAAATTCAACCAAATCAAGGTAAGAGGACTTATATCTAGGACATATTTTAAAATGAATTTAAAATGAATATCCAAACCAAAAACTAGTAAAATTGAGATATATTTAAAAATTAAAGAACTTCTTGATCATCAAAACTAGTTAAAATGCATAAAATTAATTTATAAAGGTTAAAAATGGGACAAGACTCTCCTGCTTATACCAAACATGAAAAAGAAGATTGATGAGTTTGACTTGACCCAGGTTTTCTGGACTTGAAACGACAAAGATTTTATCACCTATCAGTATCAGAAAACTGAAATATATTTCATTTGTAACAAAACAACTTGCCACCTTTTGAAATATAGTGTCGTTTCCAAGCCTTAAGGAGTAGATACAGTAGCTGTTCCCATTGTTATAGTACTGTGGCAAAAATTTGAACTAGAGATGGGTCATAGAAGATAGAGCTATAAAAGAATGTGTTGATAGTTGGCATCTTTTTACACAACAGGAGCAATAGCCATTGAAAAGACTCAGGGTGTTTTAATTAGGAACATTTTTAGATAATCACAATTACCAAAAATGGAAAAAGCATTATGTTCAAATTTATCCATGATGACCTTGTACAATACTCAGCTGTCCTATCCATTGTGGTATCCTAGAAAACAATAGCCCAAGGTAGATTTTTTAAGCACATGAAGCAGCATTTTTACAAACAATAGGTTCAGATTGCAAATCACACACAAAGTAAATCAGAATAATAAATATTAATCAAAAGAATGGGAATTTGTTACAATACTACATACTCAAAAGATATGTATATTAAAATAAAAGCAAAGACTCAACAAGAAGATCTATGTTTATCTATGGAGTACACAAATAATACAAACTCAGACTTAGGGTGATATCAGAATAATAGATAATAATAAGAATAATAGATAAACTAATCAAAAGAATGGGAATTTGTTACAATACTACATACTCAAAAGATATGTATACTAAAATAAAGGCAAAGAATCAACAAGAAGATTTATGTGTATCTATGGAGAATACAAATAATATAAACTCAGACTGAGGGCTGAAAATGATAGAACAAACATACCCTAATGTAAAGTTTGCAAACATAAAATAGCTGACCCAGCAATAGCTTTATCAGAACATACTTTGAAACATAACTGCAAAATCAGTTTTCATCCATGGTATCCTCTTCTTATAGCCTAGTGATATTTAAGTGTATGTAATAGTTGTTCAGTGTTTTACAGATAACCTGTATTAATTGTTCTGATAAGTGTTGTGATGCCTTTTTAATTCCTGTTATTTTGTTGTTTTCCCTATTTTGTAGTCCATCTCTGTGTACTTTTTTATAGTGCCTTATGGGTTACAAAAACAAATAAAAAAAATACATAAATGTATCATATCCTGCAAAACATATTGTGCAACTATCTGAAGAATACTAACAATTTAAGATAGTCTTTATAAGATGAATGCACCAATTATAGGCATGTCCTTAATTAAGACATAGCAACATTTCTTGAATCAAGTCAATTATATGAAATTTATAATTGTTGCTGCAATTTATTTTGTCTTTAACAATTTCTTTTCATCCAGATTGCAGTAATAAACAAATATAGGTGTCAAAGCAATAGGATTGTATATAGATTGTTCACTAGCCTGTCAAAATAACAAAAAAAGAAAAACTTTATAGATAATAGATTATTTTGAACTTATAATGTAGAAATTATTTGTAACTTCCAGGGCAAGTGCTATTGTATACAATTTTACCCTGATTTGGGCTAGCTTGCATGTGCATCTCCAGAAAGTTTCATTTACATAGTCTAGCCAATACTTTAAGATAGCCTAGTCCTAGCAATCATACAATAAACAAGTTTTCCACAGGTATTTATTCTAGTTTGGTGGTTGACCCTTTCAAAATTCTAGTTTATGAGCTTCTTGAAATATTGGAAAGTAACCTACAATAGTTGAGTTAGGCAAATCAAAATTTCAGGAATGAATCCAGGGCCAAAAACATATAATGAGAAGTTATTGCTGAGCTGGTATGTCAACCCTTTTTTTTATTTCAATGGATCAGAAGATTGTATACATGACAAGCCTATGCCTGTCTGAATTTTGACAAAAATGTTTTATGTAAATTTTTAGTTTTCAATCTTCTCTTCATTGACTTAAGTTTTTGAAAATGCAGTTCTTGCTACTTAAATTACCTTAAATTGCAGCTTGAAGAAATCTAAGAATTTCCTTATCTTATCAATCTAAGGATTTACTTCAGTACAATTTTAAGCCATATAAAGGGTTTATTTTAGACTTAACAAATGATTTTAGGCTATTGATTTTTAAAATCTTATAAAAAGGTTAAACATTATGTTTATGTTCTGTTAATTTGAAGAAATGCCTTTGGGCAGAATGGAGATTATACAGCTTTTCAGTTACAGATTAAATTTGTTTTAAAAGATTCTTTGGCAATGGGATGGCCTTGGTTCAAACAAATTTGGTTGAAGTGATTCTTGCAAGTGAATATTACATATAGAGCATAGCAAATTAGTCCATAAGTCCTGTGGGCAGCATGGCAAGGTCTGTATTCTGATTGGTTGAATTGTTAGTTCATATTTATGACCTACTTTTTGTTTGCTTTTCAGGTTTCAGGCCAAATAATTAATCAATAAATATAGAATACAGACCTCACCCCACTGCCTGCAGGGCTCAGGGACTAGTTTGCTTTGCTCTATAGGTAATATTCTTTTGCAAGAATAACTATTCAACCAAATTTGTTGACTCAAATCTTTTGACAGTAAAATTATAGCAGTTCATATAAGCACTTTTTTAGCTCTTAAAAATGACAAATTTTCAAAAAATTACAATAGTTCCTATAGCTGACTTACCAATAAAGCAAACATACAACTTGATGCCTTTTTTATATTCTTTACAAATATAATAATTACTTCTACAACAAATTCAAATTTAAGCCCTTCTTAAGCTCTTAAAAATGATGAATTTTCAATTAAAGTACAAGTTATCCATTGTTTCTGACAAAATAATACTATGTTTTCACCATGCTGTTTTCAACAAAATAATACTACATTTTCTCATTGCTAGAATTATTTATAATAAGGTTAGTTTAGGTTAGGTTAAAAAGTGCTTAAATTTGAATTTAAGGTAGAAGTGATAATTATATTTGTAAAGAGCATAAAACGGCACCAAGTGATATGTTCACTTTATTGGTAAGCCAGTTATATGAACTGCTATAGTTTTACCCTTTTGACTTCCTACTATACAGAAATTACCAGTGATTACCTTAAATTGCAGCTTGGAGCAATATAAGGGTTATCCATCCTTGTGATGCTCCATGAAAAAAAGAATTTGTTTGGTGAAGATTGTGGCTGTTAGATTAGACTTTTGTGGAGGACTCTGCAGCTTCCCAATTGTAAAGGAACTCCTGGCAGAGCCATTCCTTATCAAGGTGGGACTTGAACATGTCAGTTGAAGTAGCAGAAATTGTTTCTTCAGAGAGCTGGTTCCACATATTGATGATTCTTTGGCTGAAGAAGTGGCTTCTATGTCTATTCGTGGAATGCTGCATGGAGAGCTTCAATGAATGTCCTCTAGTACCAGAATGCAAGGGCTGTGCAAAGAGACTGGGAAGGGTGTTTTTAGTGAGGATTTTTTTGGTTAAAATAATGTCACCCCTTTTCCTTTGGTATGTCAGCATTGGCAGCTTCAAATGACGTAGTCTTTCTTTGTATGGAAATTTATTCATGATGCTAACCATCTTAGTAGCATCATGCTGTACATCCTCAAGCAACTTCTTATCTTTTTTAAAGAAAGGGGCTGCTTTTCTGCTAGAAAAGTAGGCTAACACTGACATTTATGTAGTTTGTGCTTCAAGTTATTGCACATCTGAGATTTAAATAAGATTCATCATATGATTATGATGGAGGGGGGGTAAGTATAGTGGGTCTGCATGCCTAATGTGTTAGGTGCAATTATTCTGCCTATTATGAAGTAAGAATTGTTTTCTAACTTAACACCATCCAAATAGGTCTACTTCAGATGGTATGAAGGGTGTGAATCCAAATACTTTGGATGCTTTCTTTATTTTTTCAATGAGTATTTCTGCTGTTTTTCTAAAAATTATTCAAGCTGTATTGTGTTAATAACTTTCTACACATAAGCTATAATATATTGACTTATGTCTTTTCAAATGAGCATAAAAGCAGAATTTTTTATGTGTTTATTTCAAATTCTATTTTTAAAGTTTTGGTTTGTATTAACAAGGATTGCTCTTTATTTACTGTTTGCTTCTATAGCCACATATCTTACCTTACTTTAAATTACCTTAAATCACAGCTTGGAGTGATATAAGGATTATCCATCCTTGTGATGCTCCATGAAAAAAAAGGAATTTGTTTGGTGTAGATTGTGGCTGTTAGACTAGACTCTTGTGGAGGACTCTGCAGCTTCCCAATTGTAAAGGAACTCCTGGCAGAGCCATTCCCTATCAAGGTGGGACTTGAACATGTCATTTGAAACAGCAGAAACTGTTTCCTCAGACAACTGGTTCCACATATTGATGATTCTTTAGCTGAAGAAATGACTTCTATGTCTACTCGTGGAATGCTGCATGGGGAGCTTCAATGAATGTCCTCTAGTACCAGAATGCAAGGGCTGTGCAGAGAGACCAGGAAGGGTGTTTTTAGAGAGGATATTTTTTGGTTAAAATAATGTCACCCTTTTTCCTTTGGTATGTCAGTGTTGGTAGCTTCAAACGAAATAGTCTTTCTTTGTATGGAAATTTATTAATGCTGCTAATCATCTTAGTGGCATCATGCTGTACATCCTCAAGCAACTTCTTATCTTTTTAGAAGAAAGGGGCTGCTTTTCTGCTAGAAAAGTAGGCTAACACTGACATTTATGTAGTTTGTGCTTCAAGTTATTGCACATCTGAGATTTAAATAAGATACATCATATGATTATGATGGGGGGGGGGGGGGGGTAAGTATAGTGGGTCTGCATGCCTAGTCTGTTAGGTGCAATTATTCTGCCTATTATGAAGTAAGAATTGTTTTCTAACTTCACACCATCCAAATAGGTCTACTTCAGATGGTGTGAATCCAAATACTTTGGATGCTTTCTTTATTTTTTCAATGAGTATTTCTGCTGTTTTTCAAAAAATTATTCAAGCTGTATTGTGTTAATAACTTTCTACACATAAGCTATAATATATTGAATTATGTCTTTTCAAATGAGCATAACAGCAGAATTTTTTATGTGTTTACTTCAAATTCTATTTTTAAAGTTTTGGTTTGTATTAACAAGGATTGCTCTTTATTTACTGTTTGCTTCTATAGCCACATATCTTACCTTACTTTAAATTACCTTAAATCACAGCTTGGAGTGATATAAGGATTATCCATCCTTGTGTTGCTCCATGAAAAAAAAAGAATTTGTTTGGTGTAGATTGTGGCTGTTAGACTAGACTCTTGTGGAGGACTCTGCAGCTTCCCAATTGTAAAGGAACTCCTGGCAGAGCCATTCCCTATCAAGGTGGGACTTGAACATGTCATTTGAAGCAGCAGAAACTGTTTCCTCAGACAGCTGGTTCCACATATTGATGATTCTTTGGCTGAAGAAATGACTTCTATGTCTACTTGTGGAATGCTGCATGGGGAGCTTCATTGAATGTCCTCTAGTACCAGAATGCAAGGGCTGTGCAAAGAGACCAGGAAGGGTGTTTTTAGAGAGGATTTTTTTTTGGTTAAAATAATGTCACCCTTTTTCCTTTGGTATGTCAGTGTTGGTAGCTTCAAACAAAATAGTCTTTCTTTGTATGGAAATTTATTAATACTGCTAACCATCTTAGTGGTACAATACTAGACATCCTCAAGCAATTTTTCATCTTTTTTGAAAAAAGGGGTTGCCAATGACATTCCAGCTTCCAGGCATGGACATCCAAGCACCTTATATAACTTCATAAGAACTCTAGGGTGTTGGCTGGAGATGGTTCTTTTTATGATACTGAGGGTTTTATTTGCAGTAGATGAAACAGACTTAGCATGGCTGCTAAACTTTAATTGGTTACCTTTAATAACCCTAAGATCTCTTTCATAGGAAACAGCAGAAAGGAAGTTGTCTTGAAGGAAATACTTATGATGCTTGTTGTGTGATGACTGGAAATAGTATTTAAAATATAATTTCATTCATATTATACAACCTCAACATTTTTCTTGGCTTCAAAACCCTGCCTACTTTATGCATTTTTAGGTTGTTGAAGGGGGATTTTAGAAAGCTCAAAAATGGATTTTAGAAAGCTGAAAAATGGATGCACTTCTAGAATAAGCATTTCTAAGTGCTCTAAATTGGAGTTACTAGCTTAGACAGCTTGTGATGAGATTAAAAATTTGCCAAAATCAGAATTTTATCACCAATCTCCTCAGAAAGAAACAATAGGATATAATTCTGAAAACTGAGCTACTTTTAGAATTCCTAAAATACTAGCTTACATTGTTTCTAAGAGCATTTCAACTTATAGGCCTACACCTTTCTAATAGTAAAGTATATATCCAAAATTTATATTCTTCATGAATTCTCTGGCTGCTTAGCCTATCTGCCATTAAATTAATTTGAAAAGTCAGGACTGGAAAATAAAGGGAGAACATAATTTGGGCCATATAACAGAGCATTAGATAGGGGATTAAAGTGAACTGCTATTAGGAATGATGTAGGCCTATCCTAAATAAGTATTTTAAAGTTTTCAAATTTTTAGTGTAAACACCTAGACTAGTACCAAAGTGTTTTCAAAACATTTTTTCGGTAAGTCAAATATCCAAATAAAACACTGCATATAACTAACCTCCACTTAATTCAAATATATGTGAATTTTCGTCTTCAGCAACCTTATGATTAGAAGCAGGCTATTGGATTTTAATTTTAATGCCTTTTTTGTGTAAAGATTCGACAGATGGCGCGAAAAACGAATAGCTATTCAAAAGAGTGTATAGAGTAAAAGGTAAAGAATACACCACTAGACTTTTAAAGTCCCTACCAGTGGCGCTGAGACCCGTTACATGGTCCTTAAGCCGAAAATGGAGGAATTTAGCCCACCCATTCTGTACTTTTGAGCACCCTTCCTGTTTTCCCTCCCTAGATTTCTCCAGGTTTCCATTTAGATGTGGATCGACTATTACTGAGCTTGCAGAGTAATGCCACTGACCCCTGTTCCAAACCAAATAACAAGCGACACCGAAACTTGAGCCCCCGTTCTAACAGACAAAGTGTTTCAATCTAGTGCGCCAATCACTCGACTAGGACGGCCCCAAGATAGAACATTAAGATAAAAATGTTCTTGTTGTTGAAATGGTAAACCGTGAATCATTCGTCAAGTCTGTTTTAAGCTCAATAAATGGTATAATTAAGTAGAACTGAACTTTTTTAATCTTGTACCCTTTGTATTAAACTCCAATGATCTCTAAATCTGGGAGAAAAATTCAACAAGATGGTAAAACCCTAGATTTAGATAATAAACTGTATACAACATATTTAATTGGCAGTAAGGGTATTCGGAAATGACCTGCTGATTTTATTTTCAACGAAAAAACCGATTTTCAACCAATAAACTTTAAAGAAAACATGACAGTTATATAAGAAGATTGTATAAGACAGTTGTATAAGCACAACAGATTCCCTTGAAGCATTGACACAATGAGCAGGATTGAAAACTGAACTAATTGTAACGCTTGTTCGGGAAAAACGTGAAATGACCTGATGCTGGTCTTGACAAGTGAGCAAAAATAAATATGAGAACACACATAATGTGGGCGCTAGGAAAGAAAATACGTGTGTTCTGAATAGTGATGGTCAAGGGGAAAAATAAAGTAGGGAACTTTAGCATTGGAGAACGGGAAAAGAACTTCAAGTTGCAGTGGCAAAGAATTTAATGTGTCTTTGTAACGAAAAAAACTAAGAATAGAGCAATGCATCATAAGATGTAATTCCAAGAATCAAGAGAAATTCCAAACCCAGTTTCCTTTACATGCATTTTGTTTTATTTTATTCTAATAGAACAGAGTCAGTGTATATTTATGACATGCTTTTATCACCAAACCGAGTTGGCCCATGCTGAGTCATTCAAAAGGGGAAGGACTGGGACAAGCTGTGACGAGCACCAAGTCTACTGGTTCTTCTGGGCCTTTCCTTATTTATATTTGAGTCAGTAGGGGGTAAATTTCACCCCAGGTTCCACCACTCTTTTGATTGAAGTGGCTGCTTACTTTGCTTATGTGTAGAACCAGACCTGTAAACAAAACCAGAAATATGCGATAATTAGTTAATTTCAGATATCAGCAAATAGTTCCTATATTTAATGTTTAAGGTCACCATATTTTTTCAATGTCTATTTGTTTGATTCGCTGAGTAGGCCAAAAGTGATCAAAATCTTGGAATGAGCATCCTATTAATAAAGATTTATGAGGTGATTACTTAACAAGTTTGTTGTAATACTACAGCTTGTAGTATTACAACAAGCTGTTGTATGCTCAAGCCTGGTATATTGGCATCTGCAACTGAGATGTCACCAATGGATTGAGAATCCATAATCTTGGAATTTCGTCTTTCGAATATTACTTGGTAAACAATCTAGCTACTTAGTTTTAATTCATACAAAAGTGTTTGCATGTTGTAAGAACAAAATTGAGAGTATTAAAGGTTTATGTATTTGTCAGTGTAATTCTAGCGAAATGAAAAGTGTTAAAACAAACTATTATCGAGGAAAGTGGCATAGATACATCATTTTTAATAAAAATATGCTGTTCGTCTGTCATTAGTAGAATTTTGTTGGCCCTGCCATAAAAAAACTTATACTAGAGTCATTTAAACACAAAAACCTATCATGATTCACGCTAAAATTTGTAATTGTGAAAAGAATAAGCTACAGACGATTTTTAATCTTTTAAAAAATGTTCCAAATCATATTTTAATTCCAGAAGAGCTTTATTTTAACTCTGTTTTATGACAACGATACAGATTCCGCAGGCAAATGAAGTAATTTGTCCTTTTTGCCCATTTTGAATTTTGATTTCCATCTGTCTGGCCTCTAGAACAGTATTTATGCTATTTAGTTTAAATATAGCAATGACAGCGTTGTCTTGGTTAAGAAGCAGAATTGCAAAATCAAAAGTTTAAAAAAAAACTTAGAATTTAAAATAGAACACCAATTAACGAAAATAATAAAAATAATTACCAGAATCCCCAGTAAATTATTTAATATATTCTATATAAACATGTTTGGTAAGTTTTGCTCTTTTAAAAAGTGTCTTAAGTTTATCCTAGTAATTTATGAGTCAATACCTTTGAGCCCATATATGTCTTTAGAGCACAAATTCGGAACAGTATAAAGTAAATCTATTAAATTTCTTTATCTAATTTCTAGTCGATAACCTTAATTAGTTCTGATACTTTTCATTAACAAAGCTCTGAAGTTTTTTTATGATGAACTCCAAAAGTTTCAGATAAATCATCAAACAGTTCGTGGTAACGAACTGTAGTAAGGAGCGATCCGGCTCAATAGTAACCAAAACTCTAAACAATGGAAGTTTGATACCAATAGCTACATCAAAAGAATCGCATTTTAATTCTGATTTTAAATATATATGTTTCATCAAGTTTAATCTTACCCATCAAAAGTTACGAGCCCGAGAAAATTTGGCTTATTTTAGAAAATAGGGGAAAACAACCCCTAAAAGTCATATAATCTTAACGAAAATCACACCATCAGATTCAGCATATCAGAGAACCCTAATGTAGAGGTTTCAAGCTCCTATCTACAATTCAATAAAAAAAACAAATTTTTTTAGCTGAAAGTAAGGAGCGACATTAAAACTTAAAACGAACAGAAATTACTCCGTATATGAAATGGGTTGTCCCTCCGCAATCCCTCGCTCTTTACGCCAAAGTTTGACTCTTTACCACAATTCTACTTTTTAAAACAATTAAAAGCTTTTGCGTAAAGAGCGAGGGATTGCGGAGGGGACAACCCATTTCATATACGGAGTAATTTCTGTTCGTTTTAAGTTTTAATGTCGCTCCTTACTTTCAGCTAAAAAAAATTAGTTTTTTTTATTTAATTTCTGAACGTTTTTGAATTAATAACGAGGGGGTTTGTACCCTCGTTAATACCTCGCTCTTTACACTAAATCGTAAGTTTTGTCCCAATTCTTTAAGGATGACCCCTGTCTCAGAAAGGCCGTAGAATAAATAGTTGAGATTACTAAAAATACATTAGCATAAAGAGCGAGGTATTTATCTCCTCCTAAATACCTCGCTCTTTATGCTAAAGTATTTTTAGAACCCCTCATATGCGTAAAAATCTCTGTTCGCTTTAAGTTTCAATGCTACTCCTTCCTTTCATTTGAAAAAACGTTTTCATGTTTATTTTTCATTGTTTTCTTATAGTAATGCTAGAAAATCCTGGGCCTTTTTCATTGAATTTTTCTTCCCCCATGACAGATTCCTCCAAGGAAAGATCCTCCAACATAGCCCACTCCCCTCAGCCCCACCCCCAAACAAAATAATATCCCCCTGAAAACGTCTGTAAACTTCCCAATAACCATTACTATATGTAAACACTGGTCAAAGTTTGTAACTTGCAGCCCCTCCCCCAGGGACTGTGGGGGAGTAAGTCATACCCAAAGACATAGTTATTATGATTTTCGACTATGCTGAACAAAATGGCTATCTCAAAGTTTTGATTCGTTGACTTTGGGAAAAAATGAGCGTGGGAGGGGGCCTAGATGCCCTCCAATTTTTTTGGTCACTTTAAAAGGGCACTAGAACTTTTCATTTCCGTTAGAATGAGCCCTCTTGCGACATTCTAGGACCACCTGGTCGATACGATGACCCCTGGGGAAAAGAAAGAAAGAAAAAAAAAAAAAAATAAAAAATAAACACGCACCCGTGATTTGTCTTCTGGCAAAAAATACAAAATTCCACATTTTTTGTAGATAGGAGCTTGAAACTTCTACGGTAGGGTTCTCTGATACGCTGAATCTGATGGTGTCATTTTCGTTAAGATTCTACGACTTTTAGGGGGTGTTTCCCCCTATTTTCTTAAATAAGGCAAATTTTCTCAGGCTCGTAACTTTTGATGGGTAAGACTAAACTTGATGAAACTTTTATATTTAAAATCAGCATTAAAATGCGATTCTTTTGATGTAACTATTGACATCAAAATTCCATTTTTTAGAGTTTTGGTTACTATTGAGCCGGTTCGCTCCTTAATACAGTTCGTTACCACGAACTGTTTGATATCTTTCAATATTGCACTTAACCCTGGAATCATGACATTTAGATTTGGAGTGATACCTATCGCTTGTGCAGCAAAACTGAGCTCAGTTATGTCATTTTTTGCCGCAGATTAATATTGAGGTAGTCCTAAATGACCATGTAGGCTGCATAATCTTGCCTAAAACATCAAAATAATTTTGGCCTTTATGCCTATGGAACTTTTTTCTTATTGACCCCGACTGATGAAGTCCAGAGGGATTTGAACACCAACACAGCAGCACACACTCCTCCTCCATCCTAATCTATTAGAAGCCTCCATCTTTACAGCCTCCCAAAAGCTACAGAACGTGTCCTAGTCATCTCAACCTTTCTCTCATTACAGCCCTAGAAAGCAGAATTAAATCACATTTCTCGTATAGCTTACTTTTGGAATGCGGCCAGTCAGACGGGTACCCAAAACCCTCCGTAGGCAATTTCTCTGGAAAACATCTAACAAATTTTCCTCCGTTTTTCTGAGCGTCCACGCTTCAGAACTATACTTGGCCACTGTCATCACTGTCATTTCTAATCTTGGTTCGCTGAATTATCTTCCTAAACTGAAGATTAAGTTTTTTGGGGTAAGGGAGGGTGGTGTGTTAGTTATAA
Organism: Artemia franciscana; assembly: GCF_032884065.1. Classification (NCBI taxonomy): domain Eukaryota; kingdom Metazoa; phylum Arthropoda; class Branchiopoda; order Anostraca; family Artemiidae; genus Artemia; species Artemia franciscana. The sequence goes on from NC_088873.1 coordinate 41,894,591, forward strand.
ACTTGAAGCGGGAGCTTCTGAGGCTCTTGACCTCTCCCCAAAGAGAACCTGAAAGAATCTTATAATTTTAATTTCTAAAACTCTCTATGTCATTCGTCTCTTTTCTACCTTCTCAAGTTCTCTCCCTTCCACCAAAATAACTTCCTGGGTACGTGCCTGATTTTTCAGCTTTTTAATGCAACAAAATTTTAGAAGGTTTAGGAAACGTAGGGAGGGGGATCACAGGTTTTCGATGAACAGTTTGACTTAGAATTTGTAATATTGTAGGCTACATACAATTATTAGGAGTAAAGGTAATGAAATGTTTTTAAAAATAATTAAAAAAATAAAGGTCTCTAAGGCCTCTAGGTAAAATGATATTTTGCTTAATGATATACTAGCGTAAAATGAGTCATACAGAAAGCTGTTGGCCAAGTTTAGAAAACAAAATTGGATTGATTAGCTAAAAAATTTAACAAGTTAAAAATTAAACTTTAACCAATAAGATGTTACTAATGAGCAGAAACATGGGTACTTGTATGATATACCCCCTACCTTATATTCTTTTAATATATTTCTCTGATACGCAACTCTAATGAAATATACCGAAGTAATATAGAAACATAATACCTTAGAAACAAATTTGGACTATAAATTTGCACAGTGGCGGGGGGGGGTGTTGGTAAAGTATAGCGGGTCTACATGCCTAATTTTTAGATACAATTAATCTGCATTTTATGTAGTAAGAATTGTTTTCTAACTTCAGACTGTCCGAAAACTTTACCAGCACCCACCCCCAACCCCCTAGTGTGCAAATATATAGCCCAAATTATATATTCTCCATCTATTTTGTTACTTCTCTTTATCTTGTCTCACGCTAAGACGAAAGAAACTAACGAAAAAACGGGATCTGTAGTGCGTCAATGAATGAACAACTTGAGCGGTAAGGGGTTGGGTTTATCATACAACTACCGATACATATGGCTCTACAACTCAATTCTTTAATTATTATTTTATTTATTATATTAATGTTTAATTTAATTGTAATTTAGTTATTGACCTGATTAATTATAATGATTAAATCGCTCCTTACTACAGTTCGTTACCACGAACTGTTTGATAAATGTGGAATTTTGTATTTTTTGCCGGAAGGCAGATCACGGATGCGTGTTTATTTGTTTGTTTTTTTTTATTTTGTTTTTTCCCCAGGGGTGATCGTATCGACCCAGTGGTCCAAGAATTTTGCAAGAGGGCTCATTCTAACCGAAATGGAAAGTTTTAGTGCCCTTTTTAAGTGACCAAAAAAATTGGAGGGCACCTAGGCCCCCTCCCACGCTAATTATTTTCCCAAAGTCACCGGATCAAAATTCTGAGATAGCCATTTTATTCAGCGTAGTCAAAAAACCTTATAACTATGTCTTTGGGGACGACTTTCTCCCCCAAAGTCCCCGTGGGAGGGGCCAAAAGTTACAAACTTTGACCAGTGCTTACATATAGTAATGGTTATTTGGAAGAGTACAGACGTCTTCTGGGGGATTTTTAGGTTGAGGGGGTTGAGAGGAGGGGGATATGTTGGGGGAATTTCCTTGGAGGAATTTGTCATGGGGGAAGAAAAGTTTCATGAACGGAGAGCAGGACTTTCTAGCATTATTTAAAAAAAAACAATAAAAAAATAAATATGAAAAAGTTTTTTCAACTGAAAGTAAGGAGAAGCATTTAAACTTAAAACGAACAGAAATTATTGCGTCTATGATGGGATCACCTCCTCCTAATACCTCGCTCTTTACGCTAAACATTTTTAGTAATTTCAACTATTTATTCTACGGCTTTTGTGATTCAGGGGTCATTCTTAAGAAATTGGGACAAGATTTAAGCTTTAGTGTAAAAAGCGAGGTACTGACGAGGGGGTGAATCCCTTCATATACGTAATAAAAACATGAGAATACGGTAGTTCGTTACGTAAGCTAATTTGTAAGTTACGTATATCTTTTTCTAATAAACATCCGTAAAAAATTAAAAGTTCTAGTTGTCTTTTTAAGTAACCAAAAAATCGGAGGGCAATTAGGCCTCCTGCCGCTCCTTTTCTCAAAGTCACTCGATCAAAACTACGAGAAAGCCAATTAGCCAAAAAAATAAATATGAAAATTTCGTTTTAATTATTCATATGCGGAGAGCCAAAATTAAAACATGCATTGATTCAAAAACGTTCAGAAATTAAAGAAAAAAAACAAGTTTTTTTAACGGGAAGTAAGGAGCGACATTAAAACTTAAAACGAACAGAAATTACTTCGTATATGAAAGGGCTGCTTCCTCATCAACGCCCTGCTCTTTACGCTAAAGTTTTTTACTGTTTTAAAAAGTAGAATTAAGAGAAAGAGTCAAACTTTAGCGTAAAGAGCGGGGCGTTGATGAGGAAGCAGCCCTTTCATATATGAAGTAATTTCTGTTCGTTTTAAGTTTTAATTTCGCTCCTTACTTCCCGTTAAAAAAATTTGTTTTTTATTTAATACATGTAAGAAACGGGCAAATTGCATAATATAGATTTCTTGCCGTTGAGGCTTTGGGATCAGGGTATCCCAATAGGTAGGATTGTTAGGCCTTCTAACTGTTTTGAACAAGATGGTTTTTCAGAGTATTTATCAGTGTTAAGGAGGGACCAAAAAGGATGATGGAGGCTGGGTGTCCTCCTACACACATTCAAGATCTCTTCAATATGCCCTGAAAGCTTTTTGTAGCAAAATTCTGACGTATTATCTTTTCCATAAAATTCTAACTGATTTTATGAGCAATAATCCGGAAGATTGCCTAGGAATCACAAGGCTCGAGTAAATCTGGTCAATTTTGGCCTGATATACCTTGACCGCGCCAATCAAATTGCTCTAAAATCATAATTGTGAACATGAAGAATGAAACTTGAGAATGGGTCACTCCCGTTCCTAATTAGCTCACCCGTCTCCAAGAAAGCTTTACGTGTATGTCTAAGCTTGTTGTTTATCAATTTTGTTACATCAACTATGGTTAGACGAATTTATTCAAGGATGCCATTTCAGGATAGGATACAGATCCCGGTCAAAGCCAGAATCTTATTTTGTTGTTAATGAAATTGATAAATGGAATCACAGGAGAGTCCGAGAACTTTCAACCAGGGCCACAGAAACTTAAAGTGGGGTCTAAGGTCGGTAGTGGTTGGGGTTATACCTTGCGTGCTGCTATACACCTTTCATAGAGAGTGAGCAGCCTCTCGCATCAATGCAATACCGTTTTTTTAGCATGACAATTTTTTCAACTTTTTTTTTCAAGTCTCTAAATGAAATTGCAGACGCTTGTAACAAAAAATTCGATTGTCAATTTTTGGAACATGAAATGATAGTGAAAACATATCTGGTATTATCAAAATCTTATCAAGAATTTAAGAGTACATTGATCCTTAGGATTGTCTTACGAACTTATCTGGTAGTGAAATTGTTTACACATTACGCGCACATTTGACAGGTATTATCATGTAGCCTGTGAATGAACATAGTTCTGGAATTTTTTATGCGGCTGTCCCCGTAGTACTCTGCTGATGGTCATTGAGACTAGTTAATGTCTTATATACTTTCATTCAGTATTAACGGTATATTGGTAGAGTAAACGCTTACATCTTATTTTAAAAGTGAAGATGAAATATTTCACGAAATTGTGAGTACATGATTGAGTTACTGTTGCACTGAATGCCGAAAAAGATAAATGTTTGAACTAAAAAATAAGTACTAATGGTGCTATCATTGGAAAGGTATTCATGTATTGTCATGACAGTGAGAGAACAAAGTTTTTTGAAGTACCAAAAAAATTCAACATTACTGCTGGTGGATATATGAGAGTGAGATTTCGGGGGATGATGCAACTCTAAAAGCAAGTCTAAAGTTAACAGTTAATGACCAAGGTGAGATTTAGGTTAGATGTGTACTCCAACTTGAAAAATGCGGTTAGGAGGAGTATTAAGAATAGAACTTGTTCTGAAATGATATTTTAAAGCCTTTTAAAAAGTTTTACTTGGTGTCGTAATATGCATAATATCAAAAATCAATTTGGGGGTGCAAAAGATTTGTACTCCAACTTCAAAAAATTGGATTAACCCAAGATTTTATTCTGAAATGATATTATAAGGCCTTATGAAAAGTATTTATTGGTGTTGGGATATGTATAATGTCACATTTCAGTTGGGAGGGGATCAGTTCGGCAAAAAGATGTATAATTCAATTTGAAAACATGGAGTTAGAAGGGGTATTAAAAAAAGACTGAAAGTCCCACACAGAAAACTCACTATTCTAATTCATAACTTCAGACAGGTCAAATCATGAAATGTCAAAGTAAAGACTGGCGAATAATAAGATTCAGACACGACGCCCTCCCCCACAGAAAGGCAAAAAAACCTACGATTGAAAGCCCCAAGAAGAAACTTGGTTAAGAAATGATATTATGAAGAGTTTTGGAAGGTATCGCTTGATGTTGGGATCTATATAAAGACGAAAATCAATCTTGGAAGTGAAAAAGATGTGTGCTCCAAGCACCAATTTGAAGATCCACTTGGAAATGAATACGATTTGCACCCCAAGTTCAAAAATAGGGTTAGGGGGAATATAAGAGACGAACTTGTTCTGATATTATATTATAAAGCCTTGTGAAAGGTAAAAATTGTGTATACTAAAATATATAAAAAAAATGGAGTAAGAATCAGAATTTTTTCGAAGATCAAAAACAAGTGAATGGCCTTTTTCAAGAGTCAGAAACGCAATAATGAATTTTTGCTGAACAATATTCTATTACCATCGAAAAGAATGACTATTGTTTTGTCTTACGTAAAATATCCTTATAAAAAATATTACGTTTGGATTTCACTAAGAATAACACAAAGATTTCACATTGGCTTGAAAAAGAAAAAACAATATCAAATACTCTTGAACGGGAAGTCAGAGACACATCAATGGGACAGTGTTTTTTCTTGGCGACATTTCATTACCTTAGAAATGAAAAAAAATATGTCTATTTATTGTCTTACGTAAAATGTCACTGCAAAGAATATTAGTTTGGTTCTGTAAATAAAAGGAAAACGATTTCACATTGTCTTGATAAAGAAAAAATGAAAACAGATTTAAAAGTACCAGCTGAATTTTGGTAGCATCAGAAAATATTCCGTTCGGTTTTGTACTCTCAAATTGATTTTTGACTTTTGCAGATTCCAACACCAAGCAGTACTGTTTAAAAAGGTTTCATAACATCATTTCAGAACAAATTCTATTCTTGGGACTTTCAGAGTTAGTTTTTTCTCTTTTTTTGGTTGTTCCATTGCTGAAGCTTAGTATATAAGAGTTTTACTTTGATATTTTGTGGTTTGGCTTGCTTGAACTTATGAATTTGAATAGTTAGTTGGATGTTGGAACTTTCAGACTTAGGCTTTTGACTTTCTGCGGATGTGTCGTGTGTTAAGCTTATTAGTTGAGAGGTTTTCTTCGGTAAGAACCCTGTTAACCTATTTCAGATTCTACTACACCATCTGTAAGCCCAGTAGTAGTGCCTACTTCTGAAAATTCCTGTTCTTGCGTCTGTGACTTTCGAATGAAAATTTAAACGATGGAGTACCCTAAGAAAATAATGGAAAGATAAAAAATTAGCGTAATTAGATATTGTTATAGAAATAATTGCACGTACAGTACTCCATGCTATTAATATCATCATAAAAATTGAATATTTGAACTCTTTCCATAAATTATTCGTCATCTTTTTTCTTGGAATGGCACTTTTTCTATTTTCGGTTCATATACCACTCTGAACATGGTTTGAGTTACAGATTCAACATGAATTTCATCATTGGTATTATTGGGTTCATTGACTGTATCTGCTGGTAAACTTCCTATGGTACTAGTAGCGTTTGCTGGTACTTTGTTTTACGTTGATTCGTCTTTACATTCCTTGTGAAATTATCTGCCAGTGCCATGTTTCGCCTACAATTTTACTGTCTATTACTACAATATCTTTACACAGGTAACAGTTTTAGAACGTAGAGAAGATATTGTTTATGATATTGGTAGAAGAGTATGTCTGTCTTCTTTTTACCTTCTGTTGAATGCTAATACCTTAAAGATGGCGATAGGATTGATCAACAGGTAACATCTTACCACAACAACTAGCAAGAAGTTGGTACTGGTCTTCATTTATTAGTTTTAGACTTGCATTCTCTCTGAGTAATATCACCTCTGGATATCTCACTTTCACAACTCCACCAGCAGTAATCTTTAAATTTTTGGTACTGCAAAGAAATTGAATATCTCAATGTCAAGACAATGCACGCATATATCTGCGATGATGTCACCATTAGTAGCTATTTCATAGTTCAAATATTATTCTTATCAGAATTCAATGCTACAATAACTCTATCATGTACACACACTTTCTCGAAATATATCATCTTTGCGTCTTATAATCAGATTTAACTGTTTACTCTACAAATTTACTGTTAATACTGAAATAAAAATACAATAAAAGAAATACTCTTGATAGCTAGCCAGAGAGCACAATGGAGGCAACCACGCAAAAAAAAATCATGTTCATTCAAAGATCACAGGATAATACCTGTCAAATATGCACGTATTGTACAAGCAATTTAACTTCCCGTTAATTTTGCAAGACACGCCTGAAGATCAATGTACTCTTGAAATGCTTGATAAGATCTTGATAATACCAGACACGATTTTACTATCATTTCATATTCCAAAAGTAAGTATTTTCAGTGTCATTTAAAGATTGGAAAAAACTTGGAAAATACTCATGTTCAAAAAACAAGTATTACTTAGATTCGGGGGGCTACACAATCACTGTAAAAGGCGTATAGCAGCAAACAAAGTATAATAGCTATCACTATTAGGATAAATATTTCTTGCCCACTCTCTTGCTATTGCATATCTTTTCCCTTATGAAATAGGAACGTAAGAGAAACTGCAAGGTCATAAAATTGGCTCTGCATATTGGAAGCAGACCACCAGGAAATGCCCATTATATTTATAGAGAAAACCCAATATAAACTTCAAAACATTACCTAAGCAATCTAGAGATCTAACGACCACTTGTACATTAAAACATTATATATTTTAAATTAGGGATTCCAAAAGAATCTCTGAGGTCTTGGATGCAGGTGCGAGCAAACTGTCTCCCTCTTCACAGTATTTGGAAAATAGGTGCCACCCGGAAATGCGGTATACTTGCCCAATTTGCGGTGATCTTGATGGGCTAGACCATTTTCTTTTCAGGTGTCAGGGGCTAAATGAGCTAAGAGGGAGCTTTCTTGGGGTGGGTGGTCGTGAGCCCCTTCTTGGAACTTTGAAGTCGACGTCGAAAATAAATATAGTAGCAGTAGCAAATTTTGTCCGGAAGGGTCTTGTTATTCGAAAGTCGATTGTTACATAATTTAGTTTGTTTGTTGTTATATATGCATGTATACGGCCTGAAAAATGGCTTTAAATACAGTCATTCATTCATTCATTCATACACACCCGGGACACAGCTTGCGAAAGTAAAACAGTTCAAAATAGGGATGAAACCTTTTTATTGACAGTGAATAGATATAAAATTATTTAACTGGATATTTCGAACACATATACAGTGTTCATCATCAGCAGTAAAACTTTAAAGGTTTCATCCCTATTTTGAACTGTTTTACTTTCGTCATGGAAAGGCAGTGTGGTCTTCGAAGTTATCTACGACACAGCTTACAAGTCTTATCCCAAGACTCTGGGGGTTGTGTTAACCCCAAAGGCCTTGTTATGTGATCTTTGGACTAATTTTGAAAATATGATCTTAAAATTTCTATCGGAGGCATTTTGGGAAACAACGACTTGGGGGTGAGTAGTGATGGGCCTCCAGCTACTGAATTTCCACCCTTATTTGGGCGCTAAAGCTTTCCTATACTACGGAGGAAATATCCTTATTTGGGCACTAAAGCTTGCCTATACTACAGACTCAACTCCTTTGGCTTGTCCTAGCTAAATGTCAGATGGAAAAATATGATCTTATTTGAATTCGCCATGACTCATTAAAATGCTCATTTTAAATGTGAATTCGAGACATGATGAACATTAATGTCCTACGAATATGCTCCTTGGGTCATGAAGACTGGGAATTCAATTCCTAGGGGACTTTTCTAAGACACATTGTTTAAAATTATTGAAAAAAACTTTTTGTGATGTTTTGGTAAGAAATTGGTATATGGGTGTACACAAACCTGAATTACCTAGGTTTAGGAGTACGACATGGGAAAAAATTGGTCTAAAATTAAAAATTGAAGGTTTTTGAATACTAAGGAGGTAACAAATTGAAATTGGGCTTTCCAAATATCAGAACAATCTAGGCTTAAGAATACAATGTGGAAAGTAGGGCTAAAATTATCAAAATGAAGACCTCTGGATAGTTTTATGGTAAGAAGTTGGTATGTGAGTGTACACAAACTTGAAGAATCTTGGTTTAGGAGTAGAACATGGGAAAAAGCCCTCTCCCAGAGCTCAGGGGCAAGGGTTGTAAGTCAAGCCTCGGGGTATATAAGGTTGTTCTTTAACGGGTGGATGTGTAAACTTTGGATAGGATGGGGCTTATTTGATTGAAACTTAGAAGTTTTAGTGCCCTTTTCAAGAGCCAAAAGTGAATAGAGGGCAATCAGCCCCCCCCCTAAGCTCATAATTCTCCAAAATACGTCCAATCCAAATATTAAGAGAATATAGTATTACGAAGGGTATGTATGTTTGAAATTTACTTTCCAAGAAAATGAAGGAAATCCAGGTAAGCCTTTCAGAGAACGTTAAGGAGAGTGTTGAACTAAATCAAAAAACGTTATGTGTATACGAATTGAATAAAGGGCTTAACTCAGGAATGACTGAGCACATTAATTTGGAAATTTCAGGAAATGATAAGGGAGATGATCAAAAAGGCAATGTTTGCATTCTACCAATACTACTACAACTACCACACCTAGCAATGCCACACTACTCCAGTTACAGTATTAAGTAGACATTCGAACTAAATCAATGTTCATGCATATTGTCAAAAATAATATGTCAAATCCAGTGCGTTTGGTTCTCAAACTGACTGGAGATTATCGTTTCTAAATCTACTCCAAATTCACCGGGATAGCAAATACAGTCTAATTATCTTGATATTTTGGGACATAGAGAGAAGAGGAGTAGGGAGATTCAACATTTCTTGGTACAATATTATTACATTATAGATCCTACTGAAAAAAAAAATCAAAAAGCTGAATTATAAGAAAACCTTGATTAAAAGTGACATTAAAAAGTGAACATTTATAACGTAAACCTTACATTTATAATAATTTCACTAGACTTATTTGAGTTCTGGGCCCATGTATTATGAAGGGTTAGGTCTCCTTTCCATCAGCATGGAAGAATGATTTTTAAAATCCTTGCCCCTCAGTTTCCCTGGGAATATTGCTCTCCACGTCCTATCATGTAATACATTTGCCTTTGTAACTCACATTTGAAAGGAAAATTTTTTCAGGAAACAGCTGGTCTTGCCTATAAATTGAACAATATTAGATAAATGTAAAATTAGCTAAAATTAATAAAATAGCCTTAGAAAATTGAAGAAAAACCCTCTAATGTAAATGCTTATTCAGTTAAAAACAAAATCTCCTTTCATTACTATGTATAGAACCCTGTGTTAATTGAAACAAACTCAACCATATATTATATATCATATATCATATATTATAGACTATGACATTACACTTTCAAACTTAATGAAGAAGTCTTTCACAAGGCTACTTCGCCATTTATTAGAAACAAGGGAAAAGCAATGGCCAAGGGCTTCAACATAAAGTTCCAAGATGAACAAGGACTTCTCTGTTTGTATGTAGCGACGGCCTCCCGGGGGAGGGGCCAACAATGTGACCCACACCTGCCGGCCACTCTAGCTACGATTTTTGTGCCTTAAATACCAGGAAAAGCATTATCATTTTAAAATATACAAACTTCTACATCCCATAATTTATTAGTTCTTTATCACAAAAAATTACAGTTTCTGAAAGTAAGGTAGAGTATCTAAGGGTGCGGGATAGTCTCGAAGCCAAATCGGGCCATCATATACGGGATGAGCAGGGTTAGCTTCGTCTCTCCATTGCCCAACAGGAAGGTAAATGTCTCTTGATATTGCGTCTTCATCTAAAACAGGCGCAGCAAGAATCAGATCACCAAGAAGAAACTCTGGAAAAAGAAAAAAAAATTGTCAGAGGCAACGCTCTAGCGTTGTCTAAAATAAAGAGTCATTAGGCTCCAATGCATTATATATTTTTTCCCCGAGCCGCTTAATACGGAAGGAGTGGTCGTATTATCTTCGGAGGGGACTCATTCGTTTAGAAATTAAGACGTCTAGTGCCCTTTTTAAGCGTCAAAAGTGATCACAGGGCAACCATTCCCCTTCCACACAATAGATTGATTTCATCAAAATCCTGGGGGAAGGGTGCAAAGTAGGAGCAAATATTTCCAAGGTAAGTGAAATTGACAGTGACGGCTAAAACTGAGCCTCATACCACCATAAAGGTAAAGAAACTAAAGAAAACTGACCAGTTTCTGTGGATGCTTGAATTATGCAGGCTTAACTTAGTTTTGACACGATTTTTGAAGGAAGTAAATTTCAGCTCGAGGAGGGGAAAACTGGGGTCTGGATGGGGGGAGGACTGAGATCTGGGAGGGGAATTTGCCCTCCTGTAGCATGGAAAATAACGCCTCTGCTTCCACGCCCTCCCCCCCTCTTTGAGATATGCATTTTATTCAAAATTGTCCAGAGGTCAAATAGCTATAATTCCGAGGTTTATTTAGCCCCCAGAGCCTCTGGGGCAAGAATTTCAATTATTTAAGTCGTCCATTCCTTACATATAAGGTCTTTGTATTCAGAAAAAGGGGCACATTTGATCCTGGGTTTCCGAAAAGGCTTAGGTTATCAAGATGAATATTTAAGGAAATGTTGAGGGGAATATGAAACGAATTTAAATAAACTTTGTGAGTGTTGGTGGTCCAAAGGGCATATCGGAAATATGTAAGGAACGGTGAGGGTATTAAGCTGAAAATTTTAGGGAATGTTGGGGCGGATGTTTAAGAGTGGTTGGAGGGCAAGAAGCTCCCCTGCCTCTTACCCTATTTAGAGGCCCCCTCCGCTCAACACTAACCTTAATTTGAGAAAGCTACATTGTTCAAAATAGTCGAAAGTTCTAATTACTATGTCTCTGAGTATGCACTAATCTTCATAGTCCAGGGCAATGATTGTGATAAATTACGCAACTTGCCCATTGTTCACATGCAGGATTATTGTTAGAAAAAGGGGAAATGATTAATTCTGGGTGTTTCGGAAAAGGCTATGGGTATTAAACTAACTTCAAGGAATTCTGATGAGTATGTTAAAATAAATCAAAAGACATTATGTGCATCAAGTTTATCAAAAGGCTTGTTTGCAATATTCAAGAACGGCTGCAGAAATTAAGTTGAAACTTTCAGGGCATGTTCAGGGGGATGTTTAAAAGTTGTTGGAGGGCAGTCATTACTGCTCCCATGCCTTTTTTAGCTATCCTGTCACAAAAGACTTCTGATAAAAATTCTGAAACTGCCACTATGTTCAAATTAGTCTAAAGGAAGTTTTCATAATAATATCAAACAATTCGTGGTAACGAACTGTTAGCAAGGAGAGACCCGGCTCAATAGTAACCAAACTCTAAAAAAGGAAATTTTGATACCAATAGTTACATCAAAAGAATTGCACTTAGATGCTGATTTTAAATATATAGGTTTCATCAAGTTTAGTCTTACCCATCAAAAGTTACGAGCCTGAGAAAATTTACCTTATTTTAGCAAATAGGGGGAACCCCCCCCCAAAAGTCATAGAATTTTAACGAAAATCACACCATCGCATTCAGCGTATCAGAGAACCCCACTATAAGGGTTTCAAGCTCCTATCTATAAAAATGTGGGTATTCGTATTTTTTGCCAGAAGACTGATCACGGGTATGTGTTTATCATTTTGTTTGTTTGTTTTTTTTTTGTTTTTTTTTCCAGGGGGGATCGTATCGACCCAGTGGTCCTAGAATGTTGCAAGAGGGTTCATTCTAATGGGAATTAAAAGTTCTAGTGCCCTTTCAAGTGACCCAAAGAATTGGAGGGCACCTTGGCCCCCTCCCACGTTCTTATTTCCCCGAAGTCACCGGATCAAAATTCTGAGATAGCTATTTTATTCACTATAGTCGAAAAACCTAATAACTATGTCTTTAGGGACGACATACTCCCCCAAAGTCTCCGTGGGAGGGGCTGCAAGTTACAAACTTTGACCAGCGTTTACTAGTAATGGTTATTGGGAAGTTTACAGACGTGTTCAGTAGGATTTTTTTGGTTTTTCTTAGGAGGAGAATTTAAGAGGGGGGTTACGTGGGAGGATATTTCCATGGAGGAATTTGTCATGGGGGAAGAGAATTTCATCGAAAGGGGTGCAGGATTTTTTTAGCATTATTTAAAAAAACAATGAAAAAATAAATATGAAAAGTTTTTTCAACTGAAAGTTAGTGACAGCATTAAAACTTAAAACAAACAGAAATTATTACGCATATGAGGGGTTCAACTCCTCGTAATACCTCGCTCTTTACGCTGAATATTTTTGAATAATTTCAACTATTTATTCTACGGCTTTTGTGATTTAGAGGTCATTCTTAAAGAATTGGGACAAAATTCAAGCTTTAGTGTAAAGAGCAAGGTATTGACAAGGGGTGAACCCCCTCATCTACGTAATAAAAATATATGAATATAGAAGTTCGCTACGTAAGTTAATTCTTAAGCTACGTACATTTTTTACTAATGAAAACGTTCGTAAAAAATTAAAAGTTCTAGTTGTCTTTTAAAGTAGTCAAAAAATTGGAGGGCAACTAGGCCCCCTCCCCCGCTCCTTTTTCTCCAAATTTTCCGATTAAAACTAAGAGAAAGCCATTTAGTCAAGAAAACTTAATATGCAAATTTCGTTTTAATTATTTATGTGCGGAGAGCCAAAATCAAAACATGCATTAATTTAAAAACGTTCAGAAATTAAATAAAAAAACAAGTTTTTTATTCGAGTTAAGAGAAAGAGTAAAACTTTAGCGTAAGGAGTGGGGCGTTGAGGAGGAAAAGCCCCTTTCATATACGGGGTAATTTCTGTTCGTTTTAAGTTTTAATGTCGCTCTTTACTTTCAGTTAAGAAAAACTTTTTGGTTTTATTTAACATGCGCTAAAGAATAGGCTCTTTATTGTGATTCCGAAAATATAGAATTCATTAAGGTTTTTTCAAATTTACGAGCCTGAGAAAATGTTACAAATTTTAAAAAAAGGAGAAAAGAAACCCGACAAGGGCAGGTGATTTTTGTAAAAATTACGACATCAAAATCAGCGTAAAAGAACATTATTGCATAGATTTCAAGTTGTAATCTACAAAAAAGAGAAATTCTGTATTTTGTCCAGGAAAGATAGTTAAGGATATGTGTTTATTTGTTTGTTTTGTTTTATCCCTAAAGGTGAACATATTGAACCAATGTTTTTAGAATACCAGAAGAAGGATCATTAGAAAGTAAAATTTAAAAATTTACTGACCTTTTTTATTACCAGAAAAGATTGTGCTGAATCAAGTAGCAATTTCTGCTATTTTGTGACGTAAAACTACAATTTTAGCCCCAAGGTTGCCATAAAGCAACAGAGTCAAAAATTC